>NC_058054.1:21779861-22132361 GCF_020085105.1 Siniperca chuatsi
ACTGATTGTTGCATTCAGAATTACCACTACATTCATTTTAACACTAATTTCAAGTTAAGTTTTCTTTATTCAAGTCGATCTCTATCAGCAATATCAACAAGTTTTTCCTTTAAGGGAACTGAAATCACAGTTAAAAGTTGAGTTAATACATTAAAATATAAGTTACTCTGTTTAGTTGAGATGTTTCTTGCAATTGTTTTTTATTATTTTTTTCAGTGCAACAAATTGTGAATAACATATTCAAATGTACACAGCTCAGTTTTTGCAGGCACTAATCTTCTCCTCACTTGGATTCCTGAATACAAAAACAAAAGGTGAGATAAGGTTGCATTATTACAATAACACATTCACTTGAGAAGAATGACATGTAATGATCTGATTTTGACTTGATTTTCATGGCCAAATTATAAAATTTTGCTTAAATAACAAATCTGGGAACAAAGAGAGACCAAATATTTATCCCAGATTCAGGAACAGACTCTGTGTGAGATTAACATCTTCCCATTGTGCTTAATTATCCCAGTGTACTCAACTGACTTGTACTTCTGAGTTGCCTAATTAAGAAAGAATGAAAGAATGGAGCACACTGATGGTGTATTGTATTTCTCACACAGCAGGAGAATTAAATGTTTTCCATCAGACTTGAGAGAGTGCACATAAAGACACCCGCGGGAGTGCTTAGCTAAATTACAATAACTACTAACGCAGTTTGAATGAGTTTAAGGTAATGGTAGCAAATGTGCCTGTGTGCATCTGTGTGTATGTGTGTGTTCCAGATCGCTAATATCAAATGAACTTAAGATGATTAATGGACTGTTGTGTATACAAGCTGCAGTACAGCAGCAGCCATTATGGAAATCTCAATGTAACCTCCATTACAATTGCAGGATTTCCTAAAAAACACTCTTATAAGAAAGAAAGTATGACTTCTGCACTGATAACATTCATGGAGCACTTTCTATGAGAGTTGCTTCTCTGTTACAGATTAGTTTCATGTAATGTAAATACCTGAACTCTATGGAATTATATTTGTGCCTTAATTCTAAGTGAGCAATGACACATTTTAAGCACAGACAAAAAATGTTTTGCAAGCACATAAATTACATTTTGAAATTATATATATATGTATAAATAGTAATTTAATTTGAGCAAACCCAAAGCTACATTGTTGTCAATACATTTATTTGTGTTTTGCTATTATTCACATGAGTGCACTATAACAACCTCTTTCACTCAGTTTTAATCATTTTTCCACTTGTTGCTTACAGTACACTTTGTTGATAATAGCAAACATGCAAATACATTCATCGAGCATAGAATCGATTTTTGTTTGCCTAAATTTGCATGAGAATAATTTCTCTAAAAAATACATTCAATTTGATTGCAAAAAATGGAAGGAAGGAATTTGGTGGTACAGCCCTAGAATATGCCTCCGTTAATTAAGTGTAAACAGCAATGGTGGAAGAAGTACTCAGATCCTTTACCTAAGTACCCACACAAAAATGTAAAAACAAGCATTCATAATATTACTTAAGTAAAAGTACAGAAGTATTATCAGCAAAATATACTTAAAATATCAAAAGTAAAAGTACTCATTCTTCAGTAAAATGGCCGGTGTGACTAATATATTATTATGTATTACACTATTAAGTTGTTAATGCTAATGCATTCATGTGTAAGTAGCATTTTACTGTTGTAGCTTGTTGAGGTTGAGCAAGCTACTTAGCTACTTAGATAGATACAGTTCGGTAGCTTTGTCTAATCTTTGCTTTTTTGTGAAATATTGAATAATTTTACCTCTTTGGGCCTCAAACAATTATTTAATTATTACATGTGAGAAGATTAGAGAGAAAATCTTTCTTTGGGTGGATCTACAATCAACCCAAACATGACAACCAGACACTTTTGTATGGGGTCACAAGCCAAATGGTTGGGAACCACTGGTTTAATTATAAGCTTATGTTGTTTAATATTATCTTCTTCTTAAAGTAACTAGTAACTATATCTGTCAAATAAATGTAGTGGAGTAAAAAGTACAATAATTCCCTCTGAAATGTAAAGCAGTCGAGGTATAAAGTAACATAAAATGGATATACTCAAAAATTTTACTTAAGTACAGTTATTAAGTAAATCTACTCAGTTACTTTCAACCACTGACTGACAGCCTAGTAAACTAATAACTGACGTGGTTCATGAGCTACAGATATGAAGTGTTACCTTTGGAATGAGCAGCAGGCCCAGAGTCACAGTCACGGTCAGATGAGTGTGAGCAAAGAACAACATGAGCATCCAGTCAGGGTGCAGCCCCGGCACAAGAGAGAACCTGCAGAAAAACATCAACAGGAAAGATTCAATTCATTCACCAGCCCTTTATCAAAGTTTATATTTGAAAGCCTGTTGAACTGAGTACTTGGTGTGTCTGTGAACTATACTCAGACACACATTCAAACACACACATTAAAGCAGCCTTTAGTGATTCTCAGGACGAGGAGAACAAAATGTACCACAACCCCGAGGCAATCTCCATTTCAAAAACCAGTTGCCTCCTTTTGAGAGGCAATCTGTAAAGATTGTGAAAGACTTGTTCACCTAAACGTGGTTTTAAGGGAAGTGCAGTTATTTTGAGTTGAGGCAAGATACACTTTGAATGCACATTTAATCCCCTAACCCCCTAACCCCTAACCCTAACCCTAGAACTGGGGAACATAGGACCCTTTGTCATGTTCCCATTATGTGACATATAAATCTGGGGAACATAGGACCCTGGGAACATAGGAATGACCCCAAGAAGGCAAGTCATATGTGTTTAGCCATTATTTATGTATTTAGCCAAGATTATTTACCGTGTGCTTGTTGCTAATTAGCAAATGTTAGCATACTAACATGCTAAACTAAAATGTTGAACATGGTAAACATTATACTTGCTAAACATCAGCATGTTAGCATTGTCATTGTCAGCATATTAGCATGCTGATGTTAGCCTAATACGCACCACTGTGCCTAGCCTCATAGAGCTGCTAGCATGGCTGTAGACTCTTTAGTCTTGTTTTGCATTATTTTCTGCTGTTTCTTCCGCAATGATACAAAATGTTAAACTGTGTAATTCCTCGCTCAAAGCCTTTGACTGTCTGTCTGTCTCTCTGTGGCATTTACATGGTCTGTAAACTGGATGACCTGGAGCAGCCCTTTAGGCTTTAGTTCATTAATGTTAGCTTGACCATCTCAGTTTACAAAGTAATATTTGGCATCAGCATTTAGCCTCTTGGCTACAGCTAATTAGCAAATGTTAGCATACTAACATGCTAAACTAAAATGTTGAACATGGTAAACATTCGACACAGTGAGATGTTGACAGTTCATACAGTGTGCTTTATGTGTAACAGAGGTTGTAACATTTTCCCATAGGTTAACGGTGTGATTCACAGCTGGTCTCAGCATTTGCAATGATACTGTGTGTTCCTGTGTCTGGGTTGGTAGCATGTCAAATGTATCCATAAAGTCCATAAAATCTGTTGCTGTTATCTTTATTTTTATACTGTATTGCAATTTGTCACATTGATGCTACATATAAAGAGGTTTATAGAGCAGAGCAGAGACATTGTTTTCTGCCACCATCAGCAAACACCAAAATATGTAATTTTGCACAAAAGAATTGTGTCCCATTTCTGTCACCACTGACTCAATCCAAACGTGTAGAATCTATGTCAGAGCTCACAGCAGCGATTGTGGCTTCTTCTAAACAATTCATGTCATCATTCCCATTATTGTAGCTGTTTTGAATCATAGTTTGTATTGTACTGACGAGCACCAGTACCGGTAATCGCTCCAGTCGCTGGAGAATGTGAAAAGTACACAAAAGCCTTAATGGGCTCTAACAACTGGTTACATTTTGGCACCAATTTTTCACAACCAATCAAAGCCAGACACCATGATAAAGCAATGCAATTATAGGGCAGCATCAAGTTGAGTATTGTGAATTTTGTACAAAGTCTCTGAAAAGGTTCCTCTGTGCCAGCACCAAATGCTTCAGTGTGTGTGTGTGTGTGTGTGTGTGTACGTGATGTTTCCTTGTCATTTGTCAGAGGTCCACCAAGGTGGCTCAGAGGTTGTTGGTCCTTTGTCATCACTCCCAATAATCACATTCACATTAGTATCCAAAAGCATAGCCTGTGTATGTGCGTGTTTTCCTCAACCCTACAACACCACACACACACACACCACATCCTGCGCAAGTCCAGCCTTATCTCTGGGCCGCAGCAGCAGACTGACTCTGTCAGCTCACCAAAAAAACACTCTGTTTTATTTCCCAGCAAGCGAGAACAGCTTGATTTATAACAGTTTCACACCACTGATGAAGGTGTATATCCATTGGACTTTTCAGTTTCTCAACAGATTAAAAGGAATGTGATCTTTTCCTTTTTGTCCAGCTGAGCACAATAGGCCGCTGCCTAAATGAAATAAAATTCAATCACCAACAGTTTTATTCGGAGAAAGTGTGACAAATGGAATTTTTTGCCCCAGGCTCCTGCAGTTGCACTATATAAACCACCTGACCAGTTTTATTCCCACTGCAATAGGTTTGACAAAGTATTTCTTTGCTTTAGGAGTCTAGTAAAAAATGTGGGTATTACTACTTCCACCATTCTTTAAACTGCTCCGATTTTTCTCTGTTTGTGTTACTACCCAACTAAACTGTTGGGTGTACATGTATTGTAAGATGGATGAAAAGATGTATAATGCATCTCAATCAAGTTTCAAGTCTCTGCAAGCTGATTTTCATGCAACACAAACATGAAGTGGCTGCCTGAAGGTAGGGAAATCACATTCATCAAACCAGCCTCCAGTCTACTTTGCAAAACATTCGACGCAGGTTGTCTTCAAATGCATGATAAAATGAGTTTCATCCAAACCAGAAAAGGTTGAGACATTTAGCTTAATCTTGAGACAGACTAGGCTTGTAAAACTTTGTAGTCTAAGCTGTTGCTGCATTGTTTTGTGTAAGAAATGACACAGAGGGAATAAAAAAAAAAAAACATTGACAATTTTAAAGAGATTCTAATCATTTTTGGACACTGGAGGCAGCTAAACAAGCTGAAAACACTACATTGACAAATTATCACCTTTTAAAGTTGTTATGGCTAACATGTTAGCTAACTAGTTACACATCCAGCAGACATGTACCAACATTAGCGTTCATTTGGAGTCATGATTCTGTCCACCTGATGAAGGTAAGTCCAATATGTACTCACTTTTTAGCGCTTGTTTGGTCTCCACCTACTCCTGAGCTAAATATCTGGCTATTTAGCTGCTAAATGCTCCACTATGTTCATCAGCTAGTCGCTAACTTTGTCTGTCTGCAGTTTGGTGCTGGGCAGATAGCGTACAGTGGGTTTATAAGAGCATTTTTGGTGAAAACAGCCATGGGCTGCAGCTGGAAACAATGCTGATGAGAACAGTAAGAGTGAACGAAAACAGTTAAGTTGTGGGCCATAAAACCAAAACAATTAACTAAAAGATACTAAAAGGCTCCATAGAGCTGTGGGGGATAAATCTCTGTGAGTTCACCTATGAGCGACCCCTTTCATCCATTGTTAATATTGGATTATATAAAATTTTGATTAGTGCAGCTTTAAAGACAGTACTACGATAATGTATTCCTCCAAAGAAGTATTGTCTATGTTGAATCCAAAAAAGAATTAAATGAGCCATTATCACCTCAAGGTTTGAGTTACATTTAGCTTATTCAAGGTATTTTCAAGACATGATGATTACTCAAATAAAAAGACATTTAAAATACTCAAAAAGCTGTCTAATTGAGTACATTATGTAACTTTCTACCTCTGTGCAAGAGTGACAAAAACACAGACAGACAGTTACAGGGCACAGAGAGTTTACTTTGGGCTCTGGCACAGTAGATCTATGCTGTGTGTTTTTTTAATTCACCTCCTTTCAACTGGCTTACCCACGCGCTCTGCTGACACTGCTTATTTCCTTGATGAAAGGGGCGGGTAAACTCTCTGCCTTTCATCTGACATGTTCAGCACTTGTAATGCCCGCTCTAACAGGCAAATATCTATGATTATGATTAAACAACAGCTTGTGCTGCAAGAAGGGGTAAAGTAATTTAAGCCCCTTGCCATTGTTCACGATTTCCTAATTACTGTCACAGAGATGTTCATCAAGAAAAGTAAGATACTTCAGTGTTCTACAGTCTTAGCTCTGTTTCATGTCTCTTTCATGCCGCCCCCTCTCTATATCTTCCCCTTTTCCTTTTCTCTCTCTCAGTCAGCATACAAGAGGACAAAATTTTGCCATTCACTTAGGACCACACATCTCTTTCTCTCACTTGCTGTTCATGCTTATATTGCGCTTGTTCCCACCTGATGATGTGGAAGATGGCTGATATGAGGAGCTCATTGTAGATGGCCACAGCCATGTAACGTGGCTCATGGAAAGCCGAGGGTACGGTGCGGACAGCGTAGCAGAGGTACACGCCCCATAGCAGGAACAGGAACTCCGCTGGGAAACAAAAGAAACAAACGAGAAAAAGGTCATGAGGAGGGTTAGAGGACTCCACCTGATTTCAAGTCTTTATTGTCTTTAGTTTCTTCTTTATTTTCCTAATTAGGTTTAGTGTCTTTAAGTAAGTCTTGTATACCCCTGGAACTGGGGCAAACCTATGCAATCCAGAAAATACGACTTTTTAGTATAAATGTCTCTTTTAAAAGAACCAAACTCAATATAAAGCTTTAAAGTAATAGTTGAACATTTTGGGAAATACACTAATTTGCTTTCTTTCCGAGAATGAGATGAGAAGATCGATACCACTCTCATGTCTCTGAGTTAAGTAGAAAGCTGGAGCTAGGAGGTGATTAGCTTAGCCTGGCATAAAGACAGGAAACAGGGGGAAACAGCTAGCCTGGCTCTCTCCAAAGAAAAAGAATATGCCCACCAGTGCCTCTAAAGCTCAAAAGTTGTATCTCCTTTCTTTTATTTATACACAGAAATGTAAAAATGAAAAGTTGCAGATGGTTAATCCATCTGCCCAGCTAGCCAAAAATGGTTGGTGAGCACAGGTTTTAGTATACTGTAGGTCTCTGTACAGGCACAATGGTACCACACCAAGACTCTGTAACACCCCCTAAATTATTTCTACCTTTGGACAGAGCCAGGTTAGCTGATTCCCCCTGTTTCCAGTCTTTATGCTAAGCTAGGTTAATCACCTCCCCGGGTCCAGCTCTGTACTTGACGCACAGACTTGAGAGTGGTATCGATCTACTAATCTCACCCTCAGAAAGAATTTCCCCAAAATGTATTTCTCAAAATGTCAAACAATTCCTTTGAGCATTGATTCAGTCTTTGTTTTATTTGCATGTTAAATGAAAGCAGCACTGTTGCTCTGACTCAGTGTGTGATAGTACACAGCAACATTATTCACCACACTGTATGAAATAGCAGGCACAAAGAAGTGGATCCTCGACCCTGCTTTGACAGTTGATGCTGACAGTGTTGATGGCAATAATGTAGCTTCAAATTTAGCAGTTCCTAATTTAGCAAGAATTCCCCACGTTTGCAGTGTTTCCCCCAAGTGAGGCAGCTGCTTTCTCGACAGTGTGTTGACATATTCCTGCTATCTCACCAAGGTCACACAGCCCGACTACAATTCACAGGGAAGATGTATTTCAAAAGCTAGCGGTGTTCGCGGTTATCTACAGAATATATGTATATAATTGATGTATCTATATGTGTGCACAGGTAGCTCAGTATCACCTAAATTGCCAGTGTAATGAAATTTTAAAGAACATCAATTGCAAAAATCAATATTAATTATTTGGAATGTGATGAAGAGGATTCCTTTAGGGTTGCTGCATTTTGGAGGTATGAAATGATGTCTTGAAGCAATCTAACAGATTTTGTATTTGCTTTTTCCAAATGAGCATCACCAAGAGGTTTTCCTCTGATACAAGCTTTTACATGAGCTTGTTGTTTTGTTTGCAGACAGCAAAGCGCACCAAGAACTGTGCCAAGGATGGCATATGAGTCCATAAAGTCTTTACAGTGATTACAGTCCATTAATATTCATGAATCAACCTAGTCTATAAATCATCACTAATTATATGGTATTTAGCTGTTGAATCAGGATGCATTGAGAGCTGCATGCAAGAGGGAAAGCATAACAATTCCAACTAATGCAAATTAACTGCGGATTCAAATTAATTGCTTATTGTTGACATTATCAATACTGTTTTGCATCAGCTCCATTTTGTTCTGCATTTAAAGACAAAATAGGGTGACTTGTTCATTTTTAGACAAACATGTTCCCTTGTCAGTATTGTGACTAAACAAGTGAAAACACAGAAAAGCAATTAGATTCATTTTCACAAGCATGACATGCACCGCGGCTTGCATTGTTAAAATCCTCCAAAGCAGTTTCTCAGGTTGCTTCCTGTCCTTCAGTGTAGCCTCAGCACACCGGTGTGTTCTCAATGGCTGTCAGAGTGAACAGCGGGAATCCCTCATTTCCTATCTTGTTTTGAACGTGCACGCACACACACACACACACAAACACACAGATTCAAAAACACAAACGGAGGGACTGTTGTGCTCTATGTGTTTCATTCCATTTAAAGTGCTGTGTTTGTTCCTCTGAAGATGCTGCGTTCCTCTGTCCTGTCTCCACGGTGTCCTTAGCTGTCCTCCCTACACCAGCTCCCTCCTCTTCTTCTCTTTCTCAAAAGATTTTCCCCCTCCCCAGCTGATGGAAAACTCTCTGCATCGTTGCCCACATCCCAACAAGCTTCATACTTCACAGGCTTCACTCTTCTTTTTCCCTGCCACTTCTGTCTCTGTGTGTGTATGTGTGTCTGCCTGTCTATCAGTTTTCAGAGGCAGACCAAGCTTCTCTCAGGGATCCATCCCTTTCCTCTTTCCAAACAGGATTAGTCTCCCCTGCTGTCAGACTGGCTTCAGTGAGCTGCCCATCACTGCCTCCTGCTTCAAGAATCGGTCATTAGGAAGCTACTGTAAAGCGCACACAAGGCCATCTGAGTACTCACAGGATACTTGAGGGACAGTACCTGCAACGTCTCACCAGTACAATCACTCTTCATGCTTGTTAGCTTGACAGTGTTATAAATTCTGGTCATTTTAGGGACTGTACGAAAATGATTAGTCTTGGAGATGTGGTCAGAAAAGGGGGGAGGGTTATGTATTTTCTCTTTTTGCAGAAGGTCTGATTGTTTTATCAGAGCAGAGGGTCTAATTTTGGTGGTAGCTATTAGTTCAAAAATAGAGAGCAGCTGAAATGCTCAGTAAACACAACACACCAATTTTGGCAATCGCTGATTCCACTCCTAATGTGCAATTTGGGCCATGTAAAAATTGTTGTTCCATTAATGTTTCAGTTTGAAATCTGGGTTGAGAGTTGAGATATAATACTTTTGTACAGTCCCTAAGGAGCTGCTACTACAGGTCAAAACTGGTAACTTTATGGAAGACACTAAAAAACACTAAAATTCTTAGTCTGGTTCACTGGTTCATTTTATGATGTGGCTTGGTTAGGTAGGTATATAATTTGATCTATGGATGAATCAAAAGAAAGGGAAACTGAAAGTGGTATGAGCATACTATAAAGGGATTGCATGAAATATGTATACAGTATGAGCAGAACAGAGTCAGTCAAGGTGAAGTTGCAGTAGCAACAATATAACAGATACGCATTTAAAACGAATTCAGTAAAGCAATTAATTTATCTTCAGTTTAGATAACAAAGCCTATAGATTGTGGTGAATAGTCTGCAGTTGTTGATTTGCTTTCATATGTTTTATAATGTTCCATAATACATTATACCATTTTATTCTGTGATAGATTATTGTCTAGTTAAAACTAGATAGGCTTATCCTCTGGAAAGTCCTTGGAGACATGCTTGTGGCGAAGGGCTGTAAAAAATAAATGAGGTACTTGGTGGCTCCTCCTGCCCTCTGGAGGTGTTCTGCTTTAATGCTGGTGGCAGCACAAGACACTGTAAGAGAGAGGTACTCCATCATGTTTATAAGAGCGTCCCACTGTTAACGTAATACACAGCATAATTCATTAAACTGTCAGGGAAAGGAAAATCAAACAATAGACGCTAGCATCAAAATTCACAACTGCAACCATTTAAGAGCTGAGGTTTTTCAAAATGCTGCTTCGAGGTCAGGGCACCAAATAAACGGTCCTATTACAGCACAATAATGTCTTCTGGCAAGCAGGCGGCATGTTTTGGAGCACTTTATGCCTTGCTTAAAGAGGTAACTCTATTTATCGGCAACAAGAAACCCGTCAAAGCAGAGAAGTTTATCACATTTCTACAAGATCGAGATTCCCTAGCCCACCTGTTTATGTCTGTCACTTGAATAACAATGGCTGCATTGTGCAGAAGACTCGCTGTACATCTCAAGATGCAGTTTAACGACTTCAAACAGTCCCCTCTATTTTGCCATCCATTTGCTGTCGGTACCATCAGCTTCTGTAAAGCATAGGAGACGACTGCACTGTCCACAACAGGTGAGTCGGATGTGGTGCACCTACACTATTGAAAACTCAATTCCGTGAGGTCGGAGAGTGTCTTTTTGCCTTACTGTGTCCATCAGTTTCTGAACCGTAGCAGGCTGTTTACCTTTTGACCACAGAGTCACTGGAGCCTCAATACTTTAAACCACTCACAGTTGAGGCAGCATGCTGCCATCATTCCTTACAAACATGTTTTTAGAGTCCCAGTAAAAAGGTTGCAAAATCCATTTTCTCAAAAGTATCCGTCAACAGTACTTTTCTATATTTCATGTGTAATATGTATATTTTACACAATATGTAATTTCATGTAGTCTACTTTAAGAAAACAGTTCAAATTATATTTAAAAAACTCCAGGGGATATGTGGCACATCAAAACAAGTTAATGGTGAAATTGCTGAAACTCATGTCAAAGCGGGCATTAATGTTTACAACTTCGATGAGAAGATGAAGCGGAACTATTCTTCTGCTCATGAAAAGAGACAAAAAACACCATGAGAGTGAATTGCAGGAACAGCAAGCAGGTACTGGTGTTCTCTCCTCTCCAACGTTTATGTGCTAGCTTGCAGTGCATCTCTCTCTAGTCTGTCTTGCTAACGTTAGCTGGGCAGTGCATCTCTTGGTCTGTCTGTGTCGTACTTGCCAGCCACTTCCAGGGCTGTGTTCTGTGATTTTGTGCCTGACAAAAGTGAGAGTGAAATAGAACTATTTAATACGTTTGATAAATGCCAAAGGGCAACAGAAAAGATAACCGTGTCGCGCTCGAGCATACGTTCATAGGTGCGTGCACGAAATGAAACTCGTGCTTTCCGGCAGCAACCTCTGTTTGGACCAGTCCAGACGATATATGGGCGTGATGACACTCCTTATAGGCGCATTTTTAAAACAAGCCAATGATTATCTAGTCTCTCAGTCAAGGTTTAGTTACAACTCGGACTTGGACTTGGACTAATGCAAGATGGAAAGAAATGGATTGACATTGACTATTGATTAAATATTGAAATTAAATTATTTATGAGCTGCATACTGGGCAATATGGATGCACATCTCTCAGTAAATAACAACCATCAAGTATTCAGCCAAGCCATAGTATAAATAATATTTTACATTTGAAAATGTATAAAAGGAAATCTGGGGGAGCCACACAGCTGTGTAGGTTTTATTTGACTATTTTGAGACATAAAGCTGCAGCCATAGCCTATAGGCTTATGTTTACATTGTATAGCCAAAGCTAATTGTATAATATGGTGAAGACTGGACTAATTACCAGGCAGCAGAGCCAAAGCTCAGTGTTATATTTTATTATTTCTACAATTTCTTATCTATGTTAATGTTAATACTTATATTGAGATACTATAGAAAATATTCTATTCAATACATATTATTTGTTCTTCTTATTCTTAGACCGACAGATTCAGCAAACTGTTTTAAAGGAGGGAGGATTGTAGCGGGAGCACTGGCGTGTCAGGTGACTGTGTGGCAATGGCAAATGGTTTACATGGCTCTCGGGTCAGGTAGGAGGGCCCCTTAGCAGAATTGTGCTTAGGGCCCCAGGGAGGTTAGGACCGGCTCTGCATCAGGGTACGCTTAACTTCGCACATCTTCATCAATGTAGGGCCTATATATTTTTACACTTTTCTCGGTCTTAAAAATTTAAACAATGACTAAAACATATTGTCTTCATAGCTGTAGAGAACATTGAGGTGATGTGAGAACTTGCAAACATCAAAACTTTCACGGGGTTTCCCTTTTTTCTGTCGATGTATTTCCATAAAAAGCTACCTAGCAGATCGGCGACCTCAGTCACTTGTGAGTCAGTCAGACAGCATAGATGGCAGAGTGATAGGTGGATGGCAAGGTAGGGAGAAAAATAGGTCAGAAACTGACAGGTTTAATAACAGCATGTAAACTGCTCTGGTATTCTGCTTCAACAATGTTTTGATATTTTCAATATTTGATACAGATACACAGGAGAGTGCACTTACAGAAAAGTTTTATTGTCATCAGCTGTAGTTTTGTGCACTGCCAACAGAATCTAGAATGTATCTGATTAGCATTTTAGTGTTCAGAGCAGCAGGTTGTCTTCCCTTGTTATATTTTATTTACAGTTTGTCAAATGATATCAATCAGATTTTGTAGTCTATGCGTACACACATGCATGGCAACCCTGAACCCTGAAAAAAATAGGAATCCACTCATAAAAACATTGCTCCATGGCGCTAGTAGTTAAAAACTTCACAGGGTACCTTTAAGTTACTCTTTTAAGAGAAACTCACTAACAGAATACAAGATAGCAGCATTTGAAGCAGTTTTTAGGAATGCGCAGTTACACAATATTCAATGGAGAAGCAAAAGTTTAGGAAAAACTGCGCTGGAGCACTGGAAAATGAATAGATTTCTAGCATTTACAACCAAAATGTTCAAAGAGTTACTAGTGGTACCAGGCAGTTTTTCCACCTGACCCTGCCCGCAGCTTTTTCCAAAGTTTCTAAACTAAACTTAATCTTTAGCCTTAACCAAGCAGCCTAGACCCAAGCTACAAGCCCAAAAGCTCCTTACAGTTAAGCTGTAAGTGGAACCAAAATTTCCTCACTCATTTTTTGTCCTGTAAAGACTCACTACACATTGGGTACATGTAGAAATACAGAAAACACACACACACACACACTTACCGACAGCCATCATGTAGTCCCATCGGTCCAGCAGACACATGCTGAACTGCATCCCCTCTGGGGTGAGGCCTGCGGCGATCAGGGCCCGACTCAGCTCGGGGTTCTGGCACACAGCGGAGGTCCAGGCTACCAGGAACCACAGCACCACCAGCAGAATCACCGCCAGCAGCCGCAGGACCCGCAAGCCAGTCATATAAGGCGTCCTCTGGGCCGTGCGGGACAGGAACACCTTTAACACCCTGGGAGAGCGAGAGAGAGGAGGAAGAGACTGCTGGGTGACATGACATGATGAGCTGTGTAGGTGAATAAGAGATTATCTCCCTGCGATTGACAACTCACATCCCCGGCTGTTGCTCTTATTAACATGCCCACTTGAATTAAAAGGAGCAGGGAGAAAAAGGCACTGTTATTTCACTTCATACATTTTCGGTTTAATTCATGTTGTAATATCTCTTGAGCTGAAGGGAGTAATAAACGAAGGGCAGAAATATGCCTGAGACGAGAATGAGGGTACATTTTTTACAATCTAAAGGGAAATTTAACAACTTTTAAGTTTTTAATTTTACAGCTTGGAGGTGGTTGAACAAATGTGATTGGAAGTAACTTATTAGACTGAATGCATGAGAGGCAGTTTATTTATAAGTTGCACAGTAGTCACTATCTTCACTGCATGCACACAAGACATTACCACCTCTATAAAGGGAATTAAAAATGCAACACATCAGCCACAATAGATTTAAAGTGATCTAATGCTGGGTAAAGAGAGCTATATGGGGACAAAGATAGCATGTAGTTATATAAATATCACCATCCAGACATACAGTCAATTCTCTGTTTACTATCGTCTCTGCACTGTGCTCATTTGCTCTCTCCCGAACTGACTGTGACAAATCTATCTTATCTCTGACATATTCAGTGGGACCAGGCTGTAAGAGCTTGCCCTCGGGGCACACTTCACACCCAGCGAGCTCGCAAAAAAATCTAATGGGTAATTTTGCCAAGGGAACACTCAGGCAGGCCTTTGACCCCCTTCTCCCATCTCGGCAACACTTGCTCGGAGCTGAAGAGCAGGAAGTGAGTGTGTGTTTGAATAGATACTTCAGCAGGCAGACGCAGATAGCCCGGACCTGATGTGAAATTTAAATGTGCTTATTGGCAAGACCGCATGCATGTGTGTGTGCGCACAAGTGTGCAGGCTGAGAGGGAGCTGAATTATTGAAACTGAGAAAGGCTAACTCATAGGGCAAGTTAATATCAGGAGAGGAGAATAGAGGCGAGGGGGCAAGGAGAGGAGATAGGAAGAGAGGAGAGGAGACAAGGAGAGGAGAGGAGATAGGAAGAGAGAAAAGAAGACAAGGAGAGAAGAAAGGAGAGGAGAGGCTCGCCTATTTTTTTGTTTTATCTTCACTTTAGTATTCTATATTAGAGATAGGAATAATTCATAGGAAGGAGATAAAACATGCAGGAAATGTCATATCTCACTAATAATATGATTACCACTGTCTTGATTCCAGTGCTTTTAGCGTTTGCTTTATTTTACAGTACCTGTACAGCTTGAGGATGACGGTGCCGTACATGATGGCGAAACCCAGGAGGCGAACCCACCTCAGGAGGATACAGCGAAACACACTGGGGTGGAAGTACAGGATCATCACCTGCAGAGTGGTGCAGCAATGTTAGTGTTCACACTGATACCCAAACATTGATTGTTTTTTTTGTTTTTTTGCAACCAGCAAATCGCACACTTCCACTCCTTTCATACTCCTCTCATATTCACACAGAAGGAATCAGAAATGAAAATGAGGTGAGTCTCCAGCATGTGAGAACCAGAGCTGGAGGCTGATTTGGCCTCGCAGATATCTTACGCCTCCAGAGCTCCCGCTGACATCTCTTAACTGTATGTTGCTCATGTCAGCTGCCAGATATGAGGATTTGAAGAGCTAGTTCCTGGCTCACTGTTGATATTTAATAATAGAATTTTTCATGTGCGAAAGACTGCATCTGTATGTTTATTTGCATGTTGATTTGTATTTACATTTGTCATTGCATGAACATGTGCACATGTTTCTGTCAAGCTGCAACCTTCGGGGCTGAAAAATGAAGCCAACCTGGAAGTGCCAAAAACTGCAGTTCATCGAATGGCCACTTGAGGCTGGCTCCAAAAGCGAGTCAATCCCCATAGAGCCCCATATTAAAATGCCCAACTTTACAGCAGAAATATGGGGGGGCTGATTCAAGTTATGCTTAATTAAGGACGTGGCCACTTTGAGTGACAGGTGGGTGCCCTCTCAGGCTACTAGCCACTAAGGTGGTTCAGCAACCAGGCTTCATTTGGCCTGCCTCAGCTCCACCTCTTCACCCATTTTTGGATTAGCCAGACAGGCACTGCCAAGATGGCGACGGCCACTTTGAACTTCACAAAGGCTCTTCATAAACTTATGGGTGACGTCACGGACAGTACGTCCATGTTTTATACAGTCTGTGGTTTCTGTGTGTGCACATGTACAGTCCAGATAATTTTTTGTCACTGTGTGATTTGCAATAAAACTGAGAATTCACCATTCACAATTCATTTTCTGATTGGTGTGAGGTTTATTCGCACCTATTACTGTTAAAGATGAGGCTGAAGAGACAAGTCTCACATGCCAAGCTGTAAACATCCGAGCCTCCATTTGCATTTCTTTTACAGCTGCGTTTCATTTCGGTAATGTGTATCTCAGCGGGACGCCAAATGTCAAATCTCCAGTGACCCGAGTGAAGTTGAGTTCCACATTCTGCTGGAGATCCAGTGAAGTGACTCTATGCTCATTTCCACTGAAGCAAAAAAAAACCTGCTTCACTCACCTGGTGGGTACACACCCTCTGTGATGCTAAAGCACGACTCCTTCCTGAGGCAAGTGCTCTGCATTAATTCACACAAAGCACACACAGGAACTCAAGTTTTAGCCTTGATGATTACAGACTGCTAATGAATGCTGAATATAATAAGACAGATCTGTAATCCTTTCACATATTATTCCCTTTAAGATGAGCATATTTATACCATCTCTGAGAGGTGCTTCAACTGAGTACTCTAAACCAGCAAGTGGCAAACAGCATGTAGGCGTGTAACTATAGGCCTTATGCCAAAGACATAGTATGGAGGAAACCTTTAAATACACTTTTTGTAAAATAACAAAAAATACTTGCACCCTCCCACGAGCAGAGTCCAGTTTACATCAGATCAGATTCTCCCCTCTGGTAGGCACTAAAGAGCACTGTATGCCAAAACAACCAGACACAAGAACAGTTTCTTTCCACAGGCCATCACTCTGATGAACAGTTAGATCAGTCATAGTGTCAATAACCTTGTAACACTAAAACATCCACTTACATATATAAATGATATATTTACAGTTTAAATACACACTGTGCTTTAACATGTACATATCATCTGAATGAGGTCAGGGGGAATGTGTAACTGGATAGGATGAGAGTTGATACAGGCTGGCTGTCACAGTCAGATGACCGGTGGAAGTGCAGAAAGAGACACTGAGGTTGAGGTTGTGGGTATAGGAGGGTGCAGGTTTAATGAAATAGCTATCTGATTGACTGTTGAGCAGCGAGGTTTCGTTCTTCACGCACGCTAGTCAGGGAATTCACTCAATGAGTAGGAGAGACAAAGTAGCGTGGCTTGGTTTCATTTGACCAACCTGTGTGTCTGTGTGGACTGCAGTTTATAGGACCAGCAGTGCTCAGTCGTAGCCAACTGAGTGCAGAACGTGGGTCTCCTCTGCACTTGGGGCTGGGCGTGGCTGAGACAGAGCTGACAGCAGAGACAGAGCCGCCCCCGGAATCAGTTATGATTCTGTCACATCCACATGAGTGGTCATCCTCATCCCTCATTTCCAGGAGAGGGATGAGGCAGGCCACTGGTCGGAGATAATTGTGGTCTGCGACCAGCAGACCAATGGCAACAGTGCCAATGGCATCTGGCATCACGTTGGTCTTGTGGCCTACCGGCCAGAGGGCCCTAGGTGCCTGAACGACCTGCCCGACATCCATGGCCTATACTTCTCCTTGCCACTTGTGACGGTGCTGCATGCTCAGCAGGATAGTTGCAGAGGAAGTTGGCCCAAAAGTGGTCAGCCAAGATTTAACTGTGTTGCCAGCAATGTCTTCCAATGAGGTGGCCAATAAAGCTGATTCTGATTCAGAGAACAAATCATCAGTAGGCTCATACACAAGGAAACCAACAAATCATCAAAATACATGGAGTAGCAAGTATACTATGTTAGATCTCATTTTCATATAATTCTAAACAGAAGATGAGGTACCAAACAAAAACTGAAAAAGTGACATGACTGACATGAAAAATATTTGGAGAGGACCTGATGAGAGTCCACATGTCTCAGAATCCATTATTCAGCTCCTGTGAGCTGCTTGTTCTATTGATAGCAAATCCAAGTAATCTTTAAGCCAGTGTTCCAGGTTGAAACAATTAGGTTTTTTTCAAGTATTGCAGTCTTTAATGAGAGACACGCTAGACCAATTTACTGTTGCATCATACGTGATGTTTTTCCATTTACCTTGCTGCCCAAGAGACAATAGGCCATAATGGGATATTTACACAAAATATATTCACCAACACGTTTTTTACCCTGTTATTTGAAAAGATAATCCATCTATGAAGTCTAAATGTGCTAGCACTATGATAGTCTAACAACCTGTCCAGGGTGTACCCCGCTTCAACACTGAATTGGATATGTGGGTATCGTTAATGGATGGATGGATTACAGATGCAGTATAAATGCATCCCTGAGGAGTACAGCCAGTGATTTATTCCAGCGCTTATGAAGCCTTGGCAATCGAGAGACAGCAGCATCCAGCATCTATCCAAAGTAATTAAGCTTAAGTAACAACAGCACCTGTAACCTCTTTTCCTCAGAAACGAAGTAGAACATCTGTGGCAAACATAACTAAGCAACCAGCCAACCCTGAGGCTGCAACAGTCTGGCTGTAAGATGTGTAAAAAGAAAAGGGAAACAGAAATGCAGAGTAAAGAGTATGGTACAAAGACAGACTGAGGAAATGACAAAAATCTGACAACATCTTATAACGCTATTCAGGTAACAAGTAAAATAGAGTCTCAAGAGGACACATAGTGAAGGTGTTTTGAAGTAATGTCACAGGAACCTGAGCAGTGAATTAATCTACAGCTTGTTGCCATGTTTGTTGGCAAGATCAGTTTCACCCATTCTGAGAAAACGGGGCTCAGTGTGCAATTAAACTGTCATAACATCCTTATTTTCAGCATTCAGTCTGTCCACTCTCAGTTCAGCTCTCGTATGCAGACATTTCGCTCACCTCCTGATTAAGAATGTGACACACACAGTCAAACCACGGAGCGCAGCAGCAAAAGTCCATCCACAATCCTCATCAAAACCTCGCAGTGCCAAAGTTGTCATTGGTATGCTGGTCCCAAGAGAGCTGGAAGGCAAGTCCATTTCATACCCATGAACAGGAATTAGAGCTGTTTCTTTTTAATGCTCCACTGCCGACTGTGAGTCGCTGTTGCAGCTCAGGATCTGATAAATTAGTTGGTATATGGAAGACAGTAAGGTATGTATTAAAGTTTCATTTTATGTATCAATTTTGAAAAGAAATTGCTACCAAAATGAATCGCTCCATATTTCAGACAAAGACAGATTTTCAAAATAACAGTGATTTTGATGAGCCTCAAGTCATCCTCAGCCTTAAAATGACTCATGACTTCAATGCCAATAAATTACTGATTTTTTAAAGGAATAGATAAAGATTTTGGGAAATATGGTTATGTGCTTTCTTTCATTGAGTTAGATGAGAGGATTGATATCACTTTCATGTCTGTACTTTAAGTATGGCACTAGAACCAGGAAGTGATTAGCTTCGCATAAAGATTTGAACCAGAAGGACTTAAGAACCTTTTGTTTGTGAGGTTGCCATGTTTAGTGCCATCATGCCAACAATACCAACTGTATCTGACCAAAGATACTGCAAAGAGGTGTTGGGCTGACATATAAGAGTAGTAATAGTTTTAGTGCGTCACTCCCTTAAGAAAACAAATTGGAGTTTTTATATGTATGAATGAAACAAACAAGATACAATGTGCTAGTCAACTTTAGAGGTATTGGGAGGCATACTTCTTTAAATTGGATGGAGCCAGGCTAACTGTTTCCCCCTATTTCCAGTCTTTATGCTAAGCTAGGCTATCCAGGTCGGGGCTCCAACTCCATACCTAAGAAATATCTGGCTCTTTAGCTGCTAAATGCTCATTTACTAGTCACTACCTTTGTCTGTCTCTGTGGGTTTGTCACTATGAGCCACCTCTTTCACATTACATGTAGTCATTTGATCCATTGTTAATATATAAATATTAATTAGAGTCACTTTAGGAATGATGTCTTTTTTTATATCAAACTTAGAAATCTAAATATTTTTGCCTCCTGAGCAAACATCCAGCCCTCCAGCTCTCTGGTCTGCATGACAGACCGAAAACAATAAATCACCTCCACAAATAAGAGGTAAAAGTAGGCCACGCTGTTTCTTACACCCACATACATAAATGCAAATCCACGCACACAATCACAGGAAAATGTGAAGCTTTAAAGCCACTTAAACACACTCATAATCCATCCTCCATCCTGCCTACACACACACACACACACACACACACACATACACACACACACAAACATACACAAAGATAGGCAGACACAAACAGTGGCACACCCTTTCTGCAGTGCTACCCATGTGGACTACAAAGTCACAGGAGACTGCACAATAAAAAGCCACATTTTTATATCACCCAGAAGAGAAGGTGGCCCTTCTGGTTTGCATCCAATCTCCCATGCCTCCTCCATCAATTAATCAGCAGATGTATTTTTAAAACAAGTTGTGCTAGAACTTGATGGACTGTTTAAAAATGCATTGAGCACCAGAGCAGAGCAGCTGCGGCAAGCTTAGCTGAGGAGGCTTGTGGTGGCAACAACAAAGAAACAGCAGCAGCAACAAACGTTGAGAATGCTGGAGAGGAGACAGACACAAAGGTGAGACGGAGAAGAAACATGCAGAAGGGTAACGGAAGGAAAACATGAGGGAAGGGGGGACAGGGAAAAGGTAGAGACAGTCAGGCAAGGTGCTAAGAAATGCAGAAAAAAGATGGAGAAACAGCAGAGCAAAGGGAGGGAGAGACCCTTGAGTGTATCCAAGTGTATATGAACATAAGAGAGTGGCAGGATATTTTTAGGGAGCTATTATTGGTACTTGAGTTATCCTTGGGGTGAATGGGAGAGAGGGTGGATGGATGGATGCAAAATCAAATCCATTTTGATCATCACAGCAAAAATATATGCAGTGTGGTCACAAACCTACACACCTGTGGCCCTTTATCTGCTGCAAAAAAACTACCAGGCCTTCTATGCCAATGCAAATATCTTTCTTATGGTAACACTCCAGTAACTTTAGAATAAGATCAAAACCTTTATCCCAAGAGTCAGCCGAGCGCTCTGAAGCTCTCTCTTCTCATCAGATTTGGGGTGTTTTTGTTCTTCTTAAAAATGGCTAACATCCAGCCATTAGACTTTGTGTTTGAGGAGAACAGTGGCTCACTGTTGGCAATCTGTGCAAGTATTTGAAGGGAGCGAATTCCCTGGTTACATCAGATCTCCCTGTTACATGGAGCTCAGGTTTCTTCCATCTGTTTCCCTGCTAAAGATGGGCTTCTGACGCGGCACTCCAGGTGCACTGTGGGCTGTGTGCACAAGTGTAAATACACACATATACAGTGCACGCTGGCACCCACCCACATGGACCTGCTCACACATACAGACAACAGAGAGGCTAGCAAAGACACACGTACAATAAGACACACTCGCACTGTACATGCACTCCAACTGTGATGTCCAACTCTCTGTTTTTGTCCAGACAATGATCAGAGGTACAATACTATAACAGCATCTAACTGCAACTGAAGAAGTAGAAAGCAGGGTTTACTGCCTTATTTACAAAGTAATGTATTCTATTATGAACCTAGGGGCAGCTAATCAAAATGTATCCCTTGACCCCTCCCTCATTTTAAAATGAAAAACCTTAAGGTTTTTATGAAGTTAAACCTCATTACCTGCAATAGCCATTCAGTGTATTCACATTCTGTAATTACCTCTTTATATAGTAGTTTTCATTGTTAAGTGGCAGAGTCCGCCATTTCCACACTGGACTCAAATTACACTCAGGAGGGATTGACAGGAAACAATGCATGTATGTAATTCAGCATTAACAGTTTTTATCTCTCCAACATGTCATATCAGAGCTGTATTAAGTTACTGTTAATGCAAACCCAACATGTCCTGCTGTGGCTGCCTCATATTTAAACCACTGAACTGGTGAAACATAGGTTGGCTTGTACTGTGAAGCCGCCACAGGAAACGTAATGTATTTGTCACGGTGGTTAGCGTTAGTCGTTTACACAACTACAAAATAAGACAGCAGACTTTTTTGTCATTTTTGACAGCAGATCTGAACCAACCACAGTGAGCTGTTATTTAAAGAGTTGCAAGCGACCAGCAAGGTAACCAGCTTCTTGGTAACCAACTCCAATGAAACCCATTCAATAAGATTGCAGTTGTCATGGCATCTGTTGTATTTCTAACAAAGTCGCTGCTCAATGAGTGTTTGCTTGGACCTGTAGTATTAAACCACACTCACTGTTACCCCCAGTAAGGACTGGTGTCGCTACATCAGGACTGAAATCTTAAGGATTATAACTTTAATGTGAACAAAGCAAAAACTAAAGGAGTAATAGACTGGCTGACTAAATTGTGGGTGCCTTTTAAGATCAGAACGCAGACTTACTGGGAAGTAGAGCAGTAAAGCCCCAAACAAGATGGCTTCCAGCAGAATGAGACCAGATGTGCGGATGCTCTGTTAATGAGGAGAGAGAAACAACAGAAAAAACCATCAATCAATCAATCAATCACTGACAGGGAGAAGGTGATTTATTTATGGTAGAGGTTGAAAAATTATGGTCTGTCTTAAGTTATCAGTTAAAGCTCAGCTTTGTGAATTGGCGCCTTGTCTTGCAACAAAATGCAACAACATGATGAACATGTCAAAATGATGCATCAAATGAATGCGGCTGTAATATAACGCGACACATATACAGAAGGAGGGCCATGGTTTACTCTTCAAATCCAGTTGCTGTAAATCTGACATCACAGTTTGTTTAAATGGAGTACTGTGAGGAGTTGAAGCTCCAGCTTGTTTGCCATTGCTGGCAAATGCAAATAATAAATCATTGCCTCTTTCAAAGCAAACAAACACAAAGAGGAGTTAAATATATATATATTTTTTTATGTTTTGCCTTCTCTTGAAACAAGAATATGAGTGACAACAGCACTTTACTGGGTTGAATTTAATTACCCACATTACCTCCTAGAAGATTTTTTATGTTTTTTATGCAAATTCAAAGTGCTCCAGGGACATTTCTTGTGAACTGAAGAAATGTAGGAGATGTTGAAGCTACAACACAAATGTCTAAAAATAGCACACCGGGAAAGATTCAACTCAACTTTGCCTGAGGACTGGTTGTAATTATCCTACAGCATGAGGAGGATCTCATATTTATTTCACTTTATTCTATTAGCAGAGTGGAGATTATGCAACAACTTGTAAATCTGTGTGGATTCAAAATGAGGGCTCAGGTACATTTTTGGTGGATGTTAATTATGTCAGTGTGCATTAAGAAAAAAGCAATATAGGATAAGATGGATTGTCTTTTTTGGCTTAAATGCATGTGGTATGAAATTATATACATTTGAAAACACAGATATCCAGCAAAGTAACATTTATTTATCAGACTTGCTCCTCTAAATTACTGAAATCCATCCTTTTAGTTAGAGGGCAAAACCTGTGTTGAAATAGAACCGCTTAATCTTGGCCAATTTAGTTTTTTTTAAAGTCTGGTATAATATGTTAGATTGTCTGTAACAGCTTTTGGCACTTATCAAGCCCTGTACGGGGTAGGTGAGCCACTTATCATTGTCATGAATCTCAACTTTCACCTATGACCCTTCACCTTCTTCCAGTTAAAGTGTTACTTTATTTACATAAAGTTTGGGGACTCATGAATGATAGATCATTTTTTTAAAAAGCCCAAAATCCAAGCAGCAGAGGATGAGATTTTCTGACTTTTCGTCCTTAGTCTGGGTCAAGCTTCAAAAACATTACATACTACAATTCCCATAATGCAACTTATTACTTACTCCCTCCAGAGCCACAGAGGACATTATGTAACTATTTTTACAGGTTCAGTAGCACTCCTCATGATTAGTAACCCTTAAGGTCCTGATGTGTAAAATTGCTGTAGTTCCCCTTTAAATCAACAGCATTAGCTTTGCATCCAACACTCATTCCACAGTGATCTCTGTGTCCCCCCCCCCTCACCTTGTTCCTCCTGAAGTGGTAGACCACCACCATGCTGGCCAGGTCCAGCACCATGCACAGACCCTGGAAGGAGGCCACAGCGAGCCGCAGAACACCATCCTCCTGTACCAGGCAGGGTGTGTCGTCCCGGCAGTAGGGGCAGCCCTCGCGGCATGGCAGGCACTTATTGGACACGTCAGAGGTCTCCTCTCTGTTAGAGACCTGCTCCTTACCTGAGGATGTGAGAGAACATCAGTTAACAATCAGATATCTAAATGTTGGCTATACTCACATGCTGCGTGCTCCTGCAGAGCTAAAGTATTTGTACTCTTCTAACAGATGAAAGAAACACAGAACACAGTTCTGGTTTACTGGAGTGTTTTCAAGGATTATCATCGTAATTAATTTGCGTTCAGCTGTCACACACTGACTTCTTATTAAATGCTCAGTTAATCAATTTGAAGTAGAAGAGTAGAAATCATCAGTCCAATAAATCACAAAGCCTTGGGGGTGATAATTACAAGAATACAGCCTTTAATTAGGCAGATGAGGGAATAATGAAGGAGAGGAGGATAAAATATTGTGACACCGCTCCCTTCATCACCACGGTCTGCATAATTGTTGTTATACCAGCAAGTGGCACACTTGGATGTGGTTTATCAAATCTGTCCATGGATGACTTTTTCTCAGTTGAGAGTGTTCACATTAGCATGACTGGAAGTGTTCTGTTAAGCGCCTTTGACACCTTAATTTAGTCAATTACATGTAAAGAAACGACAGACGATGCCAAAAATAGAATATCTTCATTCTGCGACGTGTCTGCTGTGGCAGGATTTGGAGTCAGTCTTTAGTTTGAATCCTCCATTTTCACCACACACACACCACACACACACACACAATGTGCAGCTCTTCTTGAAAATGATGCTTCATAAGCATGTAATTCCTCTGTAAGTCCCAGAGCTCATCCAATATGCAAACGCAGTGCTAAACTTGTACAGTGCTTCAGTAGAGCATGATTTCAAGAGAATGTGCTGAAAGTACTGGGATAACGGTTAAATGAGTTAAGTGGGAATTTGATGAATTTATCATGCAATCATGCAGTCACTTTCCACTTTCCAGTTAGTCTCCCTGTGTTTGACCGCGATAACAAAATGACTCGGGATCCCCCCTCTCACTGTCTTTTGCCGTTTTGCTGTAAATACCAGAGAAGCTGTTTATCTTCTCTGGTATTCATGCATTCACTGATATTCGCAATGTGAGTTTCATTGGTGCCAGGATGTTAGGGGTGTGACGCAAAGCTACTATCTGTATCTGTATCTATCTATGTCACAAAAATATCTGTATTTGTATTCAAACATATATGGGCGTGGTTTATACCGGAAGCTGTTAGAAATTGTCTAGTCTTCTTCATTTTCTGCAGTAAATTGTTAATTTAACACAATATTTTAACCATGTACCTGAATTAATGAAATAATCAAAAATGATATGTATTGGAACCCCAAAAAGAAGTAAAAAAAAAAGTCTAAACTGAGTAAAAGCTGTGTAACTGTTACAAGTCTGGATGGAAATGAATGGTGGAGATAGTACGGGGGAGGTTAGTGGAATAATACAAGTGAGAAATGCATTTGGCCATATTGCATAATTTAAAAGAAAAAGTAGATTATGCATGCAATGTTACGAGGTCCAGATGAAAATAAAGAGTTTACTGTAAAATTGCAATAAAGTTGCTAGTCTTTAAAACTGCTGTGGTTTTGTTCTGATGCATTTTGTGCTGTAGTTACACAATCTCCTCAATTGTACCTGCCCTGCTTGAAGCTGCTGCAGAGCTCGCTTTGCCTAAACACACTCATACAGTAGACATTTGCATTGAGAGGAGTTGTAAACTTGTGTTGCTTGTTGTGTCTTTGTTTATACTCTGTAGGTTTGTGCCCTTAATTTAGCTCAAGGATTTGTTGCCAAAAGTCACACAAGGAGGTAGAAACCAAACAAAAATGACTGAGAACAATTGGGAGGTTGGAAGATCAACATGAAAAGTTGTTTTTGTAACTTAAAATGCATGAATCGCAAAAGTAACGGGTAGAAAAAAAACGGGGAGAAAGCGATCTGGTCAGAGCTCTGGATTTTAATAAGGTGGAAAGTACTGGAAGGTGGTGGATAGTTTTGCACAGAACCTGGTGAGGAAGAAACACTTGTTTTAAGGTAAGACGACTCGCACTGTCACTGTGTGTTATGGCTGTTTAATGAATATTGCAAACATTTTTCAGACTCTATGATCAGTGCCTTGGTGATTAGTTTGACGTGCGTTTAGAGTTTCAGTGTGGCACTTGGTGACAGCTGACAGAGGAGCAGACAGATGGCTTTGGATGGAAAATGCATCCCGTTATTATGCTCCTAGTTTTTTAGAGAGAAAAAACTCAAACCGGTCTGAGGAGGAAATACTACTTATTAAATTCTGTATTGACACAGTTTGTGAGTAAAGTTTTGCTTGTTTACAAAACAGTCATCAAATATGAGTTTTTGCATCGAATGTTTGGTATATCTTGAGGAAAGATTTTCATGTTGACATTATTAATATAATATCCAGAATGATAGTAGTCGCTTCCTACTGTTTGCCTGCTGTAAACAGTAGGAATATCATACAGTTGATGCTAGTACTTTTTTTAAATGCTGCATAGAAATTGACCTATAAACAGTACTTTGACTGGTTTCTATCAAGTTGCTTCATTTATAAATACTAAAAATGTCCATAATTACTTAAACTATCATGACACTGGAATCATCTTTTCAACCCTCCGGCTGCACGTGCATCCTGGATTGTTTGTAAACGGGAAACTCATCTATAAAACACATTTGTGATTAAGAACTATTATTAATACAAGTCACTTATAAAGACCTCTAGTTCTGAACTAAGCCTTTAGCTGGCATAAATGGTCAACACATTGCAGTCCTGAACAGTTTTCCAAGAAGTGCAAATTGTGAACTTACTGCCAAATAATGAACAGATAACAAGTAGTTCCTGAAAAAAAAAAATATTGGACTAGATAGTAGATAAGTCAATAGAGAACAGACTAGATACTGTTAAGGAACCAATATCTAAATATTAGAAGATATCTGTAAATTCACACACTGACTCAACACAATTTTCAGCTGCTAAATGGAACAAATCCAACCATTACCTCCTTGTTATGTACATATTAGTTAGCTATGTTTGTGCTCTCTCAATTCAAGTGTTGCATTATACGGAGTTGTTATGTATCATCATTATTTCATGATTACCTTACCACGACTTAACCTTCCAGTGACAGTAAGTAGCACATTATCCTACCAAATACATTTGGGTTTATCTACATTGTCTTTTAAGCTCACAAACCTCTATGTGTAGATACAGATATATCTATCTGTCTAGCTACAGTATCTATCTGTCTATACATATATCTTGTTAATGGATAGTCACAGCTATAAAGACACAATATCTAAGATCACCAGCAAAAAGTAGATTGTGACATTCAAATCAAATGTCATGTTTCATGAGGTTCTACTGCACATTTCCAAATATTTCATTTGTTATTGCAGGCTGTGTTTTTCTCCCTCCATCCTTTCTCCCCTTTGATAACTGTCCTTTTGCCCTGTTGCTAGGGAACAATACAAAATGTGTTTCCAGTCTGTTCTGTTTTCGGGGATGTACAAGGAATAACAGACAGGTTCCAGGGAGGGAAATCAGGGTCGCCAGCTACTGTGACCCACTCTGAGCTGCAGTGATTTTTAATGACGAGGTCTGTACGGGGTTTGGAAGATGAGGCTCTTCACAGTCTGAGCCGTTTGACTACAGGCCTCATCACGCTGCATTACAATAAAGCTCCAGCTTTGCATATCATCCCCCTTGGGGTGCTGTATTGTTGGAGTCAGGGATGAAAACCACCGCAGTTGCCTGATTATCTCACTCATCAGGGCCAAGCTTTCTGCCCGAGGACACTGCAGCGTTTTCAGCCAAGGTGTCAGAATGCAAGCATTCAAATCCAAAGCACGAGCAGGGAGGTAAAGTTAAGGACATACTTGAAAATCGCAAGGGTGAAAGGAGAAACATCAGAGGAGAAAAGGTCCAAAGCCAAGTTGTGTGTATATGTTCACATTTTTCAGCCCATATTCATTGTGTCTGTCACACCTGAATAAAAAATACGGAATAATGGAAATATGAGTGTGATAGCCAGATCTGTAGGACAGACAATATCAACTGACCATTCACTAAACCCCTCCCCCGAACAGCAATTGTCCAATCATAGGTTAGCAACCGTAAGCTTTGAATTTCTCCACATGCAGAAGTAAGAGTGATAATTAGTATCTCAAGAGCTTAGAGGGTGTTTTTAAGTATAAGGAATTGATTAAACAGTGTGTTTATCTGCTCTAACAAAAGATGCTAACATTAGCATGGCCGACTAAGTAGCTTAGTACATACGGTAGTAACCGAGTGTGATTTCTAAAGATTACATTGGAATAATACCTTCAGGACTGGAGCATCCACCCTGTGGGATCCAAAAAGCTTGTATATCAGAGATTAGAGTAACATTAGCAGCCCTGTCCTGCTCTTTATTTGGTTTGAGGTTCACATTACACTCAAGCAACTCCAGCCAAACTTGCATATAGTGTCATTGGTGGTTTCTCATCATCGAATCCTTTTCTCTTGTAAAAGTGAAGTGTACTGTATAAATAAATAAATACACAGGCTAAACAGCTTTGCCCTGCAACACATGAACATAAATGAACAATGCTGCATTTCCATGTCTTCTACAGGGTTCAGCCAGAAACATTAAAAAGTCAGCTGGAGTTTAAGCGTTAGCATTAGCTTATTCTAGCTAGCTACAGCTGGCAAAATCTGCTAGCGACATTTGTCATTTTAGCTGACAAAATCCATGGCTAGAAATGGAGTCTGCTTTTGTTTACTTCTGGGTGAAATCAAAGAGGCATTGTTTCAAAAATGACTACGAATTTCAAATGGTAAATCTGCCATTGTGTGCCGTGCATGAACGGGAAACTTGACAGCCATAGCAACAGTAACTAAGGGTTGTAGGGTTTAGTGAACAGTCAATTAAAGTGTGACTAAACCTTTATTCAAGTTTATTCCACCAAGATGTGTTCTCTGTCTACGCAGCCACTTTATAATCCAACAGGTCTCTGATTCACATGCCACCTGTGGCTCCCACTAGAGCTCAGAACAGAACCATAGTAGACATTTCCACCATAAGAACAGTCAAAATCCTTTTGATTGAGGGTTCATAACCTCACAAGCCCCAGGATACCCATTCAAAGAAGAATTTCAGACAAAATGTGTGGCTGTCACCTGAAAAAAGAGGTTGTTTTTTTATTTTTTCATAAATCCCAAAAGCTTGCTTTTGAAAGATTCAAAGTTTTGATCTGACAGCTCGCTGCAATATGTATTTTTATATCACAGAGGGATTTGTAACCTACTTTTAAAGCCATTGAGCGCCACTCTGCTTGGATGGTAGAATCCTCTCCTGCACTGGCACTTGTACTTGTCCAACACAAATCCATGGCCAACGATGGGAGTGCACTGGGAGAAATAAATGCAGAGATAAAAGTGAGAAGTTGAAGAGGAAATGACGTGAATAAGATAAGATAAAACTTTATTTATCCCCCGTCGGGTGTTACAGCAGCAAGTTACAGGATAGCAGCAAGTCAAAGAGTAGAGCAAATAAATAAATAAATAAACACAATAGAAATCCAAACAGCAATAAAAATAAGAAATTGTGTAAATATCGAACAACAGGATGGAGGGGGATGATCGAACCAAGATGGTGACTCAGCCAACTCTGTTTTGCTTCTTAAATCGAAAACAAGTGGGAGTAAAATGATGAATTCTTTCTGGACACAGCAACAAAATATAGAAATATAATCAGATAATTAGCTTTTCTTCTACATTGTCTATAGTATTGTATATTGCAATATTATTGCATTATGTTTTTATATTTGGTTGTTTATTATGGTAAATGGAATATCTCAAGAAGTCACCTTAGGCTCTTGGAAATGGTTCATTATTTTCTGAAAATTTACAGGTCAAATTCGAGAAAATAATCTGCAGATTAACTGAAAATGAGCCCTACAGTAACAAAGAAAGCCAATTATATCACCCAGAAATGAAAAAGAACCTGAAAGGCTGTCAAGTAGACATGAAGTTGAAGTTTTAGTCGCTGCAAATACATAAACAGTGATTGTGTTGATTGTTCTCTTCACAAATTCATTTATATTTTGAGCATTTCTGGCTCCACAATATGCTTCAACATGCCTCTTGAGTAAATATGAGCTATCCAGTGTTGGAGCTTCCAAATGTTTGCATTTGTAGGAAAATATTGTCTAGATATGGATGATTCATGGCTGCTAACAGTGGGGTTAGTACAGTTTACCAATGGAGAATACTATAACATTTATAATGCAAAAGACTAAACATAGACTACAGTGTTTTACAGATTCTTCATCTATCACTGAAATCAAATTATTTGAATAGTATCCAGGATCTCAGTAGTTAAAACAGACATCACAAACTGAATATAGTACGGTTCCTATGTGTTTTCACTGCCTGCGGATGATTACACTCCTTCTCAGGCCCACTGCTGTGGTCTCAGTTAATGCACTTGTTTCAGTCATGTTATTGCGTCTCCTACATCGTCTACATGCGCTTCTGCAGCGTGAAGCAGCACACGCCCCAGTTATAAACATGCCTGTCAGGGGAAATCACAGGGCTTTGCCAAGTAACAGGGAAACTAATTAATATCTAAATTAAGAATTAAGGGTTGTTTGCAGAATTTAAGCGTGTCTGCATAATTCCAGTTTGCATTGATAAAAGTGGGAGCTACATGGGCTTACAGACCATCTGGAGCACAAACTCACTCAGCGACAGGCACACATAGGCACCAGTGTGGATACTGCACACTCACGTGAATGCACATATTGTTATACTAAAATAAATCTGCAATAAATTTGACATGAACGTTCATAAATAGTGCATTACATTGCATGCCTACAGTAAAACCAGTATATCTCCTCTGGGACGGCTGCTGTGGAGAGCAGCGGTACTATATTTCTACTTCATGAATCAGTGAAAGTAGCTGTTAGAGTATTTTTATTTTTCTGATATTCAAAGCAGAGCCCATGTTGAAGGAATAGTTTGACATTTTGGGAATTAGGAATTATTCATTTACTGGAAGTAGGAGAAACAGCTAGCGTGTTAGGCCTCTCACCACCTCTAAATCGCAGTAATTAGCATGTTGTATCTTGTTGGTTACCACAACTTGTCATTTTTACATTTTGATTGCATACAGATGAAACAAAAGAAATACATTGTCGCTTTAGAGGTGTATTTTGGAACTTTCACACTAGCTGTTTCCCCTAGCTTCCAGTCGTGCTAAGCTAAGCTAATCTCCTCCGGCCTCCAGCTATACTAATATTGCATTCACGCAATGTTGGCAGAATGGGAAGAACAGCAGAAGCTCCCGACTTGTGACATTATGCCAAGATGGTTACCCCCACTGTTAGCCTTGTAGTCACACCATTTATTTAGATTAAATGAGCTACTTTTGCTGTATTACGTATTTGGAGCAGTTAATTATTAAGTGAAACCAGATACATTCAAAATGTATAGGTCATTTTAAATGTACTGAATGGATTGTATTAGTGTTAATATTGAGTAAGTTATATAAGTTCGATGTAACTGCCAGCCACGGTAGCTTTCCCTAAGGTTTGTTGACACTGCAGTAGTTGTTTTCAACAAGTGTGAGATACCATCAGAAATTTCTGATATCAACTCGGAAGTACAACTCAGGGGCTAATGTGAAGGTTTTTTCCAACCTGACTGCTCATAATTACGTCTAAACAATTTGACATGGATGCGGCATTAGCATCCAGACATGAGAGTGTTACTGATCGTCTCATCTAGCTCTCAGACTCATCAAATCTCCACTTCTGCCTGCAGCATGGTATATAAAACTGATATTTTGCAATTTATTGCCTGCAGAGCTGTGCTTTGCTGTAATGTTAATTCAATTTACATGTAAAGGGGACACAAGTTGTGAATATAAAAAAAACATAAATCCAATGTAAAACATATTTGAGTTTGGTATTTCAGTGGTACTCTCCAGTAAAGCTTAAGACAGTCAACAACAAATAGAACGCACCATGGAAACAAAATCCAACTGTTAAACTCCTGAAAAGAGAGAACGACTGAAAGAAAATGGAGCAAATACAAACTCTACTGTGAAAACCATAAAGAGATGCTTCGCACAAATAATATTGAAATATGCAAAGCAAGACAGTCTTTTCTCTCTGGCCATGCATCTTGACACAAAAGGACTTAAAGCGAAGGACACTGAATCAGCTTTTTACCATCTCAGAAACATAGCCAAACTTGGAGGCCTTATGTCAAAACATGATTTAGAAAAACTCATTCATGCTTTTATTTCCAGCAGGGTTGACTATTGCAGTGGTCTTTTCACAGGCCTTACTGAATAGACCATCAAACAGCTTCAGCCTGCACAAAATGCCGCTGCTCTTACGAAAACCAAAAGAACTGACCACATTACTCCGATACTTAAGTCCTTCCACTGGCTTCCGGTAAGTCACAGAATTGACTTTAAAGCACTGCTTCTTGTTTATAAATCACTAAATGAGGCAGGACCAAAATACCTCTCAGATATGTTTCAGCATTACAGACCTCTCAGATCACTGGAGAGAAATCTGTTGGTAATACCTACTGTCAGAACTAGACATGGTGAAGCAGCTTTTAGCTGCTATGCTGCTCAGCTCTGGAACCAACTTCCTGATTGTATTAAAGTTGCTCCAACTGTAGCCAGCTTCAAATCTAGACTTATAACCCAACTGTTCTCAGATGCTTTTTGTTAACTGATCGAATGCACTCTTCCTTTTTAATCTTTAGAATTTTAGTGTTCTTTGAACTGTTTTATTTTTTTATTTTAAAATTTTTCTATGTTCTTTTCTTTGCTCATTTGTAAAGCACATTGAATTGTGCTATATAAATAAACTTGCCTTGCCTTGCTTTTAACTACATATAATTTTTTATAATAAAATTTTTGATTGAAGATCTATTTTTATACCTTTATTTAAGTGGAAGATTTCTGCATGGTGAAGCTTACAGCTGGATTTCTGCTCAGATCAGTTGTTTTTCACAGCTGACAAACAGCCCCTAATCTCTAAACTGGGAGGCAGCAGCAGGAGAGATGGGCTGTAGAGGGTATACATGTCTGAACTGACAGAATAAACAGATACAGTAAATCATTGCTCCAGCATTGCACCAGTGAAGACAAGCAGGCCTGGGAGTTATGACGCATGTTTCCAGTTCTTGAAAGAAAGAATGTGAGCTTTACACTTTGGAGACTTCACCTCTTGGTTTTTACATTTTTCTTAGGAGGTATTGACTGACTGAAGTTTGCAGGTACTGCTCCGAAATGTGAACTGTGTCAGATGCGGAGCCTTAAAGCTATAACAGCCAAAAAACAGGAGAAAAAAATACAAACATAATTTGTATGTTTCAGCCGTTTTGTAGCAATAGTTAAAATCTTTCTTTAACTTTTCTGCCTCTTTATTTGTCATTGGTACGTAACAAGGATAATGGCCTTTAAAGGGATAAATGTCATCAGCGGCCTTCATAAGAAAGATCCAGTGTCCCTGATGATGATTTAAATTCACATACAGCCATTGGGAAGCTATTGTACAGTATGTATATTTATAAGAAATGGATTCTGCACACCATAATCAACCACAAAGCAAGTGTAGCTATGCAATGGAATTTTAAAGCAAAGTTTTAAAGTATTTGTTGAATTTCCATGACTGTAAAAGCACCCAATACGAACCAATACAGCATTGTAGGCTTCCTGGGCAGCAGTTACAGTTTCACTGTTTACTGTAATTCAGCATTGTTTTATTTGCCCAGTGACTTTAATCTGCACCGGGGAAATTTTAATGCAAAATAAACCCATCTTACGAGCCATAATGAAACAAGACTAACAGTCCACAGCCACACTAGCATCTCTGTGAGGCTGTATTTAGGCACAGTGGTGCTTTGAGCTAAATGCTAAAATCATCATGCTAATATGCTCACAATGACAATGTTAACATGCTGATGTTTAGCAGGTAATATTTACCATATTCGCGTTATCTTACTTTAGTGTGTTAGCATGCTAACATTTGCTAATTAGCACTAAACACCACAAAGTGCAGCTGCTTATGGTGGCGCTAGAGGAAAAGTCAGGGGATCACCAAAGTCAGTAGAATACATCCTCTTGGGACCACGAATGTCTATACAAACTTTCATGGCAATTCAACCAGTAGTTGTTGCAATATGTCAATCTGGACCAAAATGGTGGACGAACAGACCGACAATTTTAGCCAAGCCACTAGCATGGTTAAAAATAGGCCTGCAATAGATGAGAGCGTCTCATTCTCCCTAAAACAGGCAAAGCAGATTCACTATATTTATGTAAATAAAGTAGATTCTCATATTTCATGGTGACTTCTCTCTCCACAGGAAGTCATGAACAGAAATTAAAGAGCAAAATTCCACTAAAACAGTACTGAGTGTGTGGTCCAAAGAAAGCTGAGCACACATACAGGTGTCTTGTCTCTCATAACCAGGTTGATAAATGCTACTGTCCTGTGGGCACTGGCAGATGAGTCATGTTTCATCATTTTGGGGTTTCTAAGTTCAAATGTCCAAACAATTACAGGACATATGTGATGCTGCTACTGCAACCAACACGCAGCTTTAAGTCACAAAATCTTACAACAGTATTTTTTTTAAATAATTATTTCCGTGCTGAGCTCTCTCCTTTGTTAAATCGCAATTCGCATACAAAAAACATGAATGGGAACCCAGCAAATATTAAAAAAACAAGCTGTAGCTCATCTACTGCTGGAGCAAATCTGTGCATGTTTGTGTTTATTTGTGTGTATTCTCTCTCAGGGGATAAGCATACCTGTGAAATTAAAGTCTACAAAACACAGGAAGGGGGCACTGCTTTAAGCTAAAGCCTGATCATTTTTTATTCCTCCAAACCAGAGCAATCTGGGTCTTGGCCAGGAGTTGGTGGCGAGCTGAGGACTCAGCCTCCCTGAGGGCCCCGAACACAGCTGGAGTCCAACTTTGAAACTTTCAACATCTGCCGAGCACAAAAGATGAGACAAGGCTAGATAGATAGATAGATAGATAGATAGATAGATAGATAGATAGATAGATAGATAGATAGATAGATAGATAGATAGATAGATAGATAGATAGATAGATAGATAGATAGATAGATAGATAGATAGATAGATAGATAACACAACCAACCACATGCACTCACGCTAATACAGACCTAAACATTCACCACCATCATTTGTTATGAACTTATTTTTTTGCTTACTCCAAAGGTAGTGGAGACTCATTAAGATAAGACATACCCAGGGACACCGAGGTGGGTGAGGATGAAATATGATGCTTATTAAGACCTTCATTGGGCTCTGTGCATCCGAATTGTTGCATTTATTAAACCCGTCTGTGCTATCACTGCAGAAGCAGTTTTTGGTTCCCAAGTGCGGCAAATAGGAGTGTAAAATAAATAAGTGCACATGCCTTGAATATCCCCACTAATTTCAACCTTGTATAAGAGGAGTAACATTGTGGTTTCCAGCCTACCTACATTACTTGACCCTATACATCTCTCAGAATTAGCTCAAGTACAGATCCCGTGAGTATAATACTGAAAAACTTGATTAATGTCGCCCAATACCCCTGAACTGCCTCACTACCACATCGCTCCATATGTCGTCTATCACCAGCACTGCTTTTTCCAGCAAAATTATACACACTCATGCAGCAACACACACACACACACATCTAAAGGCAGGGAGCTTAACGGTGCCAAGGCCAGCCTTGTTTTTCCTCAGCCACTATGAAAGGGGTATGAAACGGTCATTTGACGTGTCTCAGTTTGATGGATCACCTTCATCAGACCGCAGGCTGAAAGTGAGAAAGTATTTTATAATTGCACCTTATTTTGTATGCAGTGGGGGCTTTTAATTCCACTTTTTTATAACACTTGACTGACAGGGTTAAAGGTTGCATTGTCAATCACGGAAAGTGCAAAAGACTTATCTTTTAAGCATCCTGGGGAGAGGATGGTTTATTATAGAGCCAAGACCCGATCCTTGCATTCTCAGACATTGTATAGTTTATCAATGACATTTGATCATTAAAATGCAATTTTTGAGGGAAAAGATATGCCAGCATGCTTTAAAAATGTGGTTATAAATGTAAACATTTTGTGATGATTTATCCTTTACAGCAGTGGTCTTATGATATTTACCTTAGTGTTTAAAAAAGTGTAGATCGCCAAAAACCCAGACAGAATTGTCATTTTGTTTCCTTTCATTCATTTACTCCGACATTGTGTTCAGGTAAGCCAATTTCTGTTTGGGAGAAGAGATTATTCTGTTTTGTTTTTCTCTTACCCTTATTAATCGTTAGCATGTGGCAGTGTAGTAGAGGTTCCTAAGCGCGATTAACTTAACGTTTTGCACAACGATCAAAGAAATATGCTGATTTAAGAGTTGTTCTGGAAGTTCTCAGCATTTTTATTGTCAGTAGCTAGATAGCTAGCTAATTATGTACGAAGATGACATCCACATTCTTAATGCTGCTTACCAAGCTCTGATTGATTGTTTTTTTTTTTTCTGCAACCGGGGAGTCTATGACCACTATACAAACAAAATATATATTTTTAATCCCTGAACAAATCGGGGACGTGGGAAGTGATTCAAAATTGTGGAAACATAGGGGAAAATTGCATTACGGCATTTGCACAACGCTGGCTTTGTGCCAGCACAAAAACATGCCAACTGTGCTTGCAGCTTTCAATCAGCTCAGCAGCCATCTAACTTGAGAACCTTAAGATAAGTCTGATCTGAGTTGCACCCCTCACTCACAACATGTCTAGCTGCTGCATTGCATTATGGTCTTATGAGGCTACTGTCAGCTATGGCTTTTCTAGAGTGGACGTCTGTCTTGCTCTTTCCAAGGCACAGACTAATGCCCAAATTATACTGTATATGTTTCAATTTTCAATTGTTCTGCAATTAAAGTCCATTGTGGCTAAGCCAGAAATATCTCAATTTATTACAGGAATAATACTTACTACAAATTAGACCTACTGTAGCTGTTTTAAATATAGTCTTTTAGGATGACTTTCCCCTTGAAAAAGTTTGAGAATTAATGATCAAACTTACAAATACTGAGATATTAAAACAACAATCATACCATAACAGCCCTGTAGAAACCAGCTATTTGTCTAACGAGTACAAAGGTGCAAAATCACAGGTTTTAGCAGAGCCCACATCAGAACGCTACACAACACAATATCACTTGATACTATCACGCAAAGTGCGAAACATACTTCTCATGCGAGTGAAAACAATTCCTCCACAGACTGAAGTAGCCTGAAATGAATTATCTGTAAGTTTCACATCGAGGCCCCTGATGTATGGACTGCAGCCGGTGGTACCTGTTTCTGTTTTCTCACCGTACAGTTTGATAAAAAAAAAAAGCTGCGAACATGACACCGAGATAGGAGTTGGCAAGAGAGAAAAAGAGGGAGAGAGAGAGAGAGAGAGAGAGAGCTCTATAAATACACTGAACGCATTAAACCCTAAAAGCATTACAATCACTCTGTCCCCTGGGTAGAGAATCTGTCTGCTGCTGTTTCACAAGACTACCGACCACTGAAACAGTGGATGTCTGAGGAGAAGAGACCATGGACTTAAGCCTGTCTGGAATTTCTCCATCAATGTAAGAGGCAAAAACTGAGATATATAGCCAGTTATTGATTGGTGGCTTGTTGTGGTTACAGTGCTGTGACTAGAGATAGAGTCACCAGGAGATGAGAGCCGAGTGCTGCTGTTGGTTTCCCCTGCATCCTTAAAGGACATTAGCTCAGGGAGCAGAGGTGATGGGATTGTAAATTCCGAAATTCAGGGCTGTGATGTATATTTAAGTTAGTTAAAGGGGGAAAATGTTACCAAATGTTACCACAGTTTGGCTGTGCAGACTTCGGAAATGTCAGGCGTGAAATGCAAGTCTCAAACGGCATTTTAAGACTCATGATGAACCCTCAGTTTTCCCACACAGACATCTGGGTGGGTGGTCCCCAGCTCCCTGCGTGGACTCGACTGGGAGGCCTCACTCAATTAAGATCCAACTGCTGCTGCCGACTTGACAGGCTCTTACATTTTGCCGTGGCAGCCGCTGAGCTGCAGGCAACAGATTAGAGAGTGAATGGTGTTTCTCTGTGGAGGATGAATCCTCCCTGACGACTGTCCCTCTCTGCTGTCACTCCTCATCCCTCCCTCCCTGTCTCGACCTCCTCTCCATCCTATATGCATCCTTGTCCTTTGGCTCTCCTTCCTCACTTCATGCTACAATGCATGCATCATCAGCCTAATTAAACACTTGCCAGAAAATACTGCAGAGCATATGCATTGGCTACCTACAATATTGTAAAAATGTATATTATGTTTTTATTGATACTTAAGTACTTAAGTAAGTCTACGGTGTAAAGAATTTTCCAGAAAGCAGGCAATAAAGTAAATTTAGTATTAATATAGAAGTAACTTGAAAGTTGGGGGACCAGTTTTATTAAATGGTGAGAACTTCACTTATTTAAGAAGGGTTTTCAGCGAGGACACAAAAGGACACAAAGGCAAGATTCGCAAGAACTCTGAAACATCTGGACGTCCAAGCAATACAGCATGAAAACAACGGTACTGTATGGTTCTGAATGCTGGTGGGAAATGAAAGCTGATAAGAAAAGGATTGAGGCATTCCACAATGGATGCCTGAGAAGGCTATGTGGCATCTTGTGGCTTAACAAGATCACAACCTTGGAATTATATAGAAAGTCAAAAGCAAGAACATCATCGCATAAATAAGGAAGCGGTGACTGTGAAGGATGGGCCTTGTGCTTCGAATGGAGGCAGTTTGATCTGACGGGGACTCCAGGCAAAATATGAGACGCTGGACTCCTGTGGAAAATATGAGACACAAAGGACATTTTACCAGTTTTTTTTTAGGCTGAGTGGTGCTGCCAATGACTAACAAACTCCTTTTGATGTGTTAAATTGGTGGACGTCCCCAAAAATGATGCATGCCATCATACTGTATATCCCACTCAAACTCTACAACGGTGAGCAAGCAACGGTGTACAGTGACGCAGAATAGCAGTGTTACATTTAAATTCAGATCAATAACTTCTAGCCTTTTCAGGGTAATGATACAATAAATAAATACTGTAATTTGGTTTAAAATAATTTTATGATAACTGAAAAGATTACTGTCATTGTCAATGCTTAGTGAAGTCTGTAAACTTTGGGTTATTCACTGAGACTAAGAAAGCCCTGCAGTTGAGAGATTTGCCTGCAGGATCTTTCTGCTGAATGTTTTATGAAGGAATGGAAAGATATTGCAAAATTCCCTTTTTAATAAAAAAGTGTTTGCGGTCAGTGCACCATATTGAGAACAACTGACTATCATAGAGCCTTTAAACTACTATGTGTGGTGTTGAATTATTGATGGGGTTTTTGTATTAACAAAGGTCCAGCAATAAAATTCTTACAGTTAATAGTGCTGATCAGCTGTCATCCGGACTGTGTGTTCAGTGTGTGTCTACCACTCTGATAGTGCGTTGCTGTGGCTTCAGATCATGCTGCATTTGATAGCCTTGACTTCAGTCTTGGCTTCAGTCCCCATCTTGTCACAGTCTGCACATAACAAAATCTAAATGTAGGCTACAGTACAAGAGGAACTTAGCAGGTCGATTTATGCAAAAATAAGCAATGAACCTGAATCATGGCATACACCTTTTGTTGGATGCTTTCATACCAAAGCAGTGGCATACATGTTTTGCATGAGTGGGCCCATTTGGAAATAATCCCTTTAGTGTTACAATCATGGAGGAGTATAGGATCACTCCAGATGGCAATAGGCTGTAATGGATACGGTACTGTATGTTAAGTCACAATGTGAATTCATGCTCTGTGTATATGTTCCCCGCAGCCCCCAGAAGAAAAAAGTGTTTTTGAATATAGAGTTGAATGTACAGCTACTGAGAAAGCCTCTTACATTTCCACAGCTATACAGTAAGCTCGCTTCTTGAAACTGAAGATTTATTTAACTTGGTTTGACCTTTTTTCAAAATGCAGCTTTGAATACAAAACACTAATGGTCTCTTTGATGATGAAAAATAAAAATAAATACTTAAAGGTGCAATGTGTAAGAATTGAGACTACTCTCGACCTGTCGAACTCATACTCCTGGGCTGTGCGGGCTGGGCGGACTGGGCAACGGCACTGGGATCAGCAGCCTCCCAGTGAACACGGCCAGACCGGGACACATGTAACTCCGTGAATTAAGGATTTATTTTGACCAAATCGGAGTTGGTGACTGTTGGCACAGTGGAGAGACTAACCGAGACGGTTTTGGTGAGTTTTATTTTGTTTCTGTCGAGTTTGAATGAAGTGTGTTTTACGAGTTAACAAGGCGATTAAGCTGGCCTTCAGTAAAAGAGAGAAGCTTGAATTCAGAAGGAGTACGGCTGTATTTTTCTGTTTAATAAGGATAATAGGTGTACGAATATTTCCTTTCTTGACATTTTGTCAGTTTATTTTGTTTATTTATTAGACTAAAAAAGCTAAGAGATCTTGTGTAACGTAGTGAACTCGCTGCAGACTATCACCTCTTGAAGTACTAAATAGTGTTATAGACAGGATGGGCTAGCTGGTTAGCATGCTAACTTCAGTAGATATCTCTCTGCAACACAGTACATAACGTCAAAGCTGTTATTATTTCACATTCTGTTGATCATTTTAGTTAATTTTTGAATGTTTTAAACTCTTAAATCTCTTAAATTCTTACACATTGCACCTTTAAAACACACACACACACACACACACACACACACATATTGCCAACTGGTGTACAGATGCACTAAGTCTTGAAACACTTCAACCTAGCTTTAGTTGTAGGGCCTCAAACTCCCCGAGGAGAGACAGAGAGCCTCTGGCAGAACAAAACAGAAAGAGGAGAGTAAAATAGAAAAAGACAGAGCAGAACAGGTTATTTTCTGTCTCCTCTGCTCCTCAAGTCACCTTTTTTACCTGCTAGAGAAAAGGCAGGTAAAAAAACAGGTCTTGCAAGTGTCTGCTTTCCTAACAAATACAGAATTACATATCTTAGAAGAAATCCCAAATCCAGCATATTCCTTCTACCGATATATCCTTTACCGCTAACATTCTGCACAGGCTTTTGCAGTGACTTATTCAGCTGTGTATCACCGTCCTTACATACAATATTTATACTGACTTTAAGACTTTTGAAGCTTAAATCCTCTTAAATGTGCCAGAGATGATAGGGACTGCAAAAGACATATAGAAAGGCAGAAACAAATAATTAATTTATGTCCCTTTTTTCACCCCATACAGCCTGAGACTGCAGAGCCAGCCTGCTTTCTTGCAACAGGGCAGAGAAGGGCCACATGTGTCCAGGTAATTAATTTTTCAGAATAAAGGGACTCACACATCACTATAAACAGCGGCTGAGCTGCAGCTAGAAATAATGGTATTGCTGCTTTATCTTTGCCAGACTGTGCTTTCCATGTCTGCATAAAGGTAAATCCACACATTAGGTGTGCAGAGAGTGTTTTTTTAAGGGTGCACGTTGCAAAGAAGCTGCAATGAAAACAGCCGAGGTCACCAGTTTATGCCGAGGAGGATGTTGCTGCAGTATTTAAAGCAGTAGAAGAAGGTAAAGAGTAATTCTCAATTATAGCTTGGTCACTTCAAATGATAATTTAATGTTAGGCTGGCAAAAGCAGAGAACGGCATGTTGACAGATGGAGGGATCATTTCCGGCTTGTCTTTCTGCCCTCCTCTGAGGAATTAATTGGCTTTAAGAAAATGGAGACACAGAGACAGGGGTAAGGGTGATGGAAAAGGCAAACTGGAAAACAAGAGAGTAAAAGAGAGAAGTGCGGACAGCCATGGAAACAGAGAGTGTGAAAAAGAGCAGGAAAAGGACAAGAGGAAGTGTAGCTGATTGAGAAGAGAAAGCGAGAGGAGAGACAGAGGGGGTAACCCTCCTTGGCTGTCACAGCGGTTTACACTCATTAGCAGAGCTCTCTGCCTTTGAAGCCCTTTATCTCCAGCGGCACGTTTCACAGGACGGGAAGAGAGAAAACACACACACACACACACACATACAGACATGCATATGCAAACATACTGCACACACACTGATGCTTACTTACATTTAAAAAGCACACACAAAGAAAAATAAATATTTAAACCTACTCAGATGCATCCAGTCACAAATAGCCCACACTAATCATTCCTCAAGTCCTCGTCTAATTATATAAGCAGTGGTTCCTTATGTAAGATGCTTCCCCTACGACTGACTATTCATAATGCATGAAGTCTTGTATTTGGTTCATGGTGACACATCCTACCTTCCTCCACAGCCTGTATCTGGGCAGACCAGAAAAAAGGCCAAGAAGAAGGTCATGTATCTGAACAGAAAGATGCTCAACTATATACAGCAAAAGTAAACCACAACTCATAGTTAAAGGGTTAAATAGGTGCTTTGTGCTAACTTGGTTTTAATGCCAAGATATTTTTTTCAAGATTCACTACTTTTTTATATTAACAATGGATCAAATGTCCGTGTAACGTGAAAGGGGACAGTAGTAGTGACAAACCCACAGCGAATTGTTACCGAACTCTGCATGTCCTCTGAGCTCTGTAGAGCGTTTTAGCATCTTTTATGCTACAGTACATTCACGAAATGTCGAGAGAACTGTAAGAACGATCGTTATTCCTGTACAAGTCCGAGTTCGAGTGTCAACACGTTATTCCAAGATGGTTACCCCCACTGACAGTCTTGTCGTGACACCATTGAAATAGCCTAAATTAGCTGCTTTGGTTGAGTTAGCCTACATATTTGTGGTGTTTTTTCAACAAGTGAAACAAGATACAAACATTGTATAGATCCTTTTAAAATAGCTGACTTGATTACATTAGCATTAATAATGAATTTTACTTAAACTTAACTACCAGTGAAGGTGGCTTTGCAGCCATTTTGCCACAGGTTTGTTGTCATTTTCTGTAGTTCTTTTCGCCAATTTGGAGATATCGTAGCTGTCATTCACGGCAACAACGACTCAAAATTACAACTAGGAGGATAACGAGCAATTTTTCACACTTGGCTGAACGTATGGGTTTTCCAGCCGGCTAAATCTCTGATCAACCCAGTTTCCAGAGGCAGAAGAAAAGCTCTGATAAATCCACTGGTGCCCAGCACCAAAAGACAGGCAGACAAAGTTAGCAACAACAGTTGGTGAATGTACTGTAGTGTAGAATGCTAATGTTGCTACATGCCGGCTGGATGTGTAAATGAGCAACTGTTTGCTAACATTTTTGTGTTTACAGCTTTGTTGTGTTGCCCCCATGTGGCCAAAATAAATGTATTCTTGCACGTTTGAGTGTCAAAAATGATCCTCTCTATCTCATAAGCAACTTGTGAATAAAAAAGGTTTAGTAATTGCCAGGAATTACTAAACCTTTCTCAGGTTTCACTAAACTGCCTTTATAGCAAAAAGAGGACCTGTCACTAAAAACAGTCCTCCATTATGCAGAACAGTGTAGAAAAACTGCAGAGTCTTCACATGAAAGTTGTTGAGCTACAAACTGACTGAACCATTACATCATAGTAACAATGAGAAGGGAACTGTTGTGGTAATACTCTCTGCACACTCTGCAGAACACATGATGCCCCGTCACATTACTAGAGACTGTCTCGTTATTATCTTTCTCTCTGAGACAGAGCCTCGGGGTGTGTTTGCACTCGATGGGGAAAGCAATGAGCCTCACATTGACGTTCCACAGCCCATTTCCCAAAAAATGTATTTAGCGAGATTAAGAAATGAACTGTTTTTAATGGAGACTTTGGGACAAAAAGCCATTCTTTTCAACATGGTCTGTGATAACAAGCTAAAAAGAAAAATCTTTTTATTAAAGTTTTACCCAAATGTAGTATTGTGTGTGTGGTGTACTGAGATACTATTTTAGCAGCCAAATAATTTCTCCTGGAAGCTTTTGACTGCATTGCTTTCAGATTCGAACAAGAAAATTGAGGTAAAATCCCCAAAGTAGGCTTCTCCCCCGAAGTATGGGTAATGGGCTGGCTGAACAATAGCAATAAGCAATTGATTACAGCAAGTAGGAACAAGTTGGGAAAAGAAATGAAAAGAGTGTGTGTGAGAACCATTGAGAGAAATAGCACAAAATGACAAATGACAGGAGGAAGAAAGAAACAAGACATTTAACATTTCGCATCCTAAATTTAAAGCAAAATCAAATTTTATACAGCACTATTCATAAGTTGAAACCCACACATTGATGGAGATATTCAGACTAATCCCTATAATATTAACTCAAAGGCAAACTGCTTGTATTGTGTAGTAGCATTAACACCACACTTTACAGCTTGTTTAATTACTATTTGCTAAAGATTCACTTACTTTTTCAAGGTCATGACAACTCTTTATCACTTCCTCTTATATAACTGTGATATGATTCTCTCTTTATGTCAAGTTCAAACACCATCAGCGAACTGGCAACTCTCATGCATCGCCACATCTTAAGTCCTGAGAGTCTGACCTTACACATACAGGGAGCAGCTTTAATATGTCTAAATTCATCCTGCAAGAAACATCCATTTCTATTGTTGATTTCATTCTTGGGCGTAGGTTTGGTCTCAACATTGGTAGGGACACAACAACCCCCTAATATGACTTTGCTCAAATAATGGTAGGGACATGCCCATCCATATGCCACCCTACGCCCTTGATTTCATTACGAAATTAAATTATCCATACAGTAGAAGGACAAGATTGATGACACTGCTAGAAATAGATGTAGTTTCATGGTCAATACTTGTCCCCTCTAACAAAACATTTGTAATGGATCTGTATCATTTATAGTTTTAATATACTGTTTTCGAAGTCTTCATTCCTGCTTCTAACATTCCTACATTTGAAACAGCAAGAGACAAAGACCACTGCTGATTCAAGATGGCACTGAATTATTGACTGGCGCTTGGCCAAATATGGTGTTTGATGGAAAATCATCAGAAGAGGAGAGTAACGAGTGGTAAGCTCTGTAATGATCCTCTGAAAATGTCCACTCATAGTGTTTCATGTTCAGGTTTAATTATATTGACCAAAAGCAAACATTTGCACAGAGAGTAGAAGGAAAAACCTGTGCACATACACATACAGTAAATGTACCTAAATGAACAAAAATGCATACACATGGCACATGCACAGAGGAGACACCTTGGATAATTTAAAGCATTTTAATGAAAGTGGTCTTAGATGGACAGGAATGGCCTTGGTAACTAAAAGGCTGTCTCTGCCCACCACTGTGATGATAATAGAAAGACACCACACACATTGCACACACATCTGTACACACAGCCACGAGAGTTGCTTATAAAGATGGAACAAGGCAGAGGAAACAGCGCAACCGAACAAGACGAACATGGAGACACCCCCCCCCATTACAGACTGAGATGGGGGAGGCACACAGACAAAGAGCATGGTCAATTATTCACCACATCTTGCTGCAATCCATTACAATGCATTTATTATACATCATATGGCCAGCAACATGCCATGCAAGCCTGAGCAGCTACTCTCCCCTGCTGGAGTCAGAGAGGCTTCTTCCTGCAATAAATCACATAAAACTAACGCATTGGCACTGACATGAGCGAGGCAGCACACACACACACACACACACACACACACACACACACACACACACGTAAACAGCACACAGAGGCTCTAACAGATATAAACATGATGTATCATGGCTGCTGCCAGTTCCATCACAGCAGTCACGCAGGTAAAAATACTGTACCATGGAGAAGACACTTGCCAACCATCGCCAACCCTCATCAGCACAGACAAGGACCCTGCAGCACACTGAAGTCTACAGACACTGGACTACTGTCTGGGGTTTTGTTTTTCCAGACAGTCTACAGGTTTTTCCTTCTACTCTCTGTACAATGATGAGAACAATCCTTGTGTGACTTTTTAGCCATGCTAGCGTTGTTGCTTTATGAATGGCATTGTCGGCCTGTCAGGCGGTCCACCACTTTGGTCCCGACTGAAATATCTCTTCAACTATTGAATGGCTTGCCATGAAATTTTGTATGGGCATCCATGGTCCCAGAAGATAAAGCCTACTGATACTGGTGATCCCCTGACTTTTCCTCTAGCGACACCATGAGGTTGACAATAGTGAAATGTTGCAATAAAATTTGGTTCAGACAATCAAGTTCCCCTCATGGTGAATTGCAATAACTTGTGACTGCTTAACTTTGCATCTAGCACCATCATCAGGTCAGTTTTAATTTATCCAATACTTTGGTTTATGACCCACTACCTGAAAAACTAACGATCGGCCTAAACTGTGGTGTTTAATGCTAATTAGCAAACGTTAACATGCTAATGTGCTAAACTCAGATGGTTCACATGGAAAACATTATACCTGTTAAACATCAGCATATTAGCATTTTCATTGGGAGCATGTTAGCATACTTGCTTTAGCATTCAGCTCAGCACTACTGTGCCTAAGTACAGCTTCACAGAGCTGCTAGCATGGCTGTAGTCTTGTTAAAACTTCTATCCTTTGGAACGTTCCATAGATAGGCTATTATGTTGCATACACTGTGGCTGAGTGAACGGGCAACTTCAGTTCCGTTTTGTTCAGTTAGCTGATGCTCTCAACCAGAGAGCCTTACAGGGGGTAAGCAGGTCAAGGACACTTTGATAAGGAACATGGTTTTGAAAGGAAATGGTGAACAGCACTAGTGTTCAACAGGAAAGGCTCTTGTCAAATGCCTCTTTCAAGCCTTAACTCCTAGATATTACACAGATATGTTTGTTTTTTTGCTTGATGCACCTATTTGCTTTGATCACAGTGTTTGATTGCATTTTTTAAGGAAATAATGAACAGACTGAAGGGTGTATGGGTGAACAAATGGTTGAATGTAACAGTGAAATACGGTCATTTCATTTAAAGCACACCAGAATGAGAAAATAGATAACAGAAGTGAAATAAGAGCATTTTCTGTCATTGCTGATCGATAATGATTACGATAAAGACAACCATAGTGTAGCGCAGACTCACTTCCATACTGGTGAGATTACAGCGGTGAGTCCCAGCAAACCAGCCACTGGTGGAGCACTGGTCAATGTCCACCTCCTGCAGGTTCACATCCACACGAACAACACCCCTGCCAGAGAGAGAGAGGGGGAGAAGGAAGGTAGGGAGGAAGGAGGATAATGATGGAAGGACAAGTAGAGTTACAGGAAATAGTTAGAGGGAAATCATGAGAGAAGATGGTGCAAAGGGGGAAGAGATAAAGAATGGAAATGATAAGGAGGTGAAAATAAAAAGGGGGGGTACGGCAAAGAATTAAATAAAGTAAAAATGGAAGATGCAATTAGTAGATTGTGATAAATGATAAAGAAGAGAAGAAAAGAGAGAAATACATTTCATGGGAATGTAAGAAAAGTGAAATAGAATGAAGAGAGAGGGGGGAAAAGGTGACAAGATAGTATGAGGTTAAGCAAACCAGTGTGAGGGCGAGGAGGAAGGAGGCGGAAGCGGAGGCAGAGAAGGCCAGAATGAAAGAGAAGAAAATTAAAAAGAACAGGAAGAGTGATGCTCGGGGGAAGTGAGGTCGAGGGTGGAAGAAGCAGGGAAAGGGAGGGTGGTAACACAGAGGAATGAATGAAATAGATCGAAAGTGGGAAAGAAATTAAGAGTGATGGAAGTGAAAAATGAAGAGAGGGAGATAAGGGTAAAGAAAAGAAACAGAAGCAAGGTTGAAATTTTAATAAATAGCTGCGCAACAAGGTTATGCTACTTCTTGCCAGACATGAGAGATGCACTGAGGGATTCACGCGGTACAAAGATTGTATTGTTTTGGTCAGAAAAGAGCACACTACATCATCATCATGCTGTCTCAAGCTTTCTCCTTACTTTTTTAATAAAACAAAAGTTTTCTTCCATAAAAAGATTTTATCATCATTCTCCACATTCTCAAACCCTGTTTTTTTCTCCTTTCATACTATATGCTGAAGTAAAAATAGTGCATTAAGACCTCACTAGATAATATTTGGATGCTGTTGATGGTGGTAGGTGGATGTGGGGAGGTGGACGTGTGCCCAAGGAGCTGGCGCTGGAGTTGTCCCGGGTGTTTACCGATATTTGTGCCAGCTGGCTGAAATCTCTCTGGCAGGCCAAGCTGTTTCCAGTGAAAGGGCTCCGATAAAGCCACTCTACACTACCTGCCCAACACCAAACAGCAGAAAAGACAAAGGAAGTGACTAACTGGTGAGCATAGTGGAGCATTTAGCAGCTAAAGAGCCAGGTGCCCAGGAACTCCAAATGAATGTTAATGTTGCTTTCTGCTGGATGTATTGCATTATACAGAGGGGTGTTTCTATTATTGAGCCTATCCACATTGATATAAATGGGGTGGACAGAATAATAGAAACACCTGTGATATAACACAACACGGTTTAACAGCACCACCACCACAAACTGAATCAACACCTCTCTAAAACAGTTTCAACTCAAACTGAACCTAACCTTTATGAAGGTAAGATTTATTACAGGATTGTTGTATAAGACTGAACTAGTTTTAGCTAGGTGTACCTACTCATTTTTAGCAAACATAAAGTAAGTAGTGCATTTATTGGGTACTATTTTCACCCGCAGATTAATACACATTCAGTGTTCTAGTGAGAATTTACGGCAGCAAGATGGTGTATTCGGGATGAACTCAAAATAAACTGCTGTGCCCGTGTTCATCATAATAAAGGAACGTGTCACCCAGTTCAAAACGATATATCAGGCTTGGGATACACACACACAATACTTGTTAGATGGATCAATTCATTGTTGGTGTATATGTCTGTGTGTGTGTGTGTTTTTTCATGGGATTTGTTGACAATAAAAGATGTATAGTATATCACCACACATTGTGCTTTACAGGAACGGCCAGAGCCGCCTCTATTTCCTGAGGAATGTAAAATTCCCTATTTATTGATATTTATTCATACTTCTATTACTACTGTGCAACATCCACCGTCTCATAATAATCTTAATAAGCTACACTTAACTTGACAGTACTCATTATTGCACTATTACTTATTAGTTATATTATTACATTGTATTATAGCGTACATACTTATCAACCTCTAAATCCAATTTGGTACTTAAACTTATTTTAGCTTTTATACTTATATCCACTTTGTACTTAATTTATCTTACCTGTATTATAGCGTATTATATTTTGATTTGCTTAGTACTTCTATTCCTTCTATTCTCAAGTGTGACGTGACAGTGAGCAGCTGTAACGAAAGAATTTCCCCTCGGGGATCAATAAAGTATTTCTGATTCTGATTCTGATCCTTAAAGGCATTAATTTACTTAGGTTAGTTTCTTAATATCTGTTGACAGCACAGATAGTCCTGGTAGTTTTGTGATTTAATATAAAGTTTTAAAGGCAGTAATTACACGTGCAGTGTGTTCTCTGCCTTTAGGTACTCTTCAGCAATATTGCAGATATGTGGTGTTTTCCCACCATAGGTGAGAAGAATTCTCATGTGTTCTCGCTGCTTGCAGAGCCAAATATCTCTGCAGGAGGTTGGTGCAGTTTAAAGTTCAATACATGGAGACTGCCGGCCTATGCAGCAGTGAGCCATCACAGATCCACACTGTGAAGTGAATAACATGAAATACTGTTCAGGGATGTGATGTGACTGCAATACAGCATGAGAGGAAAACTGCCTGGGACTTAAACTAGTGGAGCTAAGTTCACTTTAGCTATTGCTGTATAGCATACTGTGTAGCACCAAGCTCAGCTCATCTCTCTCTCTTTCTCTCTCTTACAGACACACACATAAAGCATGCTTAGTCTTCTTTGATTCAGCCTCCCCAATCCGCCTATTTCTTCCACCATCGTACACGCTGAAGATTCACACCCGTTACCTCCATCTGCCTGCTGGGAAGTGGAACAAATAACCATGGAGAGAGGCTTTGGCCACCAACTCTCCTCAAGTACACAACCAGACAGAAAGAGAGGGAGGCAAATGTGTTGATACCTTTGAGTGACAGAACATGTGTGTGTGCTCTATTCTGTGTTTACAGGTCAATGCTTGGTAGAGACTAAAAGCAGTAGAAACAGCAGAGAGATGTGATAGATGTCGGATCTGAGCACCATCTGTGGACCCATGCGAGGTAACACAAGGCACACATTTTGAGCGTCACAAAGAAAAACTAAGGCCAGCATAGACACTCGGTGATATTTTTAGTCTGGTGCTGTTGTTGATAATCTTTAAGATCATGTTAAAATATACTTTTTATCATAAATTGTCCAAAATAACAAAAAGTGATTTTACTGTGGTCTCTTGTTTTTAAGGGTGCATGGTGTAGCATTTAAACGTTTTATGTCATTGCCAACTGATTTGGATTTTTTCTAACAAATTACAAATATGTTGGAGACAAATGCAAGCCTCTCTCTCAGGTAAATGGTAATGAAAGCTAGTTTTTCTTAAAATTCAAGACACATTTATCACAAAGCACTTCTTTGCTCCCTACCACATGGTGGACATTGTGATTTATCCTCCCTCCTCTTTCTAGCAGCAATAGATACCCGTTTTCACCAAGAAAAGAAAGACAACAGAGAGTCTACAGCCGTGCTAGCAGCTCTGTGAGGCGCTTTGAGCTAAATGCTAATGTCAGCATGCTAACATGCTCAGAATGACATGCTAACATGCTGATGTTTAGCAGATAATGTTTACTATGTTCACCATCTTGGTTTAGCATGTTAGCATGCTAACATTAGCATTAAATACAAAGTATAGCTGAGGCTCATTAGTTTTGCAAATATTTGGTCAAAATAATGGACAAATTAGAATTTGGATCTGAGCATGGCACTAGATGGAAAGTTAAGGGATCAACAACTATTACAATTCATCCTGAGGGGGACATGGATTTTTAAACCAAAGTGGTGGACTGACCAACCAATATTGCCATCCTTTGAACCATGCCACTAGCATGGCTAAAAACATGAAAAGTCTCATCAAGATTTTAACTTACTAGGTCTAAATTATGAGTCAATATTAGTGTCTCATGATTTTTACTTAGTAGCTGATAATGGTGACGTACAGTACCACGAGTATTTTTATTTTTATCATGCGTAACTTTTCATTTCTTTCTTCTCCTGTCAGAAATGGGCTTCCAGAAGCGTCTCCAGGTGCTTTTGTTTTCCCTCTTTGGCTCTGCTGAACAGGACGAACATGTTACATATATTTCATTAGTCTTTCAGTTTTTCCACCACCAACTGTGCAAAACTGTAGACAGCATTAGCGTCATGCGCTCTGGACACTCTTCTCTAGCTGTTTTGTGCTGTTGTCCTGTATGTATTTCTTTGCTGTATCTATTGTGATGTCTCAGATGTCAAAATGGCACTTGTTGCACCTTTAAAGCCAGCTGCAAACCTACTGCACCGTTACAGATATACAGACATTATCACATCGCCTTTAACAGTTCTTCTAAATGTAAACTAAGCAGTGCCTCAAGGCAGTCTCTCTCCCTCACTACCTCATGATTCTGCTTCAAATCTGCAACTATCATTTACATTTTGATTAGGTTTACAAAAACTAATGGCCTCTCTTTAAGCAGACTGGGTTTTAAATTTGGCCTGGAAGGACAGTGAGAAAGGAAAAAGAGATGAGAAAGAGGTTGCTTTGAGGTAGAACGTAGAAGACATGGTGGAACTGACTCCATCATCTACACCAGCTTATGCTTTTCTGTCCGGAGCCAACCAACTTTCTATTTTTAGAAATGTCATCACAGGACTGAGATGAGTGGAAGAATCTGCAGAGAAGTTGCAGACCACAACTCACATTACAAGAAGTAGAGTGAAGTGGAAAACAGCATGCGCCCGGTTGCGTAGGTACAGCCAATTAGTGTATCTTTCTACAAGACACACTCTGGTCTTAAACAACCACTTTATAATGTTCGCTGATAACTTGACTCCCTCTGCTGACATCATAACTGTTGCTGACAAGTGCCAAACTGCATTACTTTAAGCATGAAAGGTAATTCTTGATCTTGAAAATAGTAATTTGACAAAATAATCCCAACTCAATCTCAACTCAACTATATATATATATATATATATATATATATATATATATATATATATATATATATACATATACATATATACATATATATATACATATATACATATATATATATATATACATATACATATATATATATACATATATATATATAAATATATATATATATATATATATATATACATATATATATATATATATATATATATATATATATATATATATATAAATGTAATAAGTAAGGGTTCTAAAGCCCCGGAATAAGATAGTGAGTGTCAAATAACATTACTTTACATATCAATTTATAACACATCCCTTGTGAAGACCGTAAATCAGAAAACCTGGCTCTGTTCTGTAACCTTTAAGTCAGTAAGTCTGTAAGTTTCCGACTTTTTCCTCTTCTTCTGTAACACTCACGCAAAAAGCCTATTGGTTGAGCTTGAATAATTAATTGATTAAATATGAATTCATTCACTGAATTGATTCTGATCAAACCGATTCTGTGATAACTCCACACTCCTCTATGTCACACCCGGATGCTGTGCAGCGACAACAATGGCTGCAGTGCAATTCCCAAAAATGTCCAGAGCAGCTCCTGGCCATGTCATGAGCTCCATAACCCAAGAGTGACTGTCCCCGGAGCAGGTAGTGATGCAGCACTTTGCTCAGAGACACGTCAACAGGGTGGATGCTTGCCAACCTGAGACCCAAATCACTAGCCCCCACACACTGCTGACTATAAACCACTGAGCAACATCTACGTGTCATCCAAATAAAATGTCACCCACATTCATCTGTCCTATTTATTCTCTAGTTGCAGTTAAGGTGGAATTTACTAAACATTTTGCTGGAGGTGTAAGTAGATGTGGGTGTGAGTTTGTGGTAGAATTTTGGCTCCAAAAATTGAGATGTTTGAGTGTTTGGCACCAAGGACGAACCTTCGCTGTTTTCTTAACAGGTTTTCCTGAACGTGCACTAAATGAGTTGTGTATGATAGTATTGAAGTGGACATCTTTGTGTGTGATACATCTCTGCTTAGATGGATGTAAGAGTTTAGTGCACCTGAAATTCAGAGTGGCTTCATTGTTTATTAATGATTTAATTGCTCTTTTCGAGATACTCTTGGACTGGAGCCTTGAAATATGAGATCCTTGGGTGATTTTTATAACTGCTGTCCACACACACACACACACACACACACACACACAAAAATGCCAGCTTGTAAAGATCCCTTCACCAACAAACACACTGTGTAAAGCCTGCAGTGTTCATTAGATGGTGGGATACAGCAGCAGAGATGCACAGCTGTGCTTTGACAGGCGAGCATATTAAATGAGAGAGGTCTACCTGTGTCTGTGAAGCCTCTTTTACACCATCTGTTTCTTGCATCACGGCTGCAGTTGATCAGGATCCATATTTACATGAAGTCTCATAGTGCATTACTGTCAATCAAATGTGGGGTGCTTAGTTTGGGTTGGCTGTTAATGATTGTGAAATGTCTTAATAGCTGGAATAGACTGATTGATAGACTTTTCAGTTTTCAAGTACACTGTATATGTGTAGCCTAAAAAGTATGGAATACCTTAATACATGTTATATGATTCTCCCCTGCATTTTGAGGACAAAGAGTGCGGTCACAAAACTCGTCAAACACAAACTACATTTTTTGCCTCTCTCACTCCCTCTCGCTCTTTCACACACACACACACACACACACACACACACACACACACACACACACACACACACACACACTTCCTCTCACCTGAACTCTGGAGCAGAGTTGCTCTTCAGTCCATAGAAGCCAGCAGACAAGGTGAGCAGCCAATGGGGCACAAACGCCCCGTGCTCACACTCCAGGTACGGCGCCGACCACTTGATCTGTTTTTTGTCCAGAAGGTAACTTCCACTCTTGGTGCCCGATGCCTCCGGGACTCTTCTGTGCACGGGTGGTCTCCTCCCGTCTCTAAACTCATTAAACCAGTCGGACTCCGGGCTCCTGCTCTTCAGGTGACGGTGCGCAGAGCCGGAAAAGTCCTGCAGCACCACCTCCTTCTCGGTTCTGGTCGCCTGGAGGAAAACGTGGGGGCCCGGCGTCGGCGCGTCCGCGTGGAAGGTCACCACCGCCCTGTGGATTTTGGGGTCCCCCTCGAGGATACTCTGGACCAGCGCGTGGTACCAGTGGATGTCCCTCCGCAGGGTGTGCTCCCTGGACCTGTTGGCCTGCAGGATCATATTCAGGAAGTTTGTGGCGTGCGCTACAGTGTCCAGGATGCTGTGCAGGGAATAGTGGGAAGCGACGTGCAGGCCGCCTCGCAGGCTGCTCAGCTCGTACCTCCGAGAGCAGTTGACCTGCCTCAGCGCTGAGGAGTCCCCGGTGTGCAGGAAAGCGGTCACCACCCTCGGCAGGTCCTCCTCAATTTTGTGCGCCACCACCGTGCGCTCGGTGGCTGGGACCGAGTAGTAGGTCGGGTGGTGAAGCGGCTCCCTGTTGATGTTTTGGGTGCTGAAGAGTGGCGGGTTCTTCTCGTCTCGGTCATTATCCGACCACTCCACATAACCGTAGTTTGATCCCCAAACGAGCCCTGTTTGCAGAAGCAGCGGGACGACCAGGAGAGCCATGTCGGTCCTTTTTACAGGCACAGAGAAGAAACCGTGGGCACTTGGCAAAGTGTGGCGAGCATAACCAAAGCCACTCTCTTTCTTCTGCTGTTTCACGGGATTAGAAACACTTTAAGAAGCACACACCGGAGAATGTCCTGAATTTCACACCCATGATCAAGCTAAAAACGATAAAGGCTCTCCACTTCTCCTCCTGTGCATCTTTTTGTTTTCCCCTCTCCTCTCCGCTTTTATAGCACCGCTATCTGATCCAAACAGCTGGCCAGACACCCTCCAGCCTCCTAACTCATGAGAAAAACAACACTGACTCCTCATCAGCCTGCAGTCCATTCATATGAAGCGACGTTATGACCGAGTGCTCGCGCTCTCTTTTTACTCCTTCTCGGAGAAATCCATGTGAGAGGATGACGGAGGGAACGGAGCAAATTGTTCTTGAAGTTCCGTCCCTCCCAATAAAACCCTAATAGGCCACCTAAAGTGTCGCCCACCAGTGTGTGTGGTTGTTTCTCACTGCCAGTCTGCCGGAGGTGGGCGGGGCGTGGGAAAAGACTGGAGCTGTCCGGTGCTGAAAGTAGCGCCCGTAGGAAGGAAAGCGACGGAGGTGGTGGCGATGATGAAGGGCTCTCGGTGATGAGGATGGGGAGCAGCCTGTCACTTTGATTTACTCTCAAATTAGAACACAGCAGAATAGCGTGAATGAGAGCAACACGAGACAACCACATACACATATATAGGCCTATGTGTTGAATATAGAAGATGCGTTTCTGTGTACAGCATGTGGCCAAAAGTATGTGGACACCTAAACATTACACCCATATTTGATTGTCGTTCCAAAACCATAGAAATTACAGGGTTTGTTTTGTTTTGTTTTTCTCAACTTACTCACATTTCTAAAAAAAAAAAAAACAAATCCAAAGTTACCAACTGCTTAACCACGTTTTCCTAAAACTGTGCACTCATCCTACTCACGTTTTCCTTATCGGAATCGAGCTCTAAGGACAGACGGTGCCGTATGTTGTACAGACTGTAAAGCCCCTTGAGGCAAATTTGTGAATTAATGGACTAATAAATCAAATTGACTTGACTTAGTAAACACACCTTCCAAAAACTTTGGACACTCTTACCCAAAATCAGATATTACCATTATCTTCACACACACCCACACACACACACACACACACACACACACACACACACACTTACTATAGGGGTATACACCTCCCATCTGAAACGTAATTAGCAACACGTGCTGTGAACACAACATTAAACCATTTTAAACGCAACTGCCAGAATTTGTGTTGGGAACTTTTTGGTTGACACAAACATTTGTGTTTTGAAACTGAAAGATGTCGAAGTTACAAATGGAAGTAGAATACGGTAAAAAAAAAAAAAAAAAAAAAAACAATCCCTTACAGAGAGGTGAACATCTGCATGTCCCCTGCCTGACTGATGAGCGAGGATGGACACTGGATACTTCATGAGGCCACTGATCATTAAAACAACAACAACAACATGTGTTTGCATAGCTTCTGTTGTTGTGTGTGGGAGTGTTTGTGTACATGTGTCCATCCCCGGTCTTGCTCTGACATTCTCCGCGGCTCATCGGCAGTCAGCCCTGAAGAATGACTTGGAAATGGCCGTTGCAGCGTGCAGCTCGCCTGGGGTGACTCGCGGGCCGTTGCCATGGCAGTGCAAGGTGACGACCGCAGAGATCTCCCCATGCAGCCGGTGATGAGAAAGGTAGCCCTCTGACACACACACACACACACACACATTCACACTCACATACCCATCAGTCTCTGACAAATCAGCCTTATAGTTGGACATGTTATGATGCAAATGATAAGAACAGATATTCACAGGCAGATGGATAACTGGTGATAGAACTGATGCTACTGACAAGAAAGTGCTCGTAAATCACATAAATCGCTTTCAACTCTTTCATTCCCTTTTGTGCATTGGCTTAAATGACTAAGCAGCCTCCGGGCCCCATCAACAAAGGTGTGTATGTGGTGGAGATGGTGAATTAGGCGGAGGAAAAGAGACAGTACCAAGTGGTGTAGCATCAGAAGGCAAGAGACGAGAAACTGTACGAAGTGACTGCTCCTGCCCCCTCTATTTCTATTTCATCTTCTTTTACAAGCTGCACTGCCTCCCCTAGCCTGATGAATATTTGATAAGAATTTACTGCTTCATCTGCATGCTTTACAACTTGTGTCCGTACAACCGCAACAGCGGCAGAGAGGCTGCTGCACCAGCCTTTCTTCCACCCAGCTCCCTGTTCTCCCAGAGGTTCCTTTAGATTTCCTCAGAAGAGAGCAAGGGAAGAGGGGAAAGGCTTTTGAGCAAAAGGGTGTTTCCTCTGATGCCTTTGCTTTCTTTTTTTTTTTGTACATGCAGGAGTCTGCTTTGCCACCGCACCCATACAGGGAGCTGAACAAGTTCCTGTCAGTGGGAAGGTGACCAAGGCTCAATTTTACAATTTTGTGCTTTTAAGGGTGTGTTTTGAATGAAAATCTATAATCAAACACTAACTGGAGAGGAACTGGAAAAGACATCAATAACCATTCCTCACAACTGTGTGTTTTATGCCCTGAATCATATCAAGAAAACATTGAGTTGATTGACAGGAAGCTCATTTTCAGAGGCTTAAAGTTTTCTCCAAATTATATTCAGTCATCTGTCTTGATCCATATCACACTTGTGTAAGATTTGCATATTTATAGGTATGAATTATGGTGTTTATGTGCTCCTTTCACAGAAGCAGTTTACTGTCATAACAGCATCTTCTGATTCAGCTTCAGTTTCAACCACAGCTTTCCATCTGTGCTAATGTAGAAGCTGTCAAACATCAAAGCTCAAAATATTTTCATACTTTGGTTGCTGTGCTGCTGCTGGAAGTTCAGTGGGAATGTTGGAAACTACGGTTACTGACTTGGTTTAAAATGAGTTTGATGCGGTGATGGATATGGCTACTCATGTCTCTTCCTCTGACAGTTCTCCTTACTAGCCAGCAGGGTATCAAAAAGATAACAGCATGTGACGAATAAGAAGATGAAGAAGACTGATGGGGGAAAATGATGGAAATAGGAAAGATGTGATTTTTTTTAAGCTCCATTTTCCCATTTTATCTTTAACGTTAAGTCGCCCAAGTTCGGTCGCTCATCAGAACTAATTCTGAGTCGAATCAACCAGTTTTGTGCCCCCATTAGAGTGAGTCTGCTAAAAGCCAATGATCTAGCTGCCAGATCAACTGCAGTTGCCTGATGAAGATGAAAAACGCTGCTGAAATGTTAACATGTTAATTTCCCAAGGTACAGTCTGCCAAAGGAAGCCCAATTTATCAGCAATCAATGCTCCAAATGAATGGTCTGAGTGTGTAGTGTTACAATATCTTACCAAATGTTGGTGCTGCTGAATTTGGAGTCAGAAAAGACCTGCAAATATGTGGAGTGGCCAATTCTGCCTGCGTAGTTGTCTGTGCTGTTGCTAACTCACACATGCAGATTAATAGAACCGCCCTTAATTGGCCTTCCTCCCATTTATCAAATAAAAATGTCCAATGTTGCTGGATGCTTCACCTGCCTGTAAGTCATATGGGGTCCCTGACCCTCGCCTTGCATCAGTACCAGTATATGATCCCCTTGGTTATGTTAGTTTAGTTCAGTATTAGTTCAATATAGCTAAAATACAGTTTCCCAGCTGTAAGTACAGTTTAAACCAGTTAGGCATAAATACAGTCTAATAGTGCAACAGCAGGTGAGACTTAATTAAATCATATAAATAATCAAATTACAGCCTTATCACGTTATCTCTGTTTGACAAACAATACTGCACAGGTGGGGTATAATTAGAGACCAGATGTTTCCACAGACAGAGTGGTTTTGTTGAAGTGCCTGAAAATATGTGCATTGTGATGTTGTCAATGACTAATTTTCTATTCTCCTCAACCATGCAAAGCTCTCACTGTGAATAACTTAATCACAACCTGAAGGCATCAGTGTCTGTGCACGACTTTTGCAAGAAATTCTGGGCCTCTATCAAGGTGAGACATGACAAGCTCATCTACATTATACCCTCAGATGTCTGAAAGCCCCATCTGACTGCACCCATACACCTAGCCTGTGTCTCAAAAACCACCCCCATACTATCCCTGGGGAATTATACTAAAGGACACGTGTGTGTGTGTCTGTGTGTGTGTGTGTGTGTGTGTGTGTGTGTGTGTGTGTGTGTGTGTGTGTGTGTGAACCTTCAGGAGTTGTCTTGTACTATGCAAGCGAAGCAAGCGTGAACAGACAGGTGTGAAATCAGCTTGTCAGGAGAGAGAAGACAATCTCCAGCAAATACAGGTGATAGCTAAGAACTATATTTATCCTATAAAATTACACATGCCTGCACACACTCACACCTAGTCTGCACACACACAAACATCTCTGTCTGACTGAATTTTAAGTTTACCTTCTTCTTATCATTCTCATTATGCAGGATAAGTTGTTTGAACAAAACTGACACACACAGCAATGTGTTGCTGTATAATCAAATACATGAAATATTTAGTCTTTGCTGCCCTCTAGAGGTTGCTTGTGTTCCTCTTACGTTTCCAGCCAGGCCCATCCAGTGGTCCTACAGACAAATCATGGAGCTCCTCAGTGAATACTGGAGTGATGACAGCACCCATAGTAATTTACTTGGATAATGACTCATTTGGGTGTAATGTTTCACACAAAAAGCTATGAGCCCACAGAGTCACTCAGAAATTCAGTGTCAATGGGACATATCCACAAAGTAGCGCCTGATTAATTCAGGGCTTGATAAGTGTAATGTCCAAAATCTATGTAGTAACAGGATTGCCCCTTCACGTTTCCTTCCAACGTTCCTGGGAACAAATTTATATATATATATATATATATATATATATCCACAGAATTATTTTAAACAAATCTTGACTTCTGTGCATTCGGCTAATTCCGATATTTCCGACAACACTCAAAGGTTGCATGAATGTTACCATTCATGACGATAGAGGAAGTGAATGTATCAGCTAGCATTGCTCTGAACGACAGCTAAGTTACATAACTTACACGTAGTGAATAAGGTAACGTTAATGTTTAACAATCTTTCCTCCCATGTTTGAGTCGTTTATCGTGGTCAGGGTCGCGGTCTGTCTGACATACAAGTAGTTAGTTAACGTTAAACCGACACCTGCCGTTTGAAGTAACGTTCGATGCTAGTCAGGCACTGCTAATAACTGTTAGCTAACGTTAGTTAACTGTTAATGTTAGCTGCTAGGTAGGATATGTTTTAAAAGGCATTCTTAGCTTATCGAGACGTTAAAACCGAAGATAGTGGGATGATACAGTGTTTTCTCGTATAAACATCATCCCAAAGAATGTAACTGTAGCTAACATTAACTTGGCTAACTAACGTTAACAGTCATGTCTACGTTTGTTATTATTACTTAGCTCACTAGGTTGCATGATGTAAAATGAGTGGATTACTCAGCAATTAGTCAGCTACTGAAGAGTTGCTTTCATTTTCTTCAAATTAACTTTAGGTAATGATCTCCTGTTTTTGAATTATAAGCATTGCTGCTTAATTAAAGCTACCTTACCTAAAAGTTACGTTTATTGACTCAAGCTTGAATGGCAGCACTTACAGTGTACATGCTTTTTGCCGTTTCAGAGACAGCGTCTTTACGGATTGCCATATGGATTCTCCTCGGCAATCTAAGAAGGCTAACCTGAATCGAGAGCCAAAGCGCAGCCAGAATCAGTCAAGCACTCCTCCTCAGAAAGATGCCTATGCCAGGCTTCTCAGCCAGCACTGCAGCAGCAAGTTCAGTCTGTATCTAGAACAATATGCAAAGGACACGTTGCTTCAAAGGGAAGGAAATGGGCCAAGCACACTGCCCAAAGCCGTGAGTGACAAGCTGAACATACCACAGCGAAAAAGGGACCAAGTGCCCAATGATTTCTCTGATTCGAGTGACTTCTCCCCCTCTTCCATGAAAGGTAAAGGAGAGGAGAGTTCACTGTCTTTGTATATGGAGAAACTAAGCACCCGCAGTGCTCAGCAGGACTGTGAAAGGAAGCAGAGTGTATCTGACAGGCAGCGACGGGGGCAGAGAAGGGACACCACCACCAGCCAGGATGGAGACATCGAGTCTGGCGAGGAACTCTGCTCTTTAAAACCCAGTGACTCAAAGAAACACCAGAAGCCACAGCAGCAGAAGAAAAACAAGGACTCTAAAGAAACCGACTCATTTGTTCGACGTCCCCAGTCCCCAAAGAAAGCCAGTACAAGTGGACAGGAGCAAGAGAAGATGACGAAGTCAAAGAAAAGAAACCTGCCAAATCACCCAGAAGAGGAGAAAAGCCAAGAAGGGACATTCAAATCTGGGTTAGACACTCAGATGTCAAGGCCCAAGTCTCCTCATGGTAAAGACAAAAAACTGCTGCAGTCCAGAGGTAAATTGTAGGTTAGTTTTTGAGATGTTGATTCTCAGCAGGTGTACACAAATTGTATTTGCTATGATAAAGTAGTGTCATACATTTGATCATTTATGATGGATTAAATCAGTGAGGTAAATCATTTACAGCTTCAAGTGCCAATTCTCCTGCTGACAAGACTAAGAACAAAGGAGGCAGAGGATCAAAGAAACAAGTGTTTGAATCCTACATGACATCCGAGGAGGTTTCCCATGGCCTTAAAAGAGGAGAACTCATTCAGGTACAAACCCAGAGTTACTGTTTCTGAGACTGTATTAAAATCTATATCGAGTCCATATTGAGTATGGATGAAATTACTCAAGGTGGTCAAACTATTTCGGTATACAAGTTTTAGAAATATTTGATTACATAATTCTAAAAATCTGTAACTTGTTCCTTCTGTCAACAGACAAAAACCCTATCTAAATACCACATACTTGTCATGCCACTTAGTTCAAGGTCAAGTTCCTAAGCCAGACCGTGAACTAAGTGGCACCTAAACACCTGGTATATTAACATTTGTAATTATTACAGCAGCGAATCTCACAGTATACTGGTGAGTTAATTTCTACATTTTTCTTTCTCTACAGGGACAGTTAAGAATCAACCCAAAGAAATACCATGAAGCTTTCATCCCATCTCCTGTAAGTTCAGCCCAGAACGAATTTGACACATTCTGTTTTCTGCCTCAAGAACTTGTTTAATGGGTTTTATAAAAGCACCTTATAGCTGTTGTATGTCTACAGTATACTGTATAATAAATGTAACTCAGCATGTGATTTCATTGTATCGGCTAGTACATTTACATCTGTCTTGAATGCATTCTATTTGACAATGTATTCTATTTGACTCCTCCATCCAGGCAACTTCTCCAATTCTGAAGTGTACAGTATGTTCCCGCATTTTTAATAACCAGTCTGCTCTAAAGTTCTCATCTATCTTCTCTGATTTATATAATAGCCCAGTTCAACCTTCTAATATTAATGATCTGGTTAATGATTTTAATAACCTGTGTTCCTTGGCAATATCACAACCATGTGAGTAGCAGCCACCAAATCTTCCCAGTGGATAAATGATACTATCTGTAGGCAAGACTGCAGAAGGGCTGAGCACAGATGGAAAAAGACAAAACTTAACGTTCACTTTCTACACATGAAAGAGCTTCTGACTTTTCTCAATCAGAAAATTAAGGATGCAAGAACAGCTTACTTCTCAGAATTAATTACTACTAATAAACACAATCGCCGAGCTCTGTTTAGCACGATCAATCAGCGTGTACAACCTGTTCTTCCCGCTGCTATCTCTGCCACCTCAACTGAAGATTGTGAATTTATAATTTTTTGTCAACAAAATCAACAGCATCAGATCCAACATTGTGCCCTCGTTCTCCTCTTCTGATCTAGCTAGTAATGTTCCAAATTGACTAACCCAATTTGCCCCCATTACCATGCACAACCTCATAGAAACAATGTCTCATCTGCACCTGTCCTCCTGCCAACTGATATTTTACCCTCCAAATTCTTTAAAGATGTTGTGGAAGAAAGATTTTGTTGAAGAAAACTTTACTCCGGTTCCAATTAGAAGACAAGAATCTTTACTTAAGCTTCAGAAGAATACAGATGGTTATGATTAGCATTTCACTGTGCAGTGGAAAGAGAGTTCACAGCAGTCATGAAATCTCTTCTGAAGATCGACATTCAGAGCAAGGTTTTATACCATTACAAGGGTAGACTAACACAATAGGTTGTGGGCTGGGCTAATCAAGAGGTCTGAGTGACAACAAAAGGTGAATAGAGCTCAGGAAATCCCAGACAGGCTATTTAACAGTACAATCTGATTCAGTCTGCCGGTGGCCCATTTGGCTAATCCCCTCATCACATATGACTTTGTAATATCTCTGTCTGTGTTAGGGGGTGTTTGGTAAATTTAATTTACATCCAAATTCAAGAAAGCTTCTCAAATACTTCCTTCTTCCTGGATGAGTAGCTCAAAGAGTTTACACATAATGATCTGTATAGCAGTGGCCATCTGTCTCAAGACCTCGATGATAAATAAGTGAATGAAAGGTTACTTCCACAAGGTCCTACTTGTCATTGGCCCTGCTGTACTCACTATTATAATCCTGTCCTTCACCTCCGGTTGTGTCCCCGATCAACTTAAGACAGCTTGTGTCTATCCGCTTTTTAAAAAAACCTGGCCTCGATAAGTCAGTTCTGAACAATTTTAGACCCATTTCAAAATGACCTTTCATTTCTGTACTGGAAAAACTTGTCGCTGAGCAGATCCTTCAAGTTGTTGAAGGGAATAATATGTTTGATAAATTTCAATCTGGCTTTCGCCAAAAACAGTACTGAAACTGCTTTGTTAAGAGTCACCAATGACAACCTTATGCAGGCCGATAGGGGGGAACAATCCATCTTTGTTTTACTCGATGTAAGCGCTGCCTTTGATACCACTGATCATTCCATCCTCATCAATCGACTAAATAGATGCGTTGGTATCTCAGGGAAAGCCCTAGAATGATTTGTGCTTTTTGGTCTTTATGGGTAACTATGTGTCTTCATCCACTCTGCTGTTATATGGGGTGCCTCAGTTCAGGATTGGTTTTAAGATTCTTTTAATCACTTATAAGGTACTACATGGCTTAGCTCCTGCCTACATTTCCGAGCTACTTACACCATCAAGTGGCCACTTAGGTCATCCAACCAAAACCTGTTGGCTGTACCACGTGGCAAACGTAAAACCAAAGGCGACTGCTCTTTTGCTGTCCTAGCAGCCAGACTTTGAAACAATCTCCCTCCTCCCATTAGATCAGCTGAGTCTGTTGACTGTTTCAGACAACATTTAAAAACCCACTTCTTCATGTTGGCTTTTCTATAATTCCAAGGGTGTGCTCTGGGTGGTCTCTGTGCGGTGCGTTTGTATGTACTTTTTAATGTTTTTCTCTTGTTTGTGCTTTGCGCTTTTGTGCTTGATGTTGATGTAAAGCACTTTGTAACCTGTGTTTTTAAAAAAGGTGCTATATAAATAAAGTTTTACTTGCTTACTTTACATCAAAAGTTAAAGACTGGCAGGAGATAAGCAATCTCTTTTTATGTTCGCAGGATGACGCACGGGATATATTTCTAGATGGGATTGTAGCTCGCAACAGAGCACTGAATGGAGACATAGTGGTGGTGCAAATCCTCCCTCGGGAGCAGTGGAAGGTAGACTACACTTACCTATCTATGTACAGTACGCATTTATAACAAGCTCCATTTTAGCTATTTTTCCACAGGACAGCAAAAACACACCAGTAGTGACTGTATTAGCAGATGATGAATGTACGTGTCTGTCTAGGTTGTGAGGTCAGATACTGACTGTGAGGGCGCCAGTGAGTCAGAGACCCAGAGAGATAACATGGTGCAAACAGCGAAGAAGAAGGCACAGCGCACCCCCAGGCCCGATGTCACTGCGGAAGACCAGTGTAGCGACCAGGATGAACTCATCAGCAGAGTTCAGAGTAGCACCCTCACTGACACAGGTACTGTGAGGGAGTTGTGATTATAGCAGCTATTGCAAATCACAATTGGAACTGTGCTATCAAATTATAACAATTCAGAGGGTATTTGGTAATGGTTAGTAAACTCTGTTTGAATGTTGATTTACTGGTCTGAAGAGAGTATCGGTGTACAGAAGCAAAAACAAATAAAACAATAGTACAGTAGTTCAGCAAATACATCTTAATTTGTCCTTTTCATCTGATGGAAATAGGGGAAGCTCTGGAGGACCCCTCAACCCCACGATCCAATGGGGAAATACTCCAAAAGACTGCTAAAGTGAGCTTCCCGCCTATCTGTTGTGCTATATTTCTTGAACCCCTTTCTTTTTGTCTAAGCATTCCCCAGATAAAAATAACCACTCTAATACAGGTTTTTTTTCCCTCTGCTCAACATGAAGCAACAGCAGGGGCGTGACAAAACGGTTCTATATGACTTGTATGGGCTGGATGTTTAATATCCATCTGAACGCCACTGAAGGCCTAACCATTCACTTAACAAAGTTCCTAATCCACTGACAGAAAAGTCAAACAATTTCTCTAAATGCAGATTTATTCCCAATCTTTATTAAAACCTTTATGAGTTTTGCTAAGTTGCCACAGCAACTTAACAATTTATCTGGCTACTTCACAATAAAATCTACACATTTCTTGTCACTGAAAGGCTTTTACTATGAAAAGAAACTGCAAGAAATACTGTTTGCATTAACAATATTGTAAGCTCACCAAACTTGTTTTTCAGCAGTAATTTGTCACTTGTTCTCTTGTGCTCATGATATTTAATTAAAAAAAATAAACACTTAGGCCTTAGATTTCAAAGTCATCACTATATTTCCCTTATTGTTTGTCTGCCAGGTGGTGTACATTGTTGAAAAGAAACACTCAAGAGCTGCGACAGGCTTCCTGAAATTCCTACCCGATAAGCCTTTTGCCATGTTCTCCCCTGTGGACCACCGGGTGCCACGGATTAACGTTCTCCTTGCTGACTGTCCCGAAGACTTTACTTCCCGCCCAGGCGACTACACCAACACCTTGTTCATATGTCGAATCACCAACTGGGCAGCCGACAGCAACTTTGCAGAAGGGTGAGTTTTATATTTGAAGCTTGAGGCAGGGAAGCGTTTCAACAGTATAATAACCAACCTGACTCTCTCCTAATGTTTCCTCCAGTCGACTTGCTAAGACACTGGGTCAAGCTGGAGAAATCGAGCCAGAGACAGAGGGCATCCTGACAGAGTATGACGTTGATTTTTCGGAGTTCTCAGATGAGGTGTTAGACTGCCTACCCAAAAACCTGCCCTGGACCATCCCCCCTGAGGAGATGAGAAAGAGGAGAGATCTGAGGTAGGACTGTGAAGCCCATACATGCTTATGTAGTTCTACATTCTTTTCTGTTGTGTTTTTTTTTTATAAACATGTTCTTTGAATGGGAACATACTACATGAGCCAGAACCAGCTTTGCACAAAAGGAGAGATGTGAACTCTAAAGGCCCAGACTACTAACACATGACTGTTTATTTTGCTGACAATTGGGCTGCTGATAATTTCAAGCTGTGTCATCCAATGGCAGCAAGCAAGTGTACTGTAAGTCTTAATTAAGGTCATGTATTTATATGATTCACAAAGCACTATTTTATCATGTGTAGGAAGGAGTGTATCTTCACAATCGACCCTGCTACCGCCAGAGACCTAGACGATGCTCTGTCCTGTAAACAACTCCCTGATGGTAAACTACTTTAACTGTTGAGCTCAGTGATGATGATGACGATGATGAACTCTGATTGTAGATACTGTTTTTACTGGGCGATGGGAATTTTTTTTTTTTTTTTTCATAGACTGTCTTTGTAACACAGGTAACTTTGAGGTGGGAGTCCACATTGCTGACGTGAGTTATTTTGTGGGGGAGGACAACGCTCTGGATGCCATTGCCAGCCAAAGAGCAACTAGTGTGTACATGGTTCAAAAGGTGAGTGCCTCTTGACACTTGAATTTATTTAATTATTTTTTTAAATAATTAACTACTTCACATGGTATCATACTTGAAACTACTAGTTGATTTGACCAGATTTTGTTGCATTATATGGCTTTTTGGAGTCCGCTCTCATGTGTCTCTGCAACACGACTTGACTGTTGATTTCTGAGTTGTAGCTTAATAAACATGCCCTTCGTTTTTTCTTCCGCACTCATTGTGTTCGTGTGTTTTGTCACTGTCCAGGTGATCCCCATGTTGCCCAGGCTGCTGTGCGAGGAGCTGTGCAGTCTGAATCCGCTCATCGACAGACTCACTTTCTCTGTCATTTGGAAAATCACACCGGAGGGGAAGGTATGACCATTTCAAATTCATGGACCTCTTAGAGCTGCACTTAAACAATAAAATGTGAAGTTCACAGGTAAAGAGGAGTAAAGGGTCTGATGGCTGATTGATTAAGCTGAAATTGTCTCTAGATGCTTTTGGTGGTAGTAGTAATGGCATTTGCTGGGGGTATTTTCTGTTTTCTGATTCATCTCATTGGTTCCACTTCACCTGCCTACCCCTCAGATCCTGAGTGAGTGGTTTGGCCGCTCAGTCATCCGCTCCTGCATAAAGTTGAGTTACGATCATGCTCAGAGCATGATTGAGGCCCCTGAAAAGATGTTCTCTGCTGAGGAGCTGCCACCCGCGGACCCTGAGCACCCCATTGATGAGATCCACCAGGCTGTACTCAACCTGCACACCATTGCCAAGAACCTCCGGGCTCAACGCTTCTCAGGAGGAGCCCTCAGACTAGACCAGGTTAGTCCACGTTGCCCTGTGTTTGCCTATTTTGTGCTATCTGTCAAATTGTCTTTTCTAAAACATGTACAATATAGCATGACAGAAGTGTCTGAGAGAGGGTATCATGTGCCAAAACACATTTAAGGTTTCAGAACAAGTTTATTAAGTGTGGGAAATTAATTTTATAATTTGTAGATCTTAAAAGTTTAGAAAATATTTACAGTACTTGAAATATGGTAAAATGCTACATCTCATTTCAGTCCAAATTTAGTTTGAGCTGCTACAAACTAGAGCAGAGGGGATAAATACAAACAAAATGTGACTGGAAGAATAACACATTTTATTAGACACTAATAAAATGTATTGAATGTTACTTGAATTATTAGTAATCAAGTAAACTGTCTAGACTTAGGTTTAATCACGTAATTAATTGTAATTCTCTTTGTCAGTGTAAGTTATTGCAGAGATGCAACACAGGCTACGATGGATTTGTAATTAATATTTAGTTCATGTTTAGTTTCGTAGTCTGTTTATTTTTCTGCTTTTGGTAGGGTTTCCTTTTATAGTTAAGAAATAGGGCATGGTGGCCGAGTGGTTACAGCGCATGTCACATGACAACGTTTCCTGTCTGCCTCTTCACTTTCAAAACTGTCCAATGAAGGCGAAAACTGCCCAAAAAAATAATCTGAAATAGCGCGTGATAAATGCTGTGCAGCTGCTGATCATGGTTTCTCTACTCATTTCCCCTTTATTTCAAAATAATAGTTCATCAAAGGTAATTTAAGTGTTAGCTGGAAGAGATTTAATAAGATTATTTGAGCTGGCTAACAGGATATGACCCAGCAATATTTAAGAGATACATAGAAACAACACCCAGATTATTCCGTTTACCAGCATTCTGACATTTTCTGTACATGCCTTGTGTTTTTTTTTTTTTTGTTTCAGTTGAAACTGTCTTTCACCCTGGACAAAGAGACCATGATGCCTCAAGGCTGCTATGTTTACCAGTACAGAGACAGTAACAAGTGAGTAACAAACCCTCAGATACATGTCTGTCTCCGTATCCCTTCTGTTTCTCTTCCAAAATGAACATTTATTTGACGTGACACACGTATTACTTCTGGCGAATTATATTTCTGAATCAGTCTGGAGTGCTGGGAATTTCCGTCGTACTTTGTTCCCGTTACTTATTTCCCTCCTCTGGCCATATAACTATCATCCATAATAACTGTGTTCTCTAGGTTGGTAGAGGAGTTCATGTTACTGGCTAACATTGCCACAGCCCACCACATCCACCGCAAATTCCCTGAGCTGGCCCTGCTCAGACGCCACCCTCCACCGAAGGCCAAAATGGTGGACGAGCTGCAGGAGCTTTGTGACCAGTTAGGAATCGACATTGATCTGTCCTCTGCGGGAGCGTTGCATGTCAGTACTCATTCTCTTTCTAATATCTCAGAAACAACTAGAAAATATGTTTTGTCCTGAATCGGCATAGTACAAGGCACAAGGTTTAGATTTTCATTTGACATGATTACATTTCTTGTCCATGTGATGTCCTAATGTTTGCTAGCTGTTTTACATGATCACACAAGGAAATGGTGGAAATGTGGCTCTGATAACAAGTAGTTTGCACTTGCTGTAAAATAATTTTATTGTGTTGTGTATATAGGTATTTTCCTCTCCCAGGGATATTACTTATGCTCAATAAGTGATTGACAAAGCTTTTGAGTCATCTGACTTACTGAAAATGATGTTAAAAGAATAACTAAGTATTAATGCTAAAAATCTCTCTTCTGCTTTTCCAACCTGCAGAAGAGTCTCAATACAACTCTTGGTGATGATGAGTATTCCACTGCCAGAAAAGAAGTCCTCACCCACATGTGCTCCAGACCCATGCAGGTTAGAGCTCAGTAAGAAGGGCTGAAGGGCGACTTCTGTTTTTTCTCTTTGAACTTTTTATCCATTTATCAAGCTTGTGTGGAATACATTTGTTTTTGTAAACTGAAGAATGACACTTTCTTCAAAATGAGGAAACTGAGGCGCCCACTGTCATGTAATAGTTGTTACCATGAAAGAAAAACATATCAAGTAATAAGTCATCTAAACATATTGCAGAAACATTTTGGTTTGTGAGATTAAAACTGAATATATACCATTTTAACATGAAACCTTTCCAGGAATATTTCTGTAAATTTCTTTAATCTGGGTTATCGGTGTTTCCCAGATGGCGTTGTACTTCTGTACAGGTGTACTTAAGCAGGAGCAGTTTTTTAAGCACTACGCCCTCAACGTTCCTCTCTACACTCACTTCACGTCACCCATCAGACGCTACGCTGACATCATTGTCCACCGGCTGCTGGCTTCTTCACTGAGTGCGTACCTTCTCTGCAGAAGTCTCCCTTAGTCACACAAAAACAAATACACACATTTAAACAAACAACAGAATGTGGTGGTTTCAGACAGTGCTGCAGTTGTATTGCAGGACATGTCTGGTTGATAATGTAGAAGAGAAATGCAGAAAAGAACAAAGCAGCCTCACATCTCACATTGAGTTGTCTAGTTAATTGAGCGGTCTGCTCCTACTGTGTGAGTCTGTCTGTTTAATATGTGTGGTATGTTTTTTTTGTTTTTGTTTTTGTGTGTGTCCATTGAATGTCTGCATGCAGATTGTGGGCCTAATTTGGGGCTGTCAACAGAAGAAGTCCAAAAACAGGCATCTCACTGTAACGACAAGAAGACTGTGTCCAAGAGAGTCCAGGAGCTCAGCTCTGAGCTCTTCTTTGGAGTGTTTGTAAAGGTGCGTAGCCAAATCGCAGCACACTGTCAACAAGAAAAACAGACATTCGACTGCTGCACGTTTATTTTTCTCCTCTTTGTTACAGTGGCCACGATTTTAACAAAATGTTAGCTTTTACATCGAATACTTGACCAACCATGACATAAATTGTTTATGAAATGTGGTTTTACAAACACTTATTACCTTGTTAGATGTTTTATCTCAAAAAGAAAAAATAAGTATATGGGAATATTTTATATTTTGTCATTTGAGCTCCTGATTTCAATAATTTGGGTTATATTGTCACTATGGCTCTCACCCTGGGTGAGCATTGAGTTGGAGCTTATAGTCTCCACCTCAAAAGTGCTCAGCAATTCAACTAAATGCCTAAAATGTTAAATAAGCCAAGGTTTAAACCAGTTCCTTAATGTCAAGTCAAAACCATATTGTCGGTATTTAGGAGTCTTTTTTTTTTTTGGTCTGTGCTCTACAGGACTGTGGCCCTCTGGACTCTGAGGCCATGGTGATGGGGGTGCTGGATCAGTCCTTTGATGTGCTGGTTCTCCGCTACGGAGTGCAGAAACGCATCTACTGCAAGGTCAGCTCCAATGCACTCCATTTACAGGGAACAGTTTCAGTCTTAATATATACATTTGTGCATACATTTGTAGAATAGTTATTTTAGTTAGTGTTTTTAAGATATTGCATTTTATGTTCTTAAAAACTCTTTAGTCGTAATTTGCTGTTTTTATTATGCAAATGACAGAATTAGAGGTATTCTCTGACTGTGTAGATGGCTTTCAGTTCAGCTTTGTCATTCACCTTACACAAACACACTTATTATTTAGCCAAAAAAATAATAATTCAGGAGTGAGAAATGAGACCAGAGAGCGGTGTTGTCATCGTCCCAGTGGTAGGTCAAGTGTTTGAAACCATTTGTTTCCACCTTCAGTCTGTTGCAGGCCTGGACTCGTTCCACCCTCGTAAGGTGGGGAAGAAATCAGAGCTGACTCTGGTCTGGACACCAGAGGACCCAGAGAAACCTCCAGTAGAGCAGGTGAGAACCACAGACACTGAAAATGCTTTTTGTTATGGTATGACCTGCCAATAGGAAAATTAAAATATTCTTTAAAATAAATAGATATGGACAAATGAATTTTAGGTTTCATGGTTTCATAGTTCTTCACTGGGTGATCATATTTTTGAAGGAACTTCAAAACGAGTGTTCCCAAAAAAATAACAGCATAAAGATAAAAAAAAAACCAGGAGAAAACAACATTACTAACTTGGAGCTGGAGCAGCTGCCTGGGGTTAGGATGGTTAGAAAGTGTCTTTGAGCAAGTTGACAGACAGTAAATTGTAATAATGCTCATTTCTTGTTTCCACTTACAGGTAATTTCAATCTTCACGTTAGTGGAGGTGCAGCTCAAAGCGGACAGTGCACCCCTGAAATACAGTGCTTTGCTCAAGAGGCCTGAGGACAGTGGATCATAAACACTTAAATGTGCCGTAGAGCGCACAAACACTTGTATGGAAATTTGAAATTGTACATTTTCTTTTGCTGATTGGTAGAAATGACATGTAGTTTAGAAGCAGTATTACTGTGGTAAACAGGGAAATCACTGATCAGGTCAGAGTCAGATTTCAATTGAAATTCCCACCAAGTTTCAGTCTTAACTTGAAGACCCATTCCAGTGTTATTTTTTCACGTTAGCCCACTTACTGCAAATATAACACACGTACATGACTGCTGCCCATTTTCCAAGGTATATTATTGTGTTTCATATTTTTGAATATGCTGTCGAAGGCACTTCAGCTTTTCTTTGGTTTCCATTCGTTTCTGTAATATATGGAAGTCAACATTTGCAGACATGCAACATGTACCCATCACATGAACCCATCACATGTATAAGGCATAAAAGCCAAGTTTACTTTCATTCTTCAGAAATTAATAGAAATAATGGCCATCTTGGAATTAGAAAAAAAGTTCAAAATGCTTTGGAAAATGGTTGTCTGTATGACATGTATGATTTATGGTAAGTGGTTTAACATGTAAACACTGATATATCCATTTAAGCCTCAATGACCTCACTAATGGACAGACATCGCTGTTTTTACGTAATTCAGTATGGATTTCATATTGAATTGTGACCCAGGTCTGACTGAAAGAACCAATGCAGCAATGAGTTTTATTTTGCTGTTGATTTATTGACCTAATGAGGACCGTTTTTTGATGTGATATAACTGTTGAGAGCTGAATTTGAACTATTTTCGGTTTAATATCAATGACTCGTTTCCTGATTCTACATTGAGGAGAGACCCATATTTGTGTTTGCAAAGCAATAAGGTTTGCCACACTACTGAAGTTTACTTATTTTAGCTTTCTTTGACCCAAACTGTTCAAATGTAGCAGTAATAACAAGGTAAAACCTTTGACTACATCAGGTTCACAGAACAGGTATATTAACATATAGAATGACATAATAACCGCTACCACATGCCATCCATGACGTTTTATATTGCCGTATGTATTTATAGTTTTTTATGCAGGAAGACTTTTCAGATTCTTTTGGGCTGTGAATGAACGGGCTGAAGGGCTTCTTCAGGTCCTTCATATCACAGGACTTTTCATTTGATTTCCATTCTTAAAACATATTGTTCTAGTCTAAACTGAGGTACATTGTATTGATTGTGCCAGACAGGCCGAAGCTTAATAATTTATCAACTCATTGTTATTGTTATTAATACAAAACATGGGAATGACTTGAATGTGAATTATTATGTTGGCTCATGTCCTTTGGAGTGCCATCTGTTGTTTGTGTGGGGGTTTTTTATGCTCAGACTTGATTTGTGCAGCACAAATACTCTATGGACTTGGTTAATATCAACTGTGAATTTCAGCCTTAATTTAATCGAGTGAAGATAAAACTAAATTTCAGTGCAGCTGCACATTTTAAAATGGTTGTGGGCCTCTGCTTTTTTGCTTTAACTGAGTCAATGTGCCTCTCTTTAGTTGTCACTCATTCAGATTTTAGTTGAACAGTGCCATGTAGTGTCATACAAATGAGCTGCTACGTCTGTGCAATTTTTTTGTTTTTATTTCTGGATTTCAAATCTTAGTTTGACAAATAGTTTTAGCCGCGTGTCAGATTTGTGAAAGACCACTAGCTAATGTTTTTAAGCTATTTTGTTTTACATGGACCGACCGAGTTTAGCAAGTTAAGTGTAAAACAACTGTACTGAAAGTAGAGTGTGTGTGTTTCTGTGGGTAGGGTTGAAAAATTAATTTCTCGCATTTGAAAACCCGAGAATACAGTCAAGTCAGAAGAAAATTCAAAGTACAATTTCTGTGTGTCTTTTGCAAAGTTATATTGTGACATGTAACTTTGCTTCTGGTCTGTATTCAAAGTACTCTGCTAAACCACCATACTGAGCAATAGATAGTTGTCTTTGTGACTGTGCAAACCAATTTCCCCACGGGGAGAAATAAAAGTATCTGTCTAGGTAAATAAATACATACATGAAATCCACTGGGGGGAAAATGACTCAAACTGTGTATGTTTTTTTTTTTTCTTCTGAATACGAGTTTAAACTAGTTTAAATACTATTTTTTTTTGCTGGCGATAGTAACTAAAGATGTGGAGGGAAACAAATTCTACTCAAACACGAATTGGTGAATGATCCTACTGCCAGTGTCACCTGGTGACCCCTAATGTACTACACCGGCACCACCCTCCTCCGTTTAGTTTATATTGCAAATAAACACAGATAATCTCTGTTCCCTATTACCAGGGAGTGTCTGTAAATAATCCACCATAAACCCACTGCACGAACATATAGAGGATAGTCAGGTGAGTTACGTCACAGTTGATGACCCTGCCTTTATAAAATACAGGTACGAATATGAATATTAATACCTTTCTTGATATTGTACATGTACAACAAGATCCAGTGTGCCGTACCAAGCTACATAGGAGAAATTCAATATAAATATAAAATAGAAACATAGAATATCATAAATATAAGGAAAAAGGATAAATAGGCATGGGAAAGGGGAGGTAGGCGTTGTGCGTATCATGTGTGCATGGGTCACAGTCTGACATGTCTCTGGTTGTGAGCATAGGTCCGTGTCTGTTTGTTCAGTTGTGACTTTGAAAAGGCAGTGCGCTCAGTAAGCAGTTTTATGTGAAACACTATCAGCTATGCAGTATATAATGTGCAATTAGTGCAAACAAATCAGTACAGTGCAGGCAAAGTAACAGCCTCACACGATTATTGACATATGCATGCATATATCACCCGACTCTGATTTATCCCTCTGTGGAGCTTTAAAGTATCTTTTTAGTCATTGTTGGGTTGTACTGTCCGCAACCCACTGTACACAACCCGTAGACTGTATATAAGCTATATATAGTTATATACAGTCTATGGATCAAACACTAAGGTTATTACTAGTGGACAAATGGAGCATTTAGTTAGGCGCTGAAGAGCCAGACCTCCAGCAGGGCAGAGCTAAAAGGAGAGTGAGTATTGGACTTGGATATTGGATTTGTCAGGTCGACACAAAAACGACTCTATATTACTGTTAATGTTGCTCCTTGTCTGCTGGATGTGCAAATAAGCAACTCTTTACCGACAAGTTCGGCATATCAACATAAAAGGTGATAATATGTCATAGTTGTGTTCACAGCTGGTTTCTGCTCCCCCCCCCCCAGAGGGCCATACAAATCACTTATTTCAGGTTTAAATAGTTTTGAAGTATGTTTGTTTTTTGTAAATAGAAGAAAGCGTTATTTTTTTCTTTCAAATGTTGCATTGTGTCACTTAATACAAATAAAAACCGCCTGCTCTCATCATCGTAAGACGTCATAACTCTGGTTCCGTGATGTCAGTATGAAGTAGTCAGGATGATGAGTTGAAACAGGAAGGTAATCTTACTATCCAACATCATAAACAGTCATACCTTAACATTTCTCCACATTTAGTCACTGCGAGGAGTGTTGAACGGACCTACCTTTGGAACATCACCCAGCAGCGCATGCAACTGCAGTGATGAAGTGTTGTTTACGATTTATTATTTTTCTCTCTGGCCTTGCAGAGAATTCCTTATCAGAGCTGGACAAACTGACGCCAGCAAACAACCAACAGTGACTCCCGTCTCAGCCAAGTGTACTTTTTTGACTCTAAACCCACACAACCTGATGACTTTCATTTTATAGTAGTGCAGATAACTCACATTTGCGTATTAGAGGGAGGCTTCCCTTAAGATTTGAAGTACAACTTGTAACCTGACACAGTAGATAACTGGCAGGAAAATTTGCAGTTCGTGAAATTTCACTACAATTCATTACTGATAGTGGAAGACCTGACTTATCCACAACCACCCTACAGTAAATTACGCAGAAGATGACTTAAATGATAACCGCCACACAGAGAAAATTAAGTATCTCGAGAGGTCCTCCTTCAATTCCAAAGATAGTTAATTTAATCTCATATTTACATCTTTATTGCAATGACAGTCCGTGAGAAGCCCAGCAGTGTCTCCTCTGATATACACAGCCAGGGTCCAAAGGCTGCACATAAATTCATTTCAACACTCACTGCATGATTGTGCTAAATCTACGTCAAGGCCATTTATAATAAGTTACAAGAGTTGTTTATTATCAGTATATGAATGTGCTGTTATTGCTCTAAAATAGTCTCAGAATTGTATTTGAACAACATGACTGGCATTAATTGTTGACATCAGAAAAAAGAAATGGGATCAACATGTCCAGGAAGACACCTCCTCGATGACAAGACAGGTACGCACCTTTGCGTAAGCCGGCGGTTTCTTTTCCTCTTCCTTTCTGTCACAGAAGGTTCAAAGTCAAAGTGCCATAAAATCAATCTGTCAGTCGTAGGAGAGGCGCAGTCAAGACGAACAGCAGCTCCACAGCAGGCAGAAAGAGTGGGAATTAATGAAGATCACTGATAAAAGGATTGTTAGGTAGACCTCTTAATTGTTTTGTGTATGTTACATTAAATGCATTGTTACTCTGTTAACTATGTACTCCTTAACCAGTGGCATTGAGCACAACAGTGGGCTTTGTAATGAATAATGTTTAACACTGCCGAGAGAAAAGCTTCCGTTTAAGTTGTTTATAATGCTGATGAGCTGAAAGCGTAGCTGAACCTGATTTGATGGAGTCAATCACTTCTGCCTTGTCTTTGAAACTCATCATATGGATTTCTTTGCTTAGGGAGTAGGAAAGCTGCAAATTGGCGATGCTGAGAAAGGTAAGGCTGAAGAAAGTCTCTCAGTACCTGACTTTGGAGTTCTGAGTATGGATTTCATTGATAAGAATATTGCTTACCAGAAAGCACTATATGACTCAGTTCTTCCTGGACGTAGAGCCACAATTCCCTGCAATCATTCACTCAAGGAAATATTGTAAATTAATAAAGGTAGTCCCATCTTAAATTCTGTATTCTAAAGGACATTTAAACATGTTAGGTGGTTTATTAACATATTTACTGTGCTCTGTTTTCAGGGGGAGTGGGTTTGGGTGGACTCGGCCATTGGCGTACCCATTGGAGCGAGGGTCAAAGTAACGCCATCTGGCCAGCGGTTACTGGTGGACGATGAGGGAAAGGTAAACACCCTTTGCTGGCTTAGATACGGAGCTAAATGAAGATGTTGAAGCGTGTTGTTCGCATCAGGCATCATAAAAACATGTTCAGCCTGGGATACACCTTAAAAGTGTAGTTTCATATCTTACTTTGACCTCTCCCAGGAGCAGAGTCTGTCCCAGGAGCAGGAAGCCTCTCTCAGGATCATGCACCCTACATCAGTGGAGGGTGTGGACGACATGATTAAACTGGGAGACATGTCCGAGGCCGGCCTCCTCAGGAACCTGATGCTCCGACACAAACAAGGCATCATCTACGTAAGGCACATGTGTAACGCACAAGCCGTAGTCTGCCTGACAGGAGTGACTGGTTAGAATCAGGCTTGATTACTGAAAAGTGTAGAAATAATGTCACTAGACTGAAGTACATTCTCTAAATAAGGTGATTGTTTTGCATTGAAAACAAGCGAAATGATCTCATGCTATTTGTGACATTTGTTTTTAAAAGGCTTGTTCACACACATCGCAAAAAACATGTTTTTGTGGTAGGTTGTTGTTTTTTTTGGGAGGGAGGGTGTTCCTGAGGATTTGAGTTGTTGGCCTCATAGATTTCTGCAGCCACCCCCGTACATTAGAGGTGAATGGAATTTTATTTGTGGTCAATTTTATTTGTGGTCAATTTTATTTATGTTAAAAAGTGACATTTGAAAAACTTAGTTCCTCGGGTTAATGCACAATCCTTGCTGTGGAATGCTTTCACTTTGTACACCCAAAAAAAATCCTCTACTCACTTCTACCCATTTTAAGCTGTTCTGTGGATTATCTGTGAGCACCTGGGATATTTTCTGGAAAGACATGTTGCCGATGAATCTGTCAAATTTGACATTTTCCAACTAACTAAATTCCATTCACCTCCATTATATTGGAGTGGCAGCAAAAATCTCAGAGGCAAAATTAACTGCATGGGGAAATTTTTTTGTGATTTGGTTGATCTGGCCCTTTTTAAAACCAATACAATGGCAGAACTCCACACCAGACTTAATGACTTAAATCTAATGTTTTTTAACCTGACAGTCCTAAATGTCTTACACAGCCATTTGTTCTGCTTGTAGACCTACACAGGCTCTGTGCTGGTGGCAGTGAACCCGTACCAGGATTTTCCGATATATTCAGATGACAAGGTGAGGCTGGCATTAATATTCACCATAGAACTACAGTTGCAGATCATTTTCATTTTCCTCTTTATCAGAGGGCACAGTGATGTGTTTCATGTGTGCATCCTGTTGTCCTTCAGGTGAAGTTGTACCATGGTCGAAAGCTGGGCGAACTCCCTCCGCACATCTTCGCCATCGCTGAGTCCTGCTACAGTAACATGAAACGCAACCTCAAGAACCAGTGCTGCATCATCAGGTCAGAATAAATCACTCACCCAAAAGGTTATGATGGCCTGTTAACCGTTGCCCAACACGTGTTGTCAGGTGTTACTTTTTTATTTATTCTATTTTTCTCTCAGCGGGGAATCAGGAGCAGGGAAGACAGAGAGCACTAAGCTGATCCTTCAGTACTTGGCAGCAGTCAGTGGCGAGCTCTCTGAACAGAAGATTGAACTGCAGATTCTGAAATCTAACCCAATACTAGAAGGTACTACATCAGCACAGCTGTACTTCACCAATACCAAGACATGCAGTCATACTCAATAGACAACATCTGCCTGTGAAAACACACGTATACAGAGAATAAGAAGTTAAAAGTCGAAAAACAATCAGTGCCAAGTGTTCAAACGTCCCTGTTCTGTCCCGTACAGCGTTCGGAAATGCTAAAACAATCCGCAACGACAACTCCAGTCGCTTTGGGAAATATCTGGAGATCTTCTTCAATAAGGATGGAGTGATTAAAGGTGCTCGCGTGGAGCAGTATCTTCTGGAGAAGTCTCGTGTCTGCCATCAGGTGAGGTGGCTCTGTCCAACAGACCCAGTTCTTCTTATCTCTCCAGAGGGCAGATCTGCACTGTAAAGCTATAAAAGCTCAGCGGACTGCATCTGTCACAGGGCTGGTTAAATAAACATTATCATTAGCTTATTGCCCATGATATTATCATAGGCAATAAGCTCTTGGTGGCCTGAGACAGCAGACCATTCCATGTTGCCTCTCATCTCCGTCAGTCACTGTACTGAGGAGTAAAACTGCCTCATTTGTCTGCGTTCATTTACACCCACTTGACAGAAAAGTGACATCTTTCAAACACCTTTAGTGGATCTTTTTGTAACAATAATAGTAATATAGCAGTAACATAATAGTCATTTTTGCTCCACAACCTCAGGCCCTGGAGGAGAGAAACTACCACATGTTTTACTGCATGCTGGCAGGAGTCACAGCAGAGGAGAAGAAAACTTTGAGCCTTGGAGATGCTAAGGAATACAGATTCCTTACTAAGGTATTACCATGGCTTTCTGCAGCTCATCACCCTAACCAAAACAAATTACATATCGTCCCCCCACAGTAAATAATCTCTACACCTTCCCTCTCATGTGCTGTAGGGCGGCTGTATCGTGTGTGAAGGCAGGGATGATGCTCAAGACTACAAGCGCATTCGCTCTGCGATGAAAATCCTGACCTTCTCAGAAAACCAGTGTCAGGAAATCCTCAAGCTGCTGGCAGCCATATTACACCTGGGAAACGTTAGCTTCGAGGGTGAGTGAACGCAGTTTAAGACTGAACATTTTGTAGATTGTAGTTTTTATTTGAATTGAGTCATTATATTTGATGTCAGGAGTGTCTCAACAACAATGTTGATAAATAAGAGGGAGCATACGTTCAACATGATAACACAATTATACTCTAATCCTAACCATAACGTGTGGTCCATTATGATTCAGTACTGATAAACAAATAAACACACAGTAAAGAGCTAGCACACAATGCAAACTGTAATTAGCAATAGCAAAGTAGCAATAAAATGTACTTAAAGTATCAAAAGTACAAGTACTTGTAATGTAGAAAAATGGCTACTGTCAGTGTTATATTATCATCTACATTTTATTATTGAATCATTATTAGTGTTGCATTAACGTGTAAACAACATTTTCTGTTGCAGTTGATTGAAGCTCATTTTAATTTATATACTGTTACGTAGATTCACCTAAAGCAATGCATTGTGCTTTATAAGCTCATCATAGGTTTTGTATATAATAAATTAAGCTGTTAAATAAATAATAGTGGAGTAAAAAGTACAGTACTTCCCTCTGATATGTAGTGGAGTAGAAGTATAAAGTAGCATAAAATGGAAATACTCAAGTACAGTACCTCAAAATTATACTTTAATAAATGTACTGAGTTACATTCCATCACTGCCTTTGCAACACAATGAACTACTATTATTGGTGTTATTGTTGGTGTTGTTTCTGTTGTTACATTTGATCTTGTGTTCCCACCAGCCAACACACAAAATAACTTGGAAACCAGTGATGTCAGCAAGTCAGAACACTTCAGCATCGCAGTGTCACTACTGGAGGTGAGCACTTTCTTGTCTACGCTCACTTTTTGTGATAGTTGACACACAACGTGATTAACAGATCATCATTCTTCAGCATGAGACGATGACGTTTTTTTGTCTGTTCTTCTGCAGGTCCAGATGTCTTCCCTGGCGACGAGTTTGACCCATCGTTCCTTCATGACTAACAGAGAGAGGGTGACCAAACCCCTCAGCTCCCAACAGGCCTCTGACTGCAGAGACGCTTTTGTCAAGGTAATGAAGCTGACCCAGTGACAGTAAATCAGAATGCCTATTTCCTTATTGCAACCTGACCTATAAATGTTGCATAGTGGATTTTAGAATGGAAGTGTCCTCATTCAACAGCATGAGGTGATTTTAACCTTTAATTGTAGAGAGAATAATTGTGTACTTGAGCACTTTTTGTTTAACATTCATACAGTTTTACACATTGGCATCCAGGGATTTCAAAATCCAGTCAGAAATACCCTTCAGTGCTTAATATTCCTCAGTTTATTGGGACCGATTACTCATGCTCAGAAGATCAAATTTAACTTGTGTCTGATCTTTCAGGGAATCTACAATAAGCTGTTCATATGGATTGTTGGGAAAATCAACAGTGTCATCTACAAAAGGTTGACCAGAAGCCCTACATCCTCCTTCTTGTCCATCGGCCTGCTTGATATCTTTGGCTTTGAGAACTTCAACATAAACAGGTCAGGACATTTCTTCACACATCCTTCAGGCTAAGCGTATCACAACTCTACACTTACTTAAAATGTCACCCTGTCGTTTGACAGCTTTGAGCAGCTGTGCATTAATTTCGCCAATGAGAAGCTGCAACAGTTTTTTGTGGGCCACATCTTCAAGCTGGAGCAGGAGGAGTACCTGAAAGAGGACATTGTGTGGAATAACATCACATTTAGTGACAATCAGAACATCCTGGACCTCCTGGCTGGGAAATCCTGTAACCTGCTGGCTCTGATTGATGAAGAAAGCCATTTTCCAAAGGTGGTGGTGCTATACTATGCTTTTTAATCGATTCACAAACATTATTTAGGAAATGTTGCTTTTACTGTAAAATCTACCAGTTCAGTCAACTATTTTTGCTTGTTTTTAATCCAAAGTCTTGTTTGGTGTCTCACAGGGCTCAGACGTCACTATGCTGAACAAGATGAACAAGCAACACCGTGGGAACGAGACCTACATTGCCTCCAAAAGCGAACATGACACAGACTTTGGGATTCGCCACTTTGCAGGCGTGGTTTGCTACGACTCCAAAGGTACAAAAGCAAATTGCAAAAAGTCCATCTAAGGACTAATTGCTTGCTGTGAAGTGCTCAATAATGTTCTTTTTTCCGTTAAGGGTTCTTGGAAAAGAACAGAGATGCCGTCAGCTTTGACATAATGAAGATGGTTGAGATGTCCACCAATAAGCTACTTCGTCAGATATTTGAGACGGAGCTTTCAACCAATGGAGTGAAGATTAGTAAAAACAAGAAGGTCATCATGACACCTAAGAGCTCTCTGCGGGTATGCAAGAATAACCTCATCAGCATGTCAAGTAGTTTCATATTGCCACATCTATCTTTTCTTTTCTCAAGTGAAATATCATGCGGATGGGGAGAATGCAGCAAAATGATCTCACCTCAGATATTTCACTTTTTTAAGATGCAATTCTAGATTAAAACACTCGTTTTGATGGACATTTACTGCCGGTCTATATTGGGATATAGTGGACATGCATTGATAGTGACACCGGTCTGACATTTGTCACTGTATTGCTGACTTGGCATCATGATTTTAGTCTCCTCTCTCTCATCCGTGCAGGCCCAGACTGACAGCCGTAAACAAGTGCCAACACTGAGTGGCCAGTTCCGTCAGTCTCTGGACTCCCTCATGAAGGCTCTGTCCGCCTGCCAGCCTTTCTTCATCCGCTGCTTCAAACCCAACAATGACAAGCAGTCTACGGTGAATGACACAAGAGCATTGACTGCAGTATAGATGGCCACAGTAAACATAACTGTATCACTGAGCAATTATATATGATAAAAAAAATAAGATGAGGGTTGAGATGAAGATAAACTCTGTCTTGTGCAAAAGTAGTAGTGTTTGAGCAAGTGTTTACCAACATTAAGACATTTCCCTTAAATCCTGTTGTTTCTTGAAATAATGAAGATGTTGCTGTGAGTCTACCTCCCCCATCTGCATTTGTTTCTTTCCCCTTTGGCTTAATTTATAGAGGATAAAATGAATTTTCCCATCTGCCTCTCAGGCCCTTTACCATCTGCCCTTGCACTGGATAAACAACAACCTCTTCCTGTTTTGTGCCATAAAGCAATTGAGCAAATTTCCTGGAAAATATATCCTGCTAACACACAAGCTTTCCTCACTTTTAATTGACTACAATTTATCTTCCTCACTATTTTTTTTTTTTTTTAGCCATGCTAGCAACGTGGCTCTAGGGATGGCAATGTCTTTCTGTCGGTCCACCACTTTGGTCCAGACTGGAATATCTCAACAACTATTGGATGGATTGCCATTTTGTACAGAGATTCATCATCCCCAGAGGATGAATCCCCCTATAACGACCACTTTGGCAGTCCCCTGAGTTTTCTTATTGTGCCACTAGCAGGTCAAAGTTTTCACTTATCTTGTGAAATACCTCAACATCTGCTTAATGGATTGGCAAAAAAAATTGTACAGACATTCATGGTTCCCAGACGATGAATCCTAAGGAATTTGATGATCCCTTGACTTTTGCTTTAGTGCCACCATGAGGTTGACATTTGTCTTTTTGAGTGAAATGTTACAACTGTTGGATGGATTCCCATGAAATTTGGTACACACATTAATGTTCCCCTCATGAGTTGTAATAACTTTGGTGAAAACTAATGACATTCCCATCAGCCTCAGCTGTACTTTGTGTTTAGTGCTAATTACCAAATGTTAGCATGCTATCACTAAGCTAAGATGGTGAACATGGTAAACATTATACCTGCTAAACATCAGCATGTTAGCATTGTCATTGTGAGCATGTTAGCATGAAGTAATTTTGCTGTTGCTGTGACGGGATATTCTCAACCACTTTAATCTGCTCTCCTAGTTGTTTAACAGAGAGCTGTGTATGCATCAGCTAAGATGCTCTGGCATGATGGACACCATCCGCATCCGGAAGCTGGGATACCCAATTCGCCACACCTTTGAGGAATTCCTGAAGCGCTACAGGGTGCTCCTGAAGACGACTGTCTGTGACCCCAAAAGGGTTAGTCATGATGTAGCCCTGCTGATGATCATACGTTACAATGTTGACTATCGCTTTCATAAAATCAGTGTCATATTTGTGAAATCTAAAATGTTATTGCTAAATGTCACTCAAGATAATACTGTAAATGTTGTTATGATGGCCACAAAGATGGTTTACTTCTTTATTGTTTTTCCCCCTGGAGGAGTTTGGGCTGTCATTAGCATCTCTTCAGCATCAAATAAATTTTTTATTGTCTCTCCAGGAGACAGCTGCTGCCTGTTGTGAAGCCATCTGCAAGACAGTGATTAAAGGAGAGGATGAGTGGAAAATAGGCAGGACCAAGATTTTCCTGAGGGTGAAGAAAACTTAATTCAAACCATGTTGTACCACAGCTTTTCTCAATTGTTTTGACATAGCAGAGCATCACTGCAGATTTATAGTAAACAGTATTAACTGGCACTGGTGAAGTAGGTTCAGTATTATGAACTAGACCAGCATCTAGCATCAACTGTTGACATTATGTTCTCTCTTAGGTCATTTGTGCACTGTTTAGTTATTGCTCTATGCTGCAGTTGACTATAATTTATAACTATAATTTGCTTTTTATAAGATTTGGATGACTTAATCTTAGAACATTATGGCATCTGATTGCAAGGATTTTCGGGACAAATCAGAAAGTAGAAATGTGTCTTTTTCCACTTTATTTCAGGACGCCCATGATGCTGTCCTGGAACGACTGAGGGAGCAAGAACTCAGCAGGACCGCTCTGGTGATCCAGAGGGCCATGATGGGATACAAAGACAGGTGCAGTTTCTAAGAAGAGTAAAGGGGAAATCACATAGAGATTATGAACTCTGAATTGAATGAGGTCAAACATTGTCTTTGTTTGCATTATCTCAACAGCTCTGTCTATGACTATATTGTAGCTACAGATCGTGTTATTGTAATGATATACGTGCTTGCCAGATCAAATATGGTGTTATAGAAAAAGACATGTCAATGATTGATTGAGGAGTATGTATATTTTTTCTTTTTATCCCTTTACTTTTCCTCTTTTTGTAGAAAGTCTTTTCTGAGGAAGCGGAGGGCAGCTGTGGTGTTGCAGAAGCACTGGAGAGCTTACAGACAGGAGAAAGTGCGAATAAACTTCTATAGAACTCAGAGCTTGAAGCTGACATAATGCTTTGACATTTGACATTTGCTATACAAAGGAAACTTATCTCAAGTCCAGTGACCTTGTCCTTTGTTTCCACGCTTGCTCCAAACAGCTCCAGCAAGGCTTTGAACGGCTGACAGCAAAGATCCGAAGTAGGAAGCTCCGGTTACAGTACCAAAGACAGCGAGCAGCAGCACGCACCATTCAAATGCAGGCATGTACTGTAGATACTGTAAATTAGCTTACAGTGTCGCTTTATTCATTTATCAATGTCGCAGGGTGTCGCAAAAAATTGAATTTATATATTTTTTTAAATGCATTTCACGTGTGTTAAATAAAAAATAATTGCAGGATCCATTTGCAACACAAAAACATTAATGAACTTATGACAATTAATAAGTATATTAATATGATTTAATAAGACGATTAATAATCTCTGTTTAACGGTAGGTACGAGTCTACTGGGCGAGGAAGAGCTGGAAGCAGAAGAGAGAGGCAGCCATACTGCTGCAGGCCTACACCAGAGGACTGCTGGCCAGAAGATTAGCTGAAAAGATGAGGAATGATGTAAGAGCTGAAAGTCTTGAAACTAGAAATAATTTAATAAATGTATTGTATTCTGACACCTTTTCACCCCATCTTTCTCTATTCCTCTCTCCACCCAACCCCATCACAGGCCTCCCTTTTACGCCTGGGGAAAGAGAACCAAGAGCGAATTGCCTTGGAGCTTCAGCAGCGTCTGAAAGAAGTTATCACCCAGTCACCGCAAGATGATGAGGAGCCTGAGCCAATCGTTGAACAGGAGTCAAACGAGTACTCGTATGATCTCCAGCCCACACCTCCTGTGGAAGTGGTCGAATGGGAGGCGCCAGAACCAGATGAATTTGAGGTTTGCTGATATTTCTGTTGTGTAATCTGCTAATGTGACATTAATAAAAGTCTTGTATTTTGCCATATATGATTAACTGACTGACTGAACCTCTGATATTAATTCTATTTTGACTGTTAAGAAGAGGAGGAACATACCAGAGCCGGTGGAGGAAACATCTGTTGAGACCTCAAAGCTGGAAATCATCCCTCCAGCCTCAACCTCAACAACCCCTACCCCATCGCTGGAAGAGGACGATGACGAGTTTGATGACGGCAGTGACGAGTTTTCATTCTACAGCTTCAGCATCCATCACTTCCAGGGCAACGCTAGCCACACGCACATCACCCAGAGACTCAGGCAGCCTCTTCTGCCCCACGATGACGAGGGCGATGCACTGGTGAGAGGACAGCGAGGAAAGAGAGGCAGCTTTCTTTCCGTCAACTCCAAAGATTTCCATCTTTTGCCAGAGCTCACACCCAGTTTCTCCTCTCATTTCCCTCCAGGCGTGTCTGACTGTTTTCTGGATTATACAGCGTTTCATGGGGGACATGCCAGAACCAAAACCTCTGGACACGATGTCTCAAGAGTCCAGCACCATCTCGCGTCAACTGCCTCATAGGCAGGGCAGGAGGCTAAGCAACCTGGTGGGACTGGACCAGGTAACGTAGTCACATTATTACATGTCAAGAGTAAGAATAACAATAATAATAATAATGCTGCCATGCATGATTCATGGTGGTTACAAGTAGATGCTATAATAAATAATGAGAGTTTAAATTACATTAAAATTATATATGACCAAATATATTGACCCAGCTGTATTGCAAACAGTTTCTTTTCTGCTACTGTATAATAGAGAAGATCAGCTGGAATGTCCATACCACTAATTATCTTGTCTTTTCTGAATAGAAAATACTGAGGAAGAACAAAAAAAAGTTTGGAAGTGGAAACAGAAAAGCTTCTGCTATTCCTGAGGAGGTCAGCACTAATGTTGCTGCGATATTCATCATTCAGTCAGTATTTCTGTGTTGGTTAATAATGTGTGTCATATGCTAATTGTTCTTTTTGTTGTAATCTTTACCAGCCAGAGAACATGGCGGAGGACGAGGACGTTTTGATTGGAGAGGGTCCTACGCTGGATCGGCCACTTTCATCCCAGGAAAAACTACACATTATCATCGGATACGCTCTGTCGAGACGTGACATAAGGTCAAAATGGGATTTTTGTTCACACGATAAGGGAAAAACCACCTTGTGAACTCAAAGTTCTCTTGAATCTTGTTGCGCTCATGGTTCAGTTCTTCTTATACTGTGTCCGTCTTATTTAACATTGGTTGTCACTGTTTTTGCCTTCCTTTCATGATTCTCTACCTGTGCAGGGATGAGATTTACTGCCAGATCTGTAAGCAGCTGGTGAACAATAAGAACAGGAAGAGCCGTACGCAAGGCTGGATCCTTCTTTCCATCTGTCTTGGGATCTTCCCCCCAACAGACCGCTTAATGAAGGTCAGTCTGCAGCAAGTCATTCAGTAATGCAGCAGCTTGTAATCAGAACACTTGTTAAAAAAGCTAAAGTTACACATGGCAAGTTTTTTCTTAATAAAAAAAATAGATGGAATTCTGTGAATACAGAGGGAATCTTGTACCTTGCCTGAAATGTTAACCTTTGCAATCCATAACTTTACAGTATCCAAATAAACAGACTAAGGAAATGGCACTTGGAGAAATATTGCTGGCAGTTGAATTTCAAGATACCAAATCTATCCTTTGTAAAGGGTAAAATGAGCTGAAGTTTAGTCATTACTATTAGGAAAATGCAGTCTTAAATGGCTTTAACAGCTTGGGCTATGTCAGCATTTTCAATGAATCACATCAGTTACCAGTTCTTGTATTGTTTTAGCTGAGAAACATGTTCAGAAACAGTGTTGATTCCAAGATACCCACAATGCAGTCCACACTCATTTTATTCCATTTGTTAAAATTGTTTTATCATTCTTACAAGGGAAAATAGTAATTAACCCTGTTCTATTCTACTCTGTTCCACAGTATTTGAAGAGTTTTGTCCGCAAAGGGCCGAATGGTTACGGAGCATATTGTACTGACCGCCTGTGTCGTATAAAAGCCAATGGAGAAAGAAAAGAGTTGCCCTGTTGGGTAGAGCTACAGGTAGAAACGCTGAATCACATTTTTGTCTTGTTGTTATGGTGACTTGTTTTTGTCGGCAACTTCTCCTGACAGTATTTACATGGCCGGGTTTGTTGTTTGTTTGTTGATTTTCTTGCCCTCGGCTGCCGGCTATGAAATTCCAAATTATTGGATTGTTTTCTTGATTTCAATCCATTCTCATCTTCCTTCTCCCGGCTGACAGGCTGCCAAGTCCAAGGAGCCCATAGACGTGTCTGTGTCTTTAATGGATGAACGTACTGTCAGTCTACATCTGGACTCAGCCTCCACCTCTGCTGAAGTCTGTAAAGCTGTGGCTGACAAGATCGATCTTCGAGACACATATGGATTCTCCCTGTACATCAGTCTCTATGAAAAGGTGAGTTGTACTTCCTTGTCTCTTGTCTCGTCATATCCATTCAGACCTTCCCTACCTCTATTTGCATACAAATGTGCACATGCTTTGGTTATCCCATATACTGTGAATCCAGTTCCTTAACATAGTTTAATCAGTGCTAATTTCCAGTACTAAAGATTGTAGAGAACCACACTCACTCACTGTTGGCCTTTCGTCTCCAGATGTGGTCTCTGGGCAGCTGTGGGAAGCATGTGTTGGATGCAGTGTCTCAGTGCGAGCAGGAGATGAGGAGGCAAGGCAAGGAGGAGAAGGACACCCCCTGGAAGCTCTCCATCCGCAAGGAACTGTTCACACCCTGGCATGACTGCTCAGAAGACCCAATCAGCACAGATCTAATCTATAGACAGGTCATCAAGGGAATCAAGTCGGGAGAGTACACCAGTGAGAATGTGAGGCTCAGGAGTGAAAAGACTTTGTTTAATTGGGTCAAATGACTGTAATGTGAAAGGAGTCGCTTGTAGTGACAAACCCACAGAGCTCACCAAACTTTACAGTTCCCCTCAGGTCTACGGAGCGTTTTAGCATCTTTCAGCTCATTGTTTTGGTTTTATGTCAACTTTACTGCAACTTTACTGTTTTGGTTCACTCTCACTCACTGCTCTAATCGGCGTCATTTCCAGAGCCATAGCAGACAGCTGTTTTCAGCGAAAAAGCTCTAAAAATCCACTTTGCGCTACCTTCCCAGCACCAAACCTCAGACAGCCAAAGTTAACAACTCGCTTGTGAACATAGTGGAGCATTTACCAGCGAAAGAGCCAGATATTTCTCCCAGAAGCTTGTGGGAAAAGGAGAGTGAATATTAGACTTACATTTGTCAGGTGGCCTGGAACACAACTCCAAATGAATGCTAATGTTGCTCCCTATCTGCTAGATGTATAAATAAGCAACTGTTTGCTAACATGGTGATGATATGTGAGTGTGGTGTCTGTAGCTTGTTTCCGAAAGAAAAAAGCAAGCATAGAAAATGTTGTCTTTTGCTTTGCTCAAAGGAAAGTGAAAAGGGTCTGAGTCTTGTTTTGGACTTTTTACAACTTTTATTTGTTACATTCACCATGTTCCCAGTGTTAACATGCAGCTTATTAGACAGCAACAATACATACCAGTGGTACTTAGAATCTGGGATCCACTATGACTTCCTTACAGTAGATATCAATGTTTTGCTCAACACCTCTCCTATTGCTGCATGCTAAATGATATCAATGTTCGATCCAAAATCTGTGTTAACTGTATCCAATAAAAATGCATTGCATCTCTCAGGAGGATGAATATGTCCAGCTGGCAGCAAAGCACTATTACATCCAGTTTGGCTCGGCATACAACAAAGACAACGTCGAGAAGGTGGTTGAGGATTGCATCACCACCCCGCTTATTGAGAGCAAATCTAAGACAAAGTGGATCCAACTCATCAGCACAGCACACTTACAGGTATAGTGCATGCAGTCAAACAAAAGGAGCTACTGTATGTATTTTATGAACATGAATGGAGCCTGAAACAAACTGGATCTGTGTGCGCCACGTGCAGTGGTCTAAATTCTTCTAAATGTTTGTAGTTTGATTTATTTTCAGTTTTATTTCTATATCACATGGGCACAATAAAGGTGAGTCACCTAAGGATAATTCTTACATCCTGATCATACAGGGTCCGTATGTCAACGGGAAGCAGGGAACAGAAAGCGTAAAAGGAGAACTGGTCGACAGCGCTCGACAGAAATGGCCCCTTTACTTCTCCAAGTTTTATGAAGTCACAATGATGTCAGGTCAGTCAACATACATTTTACACACAGTATTTATCATGTAATATAAGTTTTCCTCAACACCCAGAGAGGTCTTGATATAATTCCATTTGCCTTTGTGCCTGTATGACCTAAAACTGCTTTGGATGTATTCTTTATAAATGCTGTAAAGGGATAATAAACAACGTATCCCTACTACAGCTGGGCTTACTGCAGGTGAATGTTGCCATATAATGCAATTAATATGTAAAATATGTATGTGGTTCCACACACTCTGTATTACGCTATATTCCTGTAAATTACTCATTTATAATATTCCCCCATATTGCTGAGCATCCCCACTGACCTTCGATTACCAGTTGCAATTTCAGAAATGGCAGGCCGCTTACAACCCTGCTTCTGAAACCTTTGCACTCCCATATCTGTCCACAGGACCTCCTTTGCCCAAAAGCAGGTTTTTTGTGGCTGTAAACTGGAATGGCATCCTCTTCATGGATGGAACAGACAAGAAACTCCTTGAGCTTCCTTACCTAGAGCTACAAAAAGTACACATGATGAGGTATGGGTAACTGTTTAATTTGTTTTGTTCTGCTAACATAATCACTTTTGTTTTAATGCACTCCCTTGCAAAACATTTTAATTGAGTTTTGAAAAGTATCAAACAAATGAAACCACATTTATAACCTGTCTAGTGACAGCCATGTCAGTGCTCAGACGGTGAGTTTGGCCACAGTCAGTGGAGAGTTTGTCCTGAAGTCTGGGGAAGCTGCAGACATGGCAGCACTTACAGAGACAAACCTGGAAGGGCTGAGACAGCGCTCAGTGTATGCACTGGCTCAGCAGGATGCCAGTAAACCAGGTAAGAGTCCACAGCATGTACAGTGTAAGATAGTAGGCTCAAACACACTTGCACATTTGAAGTCTATGCACACAAACACATAACTTATCACACATGCCTACGTGTCTCTCTCGCTCCTTCTACAGATGACCCCATGTTGCTGGTTTGTAAACGAGGAGACCTGCTGCAGGTGGAGAAAGATGAACAATGCTCTCCTGATGAGAACTGGATCAGAGCAACCAACCAGCGGACCAGTAGCAGCGGCATGGTCTCTAAGAATACAGTGCAGTTTCTGCCGACTCTCAGCAGGCCCACTGAAGAAATGCTGGTAGAGTTACCTTTATGTGTCATACGTTTACGTTTAGTTATTTGCCCAAGAGGGTCACGTGTATCATAAACACTATACAAATAGGACATTAAAAGAGAGTGAATGTTTTCTGTATATACTGTAAATCAGTATATAAACAGGTAATACATATAAATACTATATTTTAGAAATAGCTTTGGTAGTCTGGGCCATATGTGCACCATATATATAAACTTATATATAAATTAAAGAGGCATATATGCTAATTTACAAGAATAGACATGGTGTGCATCAACAGTGACCTTTCAGGTCTATAGATGCAGCAGTGGATCCATGGGTATAATGGTTCATATGAGCCCCCCTTGTGGTGTAACTAACTTCCTGCTTCTGACCCATCAGGAACTGCTCAGTCCAGGCCAGAAGAAACTGTCAGTAACACAAAACGCCACGCAGAGAGACGAAACAGTGGCTCCTGTCTCTTTAAAAGAGTTTGCACTAGAGAACTTCAGGTAATACTATCATATGAGTCACTTTTCAAATATTGAATATTCATCAGTAACAGTAAGTGTGACAATAGATTTGGTTGGTGGCGCGACTGAAAAAGCAGTGATGCTGAGCATTTTTAAACAAAGACATCATACAACTTTTATATGTTTTAAATTAAGCGGGACTATTCCACTGACATGCTCACACTGTGTTTCCTCCCTGCCACAGGCCTGTAGGTAAAGATTTCGGTCGACAGGGTGCGTCCAAAGGGGTCAGCAGGGAGAAGCTGTGGGCTTGTTCCAGAGAACCTCTCAAACAGCCGCTGATGAAGAGCCTGGTCCGCAACTCGGACCTCAGCAACCTGGCCTGCAACGCCTTCACTGATATCCTTGAAACTAACGCTTCCCTGTTGCAGATAAGGGCAATTTTGGACACAGATCCACTCACATCCGTGTTTTAACAGCTGTAACATTAGACAATGTTGAGATACTTTACTGTTAAAACCCTCAAATTGTAAACCTGGTTCAGGGGATCTTCCAAACTGTATTCTGCTGTTTCACTAATGCAACATTGAACAAACTGCTTTAAATGAAAATATCAGAGAATAATTTTATTTTTACTCACACTATTGTTGATTCCACACAATGAACTCTCTGTAATCTGTACCTTTAGAGGCAAGAGCCTGTGTGATACAGACCTTAGTCTAGTTTTATTACTGTCCGTCTGAGTCCTTAACCATGGCTGCTACCTATCCTGAAGTACATGGGCGACTACCCCATCAAACAAGCTCGCAGTCCTTTAGAGCTGACTGACCAGATCTTTGGTCCAGCCACCCAGCATGAAGCTCTGCAGGACGAGATCTACTGCCAGATTATGAGACAGATGACCAATAACAACAACAGGTGCTCCCTCAGTGTGTACTTCTGTGTTTTAAAGAATTCACACAAAATCAAGAGCCACCACATCCAGCCCTCTATGCTTTCTTTCCCCCTTCTCTTGCTCTCCCTCACTCTCAGGTTGAGTATGGAGCTTGGGTGGCAGCTGATGTGGCTGTGTTCAGGCTTGTTCCCGCCCAGTCACAATTTGATGGGACACACTCAACGCTTCCTGGAGTCGCGCCCCAGAGATCAGCTGGCTGCTGGCTGCCTGCAGAGGCTGCAGGGGATGCTCAGGTCAGGCCGGAGTTAGAAACAGAAATGAGAAATAAGAGATCACATGTAACGGAATGACAACAATGTCCTGTACAAAGGGTTGGTTACTAGTAGTTAGGTCAAGAATGCAGAAAAAAATCAATTCTGGTCAGTTCATTACTGTATTTGTCATAATAAGTAATGGAATACAAAATGCTGCTTTCACTGTAACATAGAATATGACTGAGCTATGGTACTGTCTATGTATATTTGTGTGTATGTACAATTCATTTATCTGAGTGCTTTGTACTCTCAGAAAGGAGCCCAGGAAGTTTCCTCCCCATGTGGTAGAAGTGGACGCCATCCAACAGAACAGCACCCAGATCTTCCATAAAGTCCACTTCCCAAATGACACAGATGACGTAAGACACAACGCTCTCCTCTAAAACACTTAGATGAGGCGTCCATAAGTGTGCACACTCTCAGCAGTGTTTGAACTCTTTGTCAGGTGATATTAACTGGCATTATCAACGGCATTCCTTCCGTTTAGTAATGGAAGGAGGTTGGAACTAAACTGAACTAAACAGCTTCTCTCATCTTGCTTTCTTTTTTTTTTCGGTTTCACCTTTATTCAGTTTTTGGTTCTTCTTATTTTTGCTGTTGTGCAGATATTTGAGGTGACATCGACAACCACAATCAAAGACCTGTGCTGCAGTATTTCCTCTCAGCTCAGACTGAGCTCAGCTGATGGATATGGCCTGTACCTGAAAACACCAAACAAGGTGGGGTTGGGTGATTTGTTTGCTGATTCATATTTTTGTAGCCATTACTTACATTATAATGTGACAGAAAAGATGAAGATGTACTTAGATTACATTAGAATGATTTCTATGTGGCTTCAGGGGACATTTTGTGGTTTGGCTTGCATTGATAACATGACTCATTCAGATGTAAAAAATTAAAGCTTGAATTCTCTCCTACTCTGTTGAATTTAAACTTTTCTTCACAAATACTGACTGGAGTATCCAAGGCCATCCTCCTACCCCGTTTAACATATTGATGTTACTCTGTTTTTAATGCTTAGGTCATGAGCCTGGATGACCAGAAGTATTTCTTTGACAGTTTAAGACAGACTTCTGACTCTCCTAAGAAAACAAAAAAAGTGAAAGAAGGTAATGCATCATATGGACGCCTTCAGTTTTTACATGTCAGTGCTTCTCCATATTTATAATTCAAATCTTGCTTCCCAGGCAACCAGGCCAATGTGCCCTACCTGGTGATCTGTAAGAGGAAGCTCTGGTTCAATGTGAGCCCAGGGAAAGACCTGGTTGCAGACCTCACTTTCCATTTCCCACAGGTATTCAACCAAACACAGTCTCCATTCTGCTGGCTTTTACTCTTTTTCCACACGCAGGATTGTCATGATACATGACCTCTGGTTTGCATCCATATAGGAGGTGCCTAAGTACCTGCGGGGATACCACAATTGCACCAAAGAGGACATGACCAACCTGGGTGGGCTGCTCTTTAGAGTCAACGTAGATTCAGACAGGTCGCAGTTCGTCATGATCCCCAAAATGCTGAGAGAGTTGGTTCCTGCTGACCAGATTAAAATCATGTCCCCTGAAGAATGGAAGAAGGTAAAGGAAGAGATGTGCAGAAGCAGGGCAGAAACATTTTGTGTCCAGTGTAAGGGGGTGTCCACTGAGTATTTCTCTCTTTGCTTTTTCTTCTACTTGCAGCACATCATCTCCTCCTACAACAAGCAGAGTGGCATCACAGTGCAGGAGGCCAAAATCGCCTTCCTCAAAGCCATTTCAAGATGGCCAACCTTTGGCTGCACCTTCTTTGAAGTTAAAGTGAGTCATCAGTTTGAAGTGACAGCAAAGTTGGCAGACAACAATTTGAGGAAACAGTTTTGTCATATTATGATTTCATTTGCATTTGACTTTGCAGCAAACGTGTGAATCTAGCTACCCATATATCGTTTTGATTGCCATCAGCAAGCAAGGTGTCAGCTTAATAGACCCAAAGACAAAGGTATGCACAATAATGAGCCTTAAATTCTTATTATTCAAGTCTAGTCTGTCACATTTCATCTCAGTTTATGATTTTGTTTTGCTCTCCTATTGGGGTTTGTCTTTATTGGTAACAAGTCATTACATCTTAATGCACCTTTTAGGAGCTGCTGGTCATGCACCCATTCAGCCGCATCACAGAGTACCACAGCAAAGGCGGCTACTTCCAGATGACCATCGGCACCCTGGTGAGGGGCAACAACTTCGTCTGTGAAACCTCACAGGTGAGTCTTTCAAATAAAATGTTATAATGTCCAAATATTTCAATACACATTATTCTGTACATCAGCCTGTCCGCTCGCGGTAAAAAACCCCATATGGGAGTAGTAGATTTTGAAATGAGACATTCTTTTCTTCCTTGTTCAGGCCAACACAATGGAGGACCTTCTTAGATCGTACGTCAGCATGTACGAGAGGCAGAGACAGGCCTTTCGACCAAGGAACCACATGTTTTCCTAAGGCTTCAAGGGCAAAAGAACAGACTGAACTGCTGTGATCTACTATACGCACTCTGGATCAATATCTTTACATGAATGTATTTGTATACTTCAAATGACAAAATTGTCACTACAGATTACTTCTAATAAACAAGATAGTGAAATTCAAACTTAAGCGTGTCATATTGTCATTTTTCCTAACTTGTGCCATTGTGAGAACCATTGTTGATATTCACGTAAATGTTAAACTTTAACATGTCCAAGATTGAGTCATGTATCTTAAGATATTTAACAGTGATTTAATAATAATAATTCAATAGCTATTGCAGTCTCAGAGGAGTGAATACATTTCGAAAGACTGGACAATTATGATAAGCCTATGGTCTAAGAGATGCCAAATGTGTGTTGAAAAAAACTGTCAAACTGATCAAATACAGGATTTTACCTGAAAGTGAAATCCTGTATGAAGACATATTCAGTCATTTATAAGGAAAAGAAAAATGTTCTTCCAGCTCCACAACTACAACTTTACAACAAAAGGTTTATAGACATTTGTGATTTTATTATTGCTGTGGACATTTTTGTCACTGCAAAAGTAAGCCTACAATACTAAAAGATAAATTGCTGTTCATAGCTAATGTTTATAATATCTATAGTTAATGTCTATTGTGTTGTCGCATGGTCCTCAGAGGAAATTTCAAAATAACGTAAACATTTTTGAAAACAAAATAATGGGCCCTGTGCTGTATGTATTTTTGGTGTGTACATGGTATATTATTTACTATGAGCATAAACAAGTTTTGATGACAGTTAGTGACATTAGAGACATAGGGAACGTCCAACTGGCTTGGTTCTTTAACACAGATTGTTGCTCTCTAATCTGTGTTGTTGGGCAGTGGATGTTAGGTCATTAGAATGGGATATGGTGTGTACTGTGACTGAGTTGGCCATTGAATGGGGATTTTCTTATAGTCTCAGCAATATGGGTTGTGCCAAGCAGAATTTTAACAGCAGAGTGTTTTCCTCTCCAGCAAACTGTTTAGCAAAATGGAGCAGCAAACAAAGAAATGAGTCAGGTGGAGCATAAGTCATTTTCACAGCAGACATTTGACATGTTATAACAGGAAACACACAGGGCTAATTAATAACATTAATTATGGCTGCATTGCATTTAGCTGTGCCACTTCCAGGGCTCTGGCTCTGTACATGCTTACATGGCTTACTGGGGTGACTAAATGGAATGGAGATGTAATTAATGTGATTAGTTAAACCTGTGCTTTGGGTGCTATGACAGCTGTGTGAAGGCCTATTAAGGCTGAGTTGACAGGGGGTATGAAAATAGTATAAATTAATACTTACATATCATTCTTTGAGCATTAGCAGATATGTAATTGCAAATTGCTAGTCGTTTCAAATGATTTTTCTATGAAATATGGTCTTTGTTTAGTTATGTTGTGCTCTTTTGAAGAAGATGGAGTGAAATGGTGGCGGTGATCACTAAAGAGAACTTGCTGATAGCATACGAGCTGTGTTAGCTGAGGTCGATTAGGCTAAAAGTTGTGCTGTAGTTTGTTCTTTTTATGTCCACATAAGATATTATGATTATTATCCTAATAATGACATTTAGAGAAAAATAAATAAATGTTCATAGTAATTAATCTTTGTGAAAAGGTTGCAACTGCCATCAGATCATCAATGAGTTCCTGGCTGAACTGAGCTACAAACGAATAAATTCCACTGCAGTTAGTCTGCGTGAATCAGATACTTCTGACTTCAAATCAAGATGTGTATATTTTATAAAGTAATCACCTAATAACTTCATTCATACTTTTTTGTACTGTTTACCTACATATCTTCATGCCTTATAATACTACTTTGGTACTATATATCTACACATATAGCTACTTTTTTTAAATAAATTTTTCATCCATTGATGTTTGATTATCATCTAAATTTAATTACCATTTATACTTATAATAATAATATTATTCATTTATACCCATCACAATTATATTATTTTTTCCCTTTAAAATCCAGAACTGCTGACGTTAGTGCACAATGCCAAAAATGACAAGATTATTTTCTGACACCTGCAAAATACAGTTGAAAGAATTCTAACAGAAAACATTGTCTCAATTTTTGTTTTGTTTTTGTATTTCATCTCTTCTGAGGCTTGGAGAGTTGGAGTGCTCTTAGCAGAGTGCTGATTTAATATTTATTATTACAAAAAGCTGTGTTCAGACAGTTATGAAACATCAAACCTTGTGTAAATATACGACTTATTCTTTACCTCTTTACTTTCTTTGTATTTTCAGACTTTTATTATTATTTGAAGGGGCATTATTGTTGTAGGCCACAGTTGCGTGTCTTATGCACAAGCTGGAGAAAGTTTTTAAAATGTCAGCCAACACTCCCAGTTGTCCATCGGATATTTGATGCTCCTGGAATGTTGCGACTGCGGCTTGAATATCAGTCACCCGTCACCCTTTTCCCCATAACACAACTCCAATTTCATACCTGAAATGACATCACAAACTCTGTGTGTGTGTGTGTGTGTGTGTGTGTGTGTAGTAGTGTAATGTAGTAGACTGCTTATACAATCCTCCTCATTGCCTGTCAAGAATATTGCTCTGTTACCATGGATACCATGTGACCAAAAAAATCAGGTTACCATGGGCAGGTGCATATGAGGTGCAGTATGATCGTTTGTGCCTCAGTCTGTTTCCTGATGCAATCTGACTGCAAGGGGAGCAGGAGTTTGACAGACGAACGACCCTTTTACAGTGTACTTAATATTACTTTGAAGGCTGATCTGAACCAATGAAATTACATTAGAATTTACTTTTCAAATATTATCTTTTCTGTGTCGGGAAAGACACACATTTGCTGACTCCCATCACACAGTCTGGGTTACAGTCAATTTATTTACACTCAAAGTAAAATTATTACATTCGAAATAAATTAGAAAGGAATATAAGAATAAGATGTAGGCCAAACAGTTGAATGTTAAAGAGCCTGCCTGTGTGTGTGTGTGTTTGTGTTGTGTATGCTGCCCTACAAGAATGCAAAGGCATTTTGATGCACTGCACCAAATTTGGAACAAAAAGACCTTATAGCCCAGACCACATCACTATCCTCCCACCTGCACGCCCCCCCCACCAAAAAAAAAAGACCAAAGCCCAACCTATACACATATACTCACTCACACACACACACACACACACACACACACACACATTCTCTGTCACACACACACAACACATACTGTAGACTACTGTACATGCATACTGATGATATATGTTGTTATATATATATATATATATATATATATATATATATATATATATATATATATATATATATATATATTGTACAGGCATATTATGCATATTATATATGTATGTGTGTATGTATGTGTAGGCCTATAGGCTACACACATATACATATATGTATATATGTATGTATACATATATATATATACATACACACACATATATACACATATATAAAATCCTGTATATATTACACACACACACACACACATATATATATACATATGTACATATATAGACACATATGTGTATGTATGTATGTATGTATGTATGTATATACAGTATATGTGTCTATATATATATACATATACATACATATACATGAACATACATACATACATACATACATATATATATATATATATATATACATATATATATATATATATATATATATATATATATATATATATATATATATATATATATATATATATATATATATATATATATATATATATATATACATACACATATATATATATATATATATACATATATATATATATATATATATATATATATATATATATATATACACACACATACATACATACATATATACATATATATATATACACACACACACATACATACATACATATATACATATATATATATATATTTGTGTGTGTGTGTATATGTATGTATATATACACATATACATACACAGTATATGTATATACATGTATATGTGGTGTGTGTGTGTGCGTATGTGTGTTTCTGTTTTCTGTCGTTCTCCTCAAGCAGGCAAGAACTTTCGGCCATTTTTACGGGTTGTTTGTTGTTTTCACCAAAACAAGAGGCTGTTCTCAGGTCGACGCTGAGTTGTGCCTTCCAGTCAACCTAAGACTAGTTTGGAGGAGGGTAAAATGATCCCAGATCAGTGTCTGTTTCGGTGTCATGCCATCCCCCATCGCGCTGCTAGGTGCGCGCCAGCCTCGCGATAGTCTCGCCTACTAGAATCAGAGCTCCGCTCGCGAACTGGATGCTGACAGGCGCGCGGTGCGGTCATCATGCAAAGGTTAATGTTACATTGGATCCGTTTCAGCGAGTGTCTAAGGAAGCCGCTCCTCCGCAGGACCTACATGGGTCAAAAAATGCGAGACGTCTAGCAACACAAAAAGACTCTAACTCACGTTTACTGGCCTGTTCGGTTACAGCAGGTGTCAAACGATGGACGCAAGTTTGGGATTTCCGCAAACGGCAGTGTGTACGCTGGCTCCTCTCGGCGGTAAAGTGGCTTCATGAGTGTCCAAAGTAACAGTGGAAGTGGTGGTGGAAGTTTGGAGGCGACGCCATCTTGGTCGCAGCTCTCCTCGTCCCCAACGTTTTCTCAACAACATATAACGGCGACCGCAAAGAGCAAGGAAGGTATATTAGCTCACCAAGTGCACGACCGACTCTTATTCTCCTAAAAGTGTATCCTTTGCAGGAGAAGTGGATTATTTTGGCCTTGTCGAGCTAACGTTTTTTGAAGTAAAAATGGATGTCAAGTTCACTGATGCCGTGAATTGGAAGCCAAACGTCAGCTGTCAGTTCAGTTGATGGCCAGCCTAAGTAGCAGCAAGCTATCATGTTTGCACAAAGGCAGCGCTAGCTTGTTGTTTTGTTTGTATGAGTGTCAGCTTACATGATTTATAGTTACTCGTAGCTGTGCGATAACAGTGTTTTGTAGCAGTTTGTAACATTCGCCCCCTATCAACAGCATCTAGTTGGATATTAAACAACGTAGCTATGCATGCATCCATTAATGCATTGCAGTGCATGCCCCTACTGCTATAAACTTGAGATCAGGCCCTGGATTTTCCCTTTCTGGCCAGTTTGGATGCATATTTGTTTTCGACATGTTGTTGACACTTTATTTACTCTGATATTGCTGAGTTGCTGGATGTGATGTGACAGAACTGTGATCATAAGTGGGATCAATTGGTTATAATCGTCCAGCTAAGTATATTAGTTATAGGACATGATATGTTAAAAAAAAAAATAATAATAATAATAATAATTCTATATATATTTATTTAGGCAGTGATGGTGTTAATAAGACGGTAAGAACGAAAATCTGCGTTATAATTACAGTACTGAGGATATTGTTTAAGAATGAATTTTCAACCTGAGACTCTTAACACTTAAGCACTAAGATACAAAATAATGCTATAATAGAAGCTCTAGCTATATACATTAATTAGCCTAAATCACTCTCTCCCCTGTCCTTAGATAACCTCACATAGGCCTTGTAGTGTGCTCCCCATTTCACTGCTCAAGGGTTTCATAATGTCCATTATGCCTTTTAGGGCTTGCCCCTGTGCCAGAAGCTATGTAAAGATGACAGCCAGGAAATGTCCAATAAGGAAACAAACACTTGCAGCAGTAGTCAGCAGGGAGCAGAGGAACTGTGTGTCTCTCCCTGGAAACCGGTTGTCATAGAGCAAGGCCCAGTCAGGCAGCATATATGTTTAGCCTACTGCTTGTGAGAGAGTAATCTTAATGAACATTGTGGCTCGGATTTACAGAGGTAAGCTTTACCACTTGGACATCTGCAAATCTGACTATATACTGAGGAAATTTAAATGTAAAACTAGTCTTTTGCAAAGCCTGAATGGCCTGTGAGACCAAAAGCAGTGTCCTGTTTCAACAGCGTAAGGAACATTGATGCACACGTGTAGCACTTGAATTAGCCACATAACTACTGAAAGACCTAAATCTATTCCTCATCGACTGTGCAGCATGTAGAAAGATGCGACTTTGGCATAAAACTTCAAATGTCCTTATCTCATCTGGTATTGTGCTCTATCTGCAAGGCTTCCAAGGTATTGAGATCTCTAAATATCACAGACTAGTTTAGCACTGTGCTAATTGAGGCCATTGTGACAGTCGTAACTAGAAGAGATAATAAAAGGGCATGTTGAAGATTTTTGTGTTGACATACTGGGAGACTCCGCCCAGCCTCGTCTCTTCTCCCTCCTGACGTCCCAGTGGTAGAATGACCTTCCTGCTTAAGTTAGAAATGCAGCGTCACTCATTTACAGTATCTTCCATCATAGCATGAAAGTGCATCTTTTAAAGAGCTAACTACTGCCCAGTTGAATCAAATCCATATTTCTATTTTTATCCTCAAATCACTCTAATTTTCTCTAATCCTCCCCACTGATACTGTCTTCTGCTCCTTCTCTTAGTGCTCATTTTTATTCCTCTCTAGTAATTTTGTCAAAGAAAAATGTTCAGCGCTCTGTTGCTCTGATCCCGTGTACTTGTTGCCACTGTTTGCTAGTAATGACGACAATGTAAGCATCTCTCCTTGCTCTTGTTGATGCCCTCATGCCAGGCCCCATGGAGGAGCTGCACAGCCTGGACCCCAGGAGACAGGAGCTGCTGGAGGCCAGGTTCACAGGAGCTGTCAGTGGCAACACAGTAGGCAGCACTGGGAGCACCAGTGGAGGTGCTAAGGTAACAGAAAAACTAAAGCCTTATTTTTGAGATACGTCACATAACACACACAAACACAGCTGACTCAGGAATTAAAGAGCCTCATGAGCTAAAAGTTCATTTTGTGCATTCTTGTTTCCTGACCGATAAAGGATTAAAAAGCTTTAAACAGCTTTGTTTCTGTCACAAGACAACACTTTTTTGAGACAACTGAAGAAATTGACTGTGAGATAATAACGAGAAATTCCAATCCCAAGTTCTAATATCAATACTTGTGACAACCGGTGCTTGCTTGGAGAAGAAATAATGCTGTACAGTAGTTGTAGCAGTCTTGAGGTTTGTGTTCATCAGTGACTAACTCCAGTGACTAACTAATCAGAAAGTACTATCTTAGCAACAGGGACTTTTTAGTGGCAGGAAATAAAAACCAAACCCAGGTTTCCATGGTGGAAAAGCAGGTAAAATTTCCTGTTTTCCTAAAAAGGATGCAGGGTTCCTGGAAATGTGCATGTGGTGGAAAAGAGCCAAGTGACACACCTAATAACTGAAGATCTGGATTCCTATCAGACGTGGCAGACTAGAGGCCTGCCTCCAGGCTTTGTTTCACTTTTGTTTACATTTCATGAGAATACTGAACTTGGAATAGTACCACACACCTGTAGAGACTATATTCATATTGTGTTTGTTCACTTTCTTGTTTGAATTCTCACTGTGTCTAGGGTCTGGCCAATGAGTCCTCTAACCACAGCTATGGCAGTCTGGGTTCATCTAGCGACAAGGAGTCAGAGGTAAAACATACACACACTTACCATTTTTGCAATGGGTATGGATTACTTATTTTGAGAAGACAGAACAAAAGCTGCAATTAAATAATGCATATTTTGTTACACAGATACCAACAATGAAGCCTGGTTAGACACAATTGCATGTTGTCAGTACTCAGTTTTTACCTTCCTCTGCCCACTCGTCTTTCTGTCTCTCCCACTACCTCCACCTCTCCTTCTCTTCTCTTCCTAGAACTCTGATTTGAAAAGAGGGAGCTCCCCTGCCTACTCAGTATGTACCCTTTCTTCCTGCTGCTCTTTCCTGCTGAACACCACCACTCGAACCAGCTTTGTTAGGTAAAACACAGGGGATTTATAACTTCTTCTTTTTTTTTCTCTCTCTCTCTTATTTCATATCGATTCACAGACCCCGGAGAAGAAGCACTCTGAATCGTCAAGAGGGAGGAAAAGGAAAGCTGACACCTATTCAGAGAGTAGTCAAGGTATGACTGACACCTGAAAGCAATCAGTTTAATGTAGGCATCTATGCATTACTGATAGCTTGCATTAAATCTTTGTTCAATTTTCTATGCAGGGAAGACTTCCACACGTGGGCCCAAGATCAGCGACTACTTTGACGTGAGTATTGCAGCAACTTCTGTCATTCCAATATATATATATATATATATATATATATATATATTCTTATCACTTTGGATCAGATTCTGAAATTTACCCATTTTTCTCTGCAAAGTTCCAGGGTGGAAATGGCTCCAGTCCAGTCAGAGGCCTCCCATCAGCTCGCCGCTCTCCACAGAACTCGCATTCTGCCCCGGGCTTAATCGTGAGTATTTCACAAACAGTAGAATGCCTGAACACAAGGATTTCTGATGAGTTATTTGCACACGAGGTGATCGTGAGTCTCTGTGTGTTATTACAAGATTTAACAATACCTCTTTGTCTGTAGATCCGGCAGAATAGCTCCTCTCCTACGAGTCTGTGTTTTGGGGAACACAACCCCAAAGCCTCCTCCAGCAAGTGTGTCCAGGTAATACGACGCACACATGACTTGACACTCTGACACATTTATTAATACACCTCTGACTGGTACCTCTCTGTCTGGCTCTCTTAGACGGAGTTAACAGGCCTGAAACTTGCTGCTCTGGAGAGCAACAAGAGTCTGGACCTGGAAAAAAAAGAGGGGCGGATAGATGACCTACTCAGGGTGAGTTCAGTGTCCATAACCTGAGTTTTGATGGAGAGTGCATAAGAGGACAACAGTTTAATGTACTGCAGGTTATCATGTCAGGTTTGTATTATCTTTATAACTACACAACCAAATTGAATGCAGTCCATGCTGTCTTTCCTTAACAGGCTAACTGTGACCTGCGGAGACAGATAGATGAACAGCAAAAACTCTTGGAGAAATACAAGGAGAGGCTCAATAAGTGCATCACCATGAGCAAGAAACTGCTTATAGAGAAGGTATCTGTCTTTGCATGAGTGCACCCTTTGTGTATTCGCTGTACATTCGATTAAAGAAAAACAGCTGCATAAAGTGGTTTTTGATCACTTGTGGGCAGAAAGAAAAACAAACTGACAGGCTTATACACAGTAGGCTGTGTCTCTAACAGAGGCATAACATCACGCACTGTGTCAGCATCATATAGAAAATTTGAAACTTATTGCTTGGAAAGATAACAAAAAAGTGCCTACATACACATGCAACAGAAGTACAATATTCTCTGGTGTTTTAGCTCTGCTGTGGTCCACAACTCCTGAGGGGAAAAATTCTGTCTTTGGGTTATTAGATCTCTGCCACCTGTTTTCCTTAAGTCTCCACCATTTTGAGCTGGAGTTGCATAGAGCTGCACAGTGGTGGTGGGATTTGGTGCACAAGAAACCCTTTCACAATACTGTCATTTGATTCATTAATATTAAAATTCTTAAATGGGCAATTCAGTTTTGGAATTAAAAAAATAAACGTACCTACCACACCTTTTATTCTGGGTGGAGATGTAACCTAGAGGTTATAGGCAAGGGCTTTTCACCAGAATATTTTGTTTGTCTTTCTTCTGTTGCTATCGAGACGCCTTCAGCAACGCTACTAAGTATTTCTAATGTCTGCCTGTTTTTGTGAACAGAGCACCCAGGAGAAGCAGTCGTGTCGGGAGAAGAGCATGCAGGACCGTCTCCGTCTCGGTCACTTCACCACTGTCAGACACGGAGCGTCCTACACAGAGCAGTGGACCGACGGATACGCATTCCAGAACCTGATCAAGTGAGAGACTGCAAACCGATTAAATTAATTTCATCATATTTTAGGTTTTGCATTCTAAACAGTGTTGAAGGGAATTTTGTGTGCATGCTTCACTTCACAGCCAGGAATAAAAGGCTGTTTATTGTCTGCTACAGCATTTCCCCATATGACCCATTTCCTACACCTCTTCTCTGTGTAGGCAGCAGGAGGGCATCAACCAGCAGAGGGAGGACATAGAGCGACAGAGAAAGCTACTAGCCAAGAGGAAGCCTCCAAACCCTGCGTCTCCCTCCCTCTCGGTGGCCTCCACCTCTGAACCCAAGCAGCGCAAAACTAAGGTGGTCAACGGCAACGACTCTGACCCCTTCCTCAAGCCATCCTTGCCCCAGCTGTGAGTACACTAAAATAGACACATACTGTCAGTGTAAAACTGGAGGATGCTGGACCATAAAGAATGAGAGGGATGATCGTCCCCTGTTTATATTGTTTTGACTGTAGTAGCCATATCATAGGCTTCTTTTTAGATACATTTGTTCCAATTTACAATTCCTCTTCAATTGGAGGCTTAAAAAATTCATTGCGAGATGACTTGGAGTCGAATTATCCCTCTGTGGTCCAAAATGAATCTTTGTTTTTTGAGATTTCTTTTCTGTCTGGAGTTTTTGACTTGTCCATATTTTGGCAGACTGACCCTCGCTGAGTACCACGAGCAGGAAGAGATCTTCAAGCTTCGCCTTGGACATCTGAAGAAGGTCAGTAGCAAAAAAATATTCAATCAATCAGTCGATTAGAACATATTGTGGCCATAAGATGTTTTTATCCAGTGAAATGGCCAAAATGTATATTGAAACACTGAAAATGTCATTAGAACAATGCATACATGGGTTTTAAGTGCATGAATCTTTAAAAAGGAAAATAATTAAAATGGTGTGTTTATGCAGGAGGAAGCTGAGATCCAAGCAGAGCTGGAGCGGTTGGAGCGGGTGAGGAACCTCCATATCCGAGAGCTGAAGAGGATAAACAATGAGGACAGCTCAGCGTAAGTCCGTTCTACATACAGGACATTAACCTGCCAAGTAACCTAACGGTTAAGACTGGGATTAAAAAGTTTAAACTGTCAATACAAAACATTGAAGTTGTGGAGAACGTCTTTTGCAGTAAATGTACGAATATGGAAGTGCAATAAAAAATCTCTACTTGTTTAAAAGGTGACACGAGTCAGGTAAAAGCAGTGAGATTAAAATCTTGTGCCTCCTCACACAGGTTTAAAGACCATCCTACCCTGAATGAGAGGTACCTGCTGCTGCACTTGCTGGGCAGGGGCGGCTTCAGTGAAGTCTATAAGGTAATGTCTGTATGGTTGCACTAGTTTTTTTCCTATCCCCTGTTTCTGTAAAGTACGTTTGGAAACGTGTGTGTGTGTTTTCTTGTCACACACAGGCTTTTGACCTGTTTGAGCAGCGCTACGCAGCTGTTAAAATCCACCAGCTCAACAAGAACTGGAGAGAGGAGAAAAAGGAGAACTACCACAAGTAGGTCTTGTATACACACAACTTTAGAGATACAAAGACAAAATGTTTCTCCAGCAACACGCACTACGTTGACATTTATTTCCTTCCAGGCATGCATGCAGGGAGTACCGGATACACAAGCAGCTGGACCATCCCAGAATAGTCAAATTGTATGACTATTTTTCCCTGGATACTGACACGTGAGTCACCTCTGACCTCTGCCAGCTGCAGTCCTGCTGGGTTGACATATCCTGAGGTTTAAAAAAAAAAAAAAAAAATGGTGCACATCAGTAAGATTCAAACCTTTTGTAAATGCCCTACCCAGTAAATATTCAAATAATGCACGAGTTGTTTGTATAATATCTCAAGGGTCTACGTCAGTGGGCGCTACAAGTAAGAGCAAACATCATAGGGTTGTTATCAGATTGGAAAAGAGTAAATAGTAAAAGCAGTTCGCAGAGAAATGTATGATCGAGCATCAACATGCCCTGACAGTGGTTATTTTTACAGGGTTAACTTCTATCTTTGAGAGAGTTAAAGAAACCGGTAGCCAATGATACTTACCCAGGCTGAGGATGCTGTATATTTGTCCAAAAAACAGACAAAACCATTTCTATGTTGAGTCCAAAGGTTGAGCGTAGGCCCAGCTCATGTTGTACCATGTTAGCAAAGCTTTCTTTGTGAAACTGAGCAGATCACATACATGTCTGGAAACTCAAGTCGGGGCTCATACACTAGCAGAAAGTCCTGACCCTGACCCCTGAGTGGGAAGTGAAATTTCTCCTCTTAGCCTTCAGTCGTTCCAGCTCTCAGAAAAAAGCAACTCATACTGGATGAGCAGTTGATCTTTCTACTTAGGGATCAATAAATTAATGACGGTACTGTTACATTCTTGATATAAGAGTAAGCACAAGTTGCAAGTACTGTTGACCTGGATTTGTTCACCTTCAGTTCTTGAATTAGATCTTTTTTTCCTGTATGTAACCGTGTGTGTCCATCTGCGTCCTCTGCTCTCCCAGGTTCTGTACTGTTCTGGAGTTCTGTGAAGGCAACGACCTGGACTTCTACCTGAAGCAAAACAAGCTGATGTCAGAGAAGGAGGCACGCTCCATTGTCATGCAGATTGTCAGCGCCCTGCGCTACCTCAACGAAATCAAACCCCCCATCATTCACTACGACCTCAAACCTGGTGGGTCGCATGTTCAAAACGTTTTTGGATGAATCATACATGGAATTAAATGTAGATAACTGAAATCTGATGAAAACAATTATACTGCTTTGTTTGCAATGTTTGACTTCTAAGGAGAGGCTAGAGTCAGTTACGGCCCTTGCAATTGCTTTTACTGTTCTCCTTGTCAACATAGGGTGTGAAATGGGTCTGGCTGAGCTTTGCGTATCTTGCGCAGTGCAGTTGGTGATACTGCTGTAGCTGGAACCAGTCCTTCCCAGTATTTGAACCTGATCTTGCATCAATCGCTCTGTCTCACGCTGTACTGAGTCTCACTGTCTGTGGTGTGCGCAGGTAACATCTTATTGGTGGATGGTACTGCGTGTGGAGAAATTAAAATCACAGATTTTGGCCTGTCTAAGATTATGGATGATGATAACTATGGCGTGGACGGGATGGACCTCACATCACAGGGAGCAGGCACCTACTGGTAAAAACACACACACACACACACACACACACACACACACACACACACACACACACACAGATAAAGCATCAACAGTAATACAATGTAATAGAGAGTTCATACATATTTTTGCAAATCATTGACTTTTCCAAGATTATTTCATACGATTCATGTAGTAGGAATCAAAGGTAATTCCTCAACCATAAAGAGGGGTTTAACCCATGTTACTGTCAGTCTGAGGGGTGTGTGTGTGTGTGTGTGTGTGTGTGTTTGTTTTTCAGGTACCTTCCTCCAGAATGTTTTGTGGTGGGGAAGGAGCCACCTAAAATCTCCAACAAGGTGGATGTCTGGTCTGTGGGAGTGATCTTCTTCCAGTGCCTCTACGGACGCAAGGTACAACAGTAAACACCACCTGCCACACTTTGCAGACAGCAAATGAACTCAGAGAAGACCGTATACATTTCCAGTAGATAACTCAACGTGGATTCAGTGACTACGTTGGGCCACTCAGGTCAATTCTCAGAGGCAGTGCTTTGAATTGTAGGGGGGAAAAACATTTGTACATCAGAGATTTCGCTTCTTGAATTCATTTTTCAGGTTCCAGTCACAATTGTTGAAGCAAAGACACTGGATTGGTCGTGACTTGTATGTGATTTGTTTTTTCCAGCCGTTTGGTCACAACCAATCACAGCAGGATATTCTCCAGGAAAACACCATCCTCAAAGCCACAGAGGTCCAATTCCCTGCTAAACCGCAGGCTAGCACAGAGGCCAAGGTAACACACACACACACACACAGAGACACACACACACACATATATATATATATATATATATATATATATATATACAGTACACATTCACAAGGGCCAGTATGCCAGTTCTATGTATACATTCTGCTAAAAATAACCATGTGAATAGCATCTTCTGATTACCTCCAGCAACATTTACAGATTAAATAACCATGCGGAAATGTCTGGGTTTTTTTTTTTTTTTGGCCCAGTTAAAAATTAAGGTACTTCATCAAATTGACCCAAAAATGCCATAAAGCTGTCCTACTGTGTAATTTGCAACATGCCAGAGATATTAAAGGGATGGGGACCTCAGTATAAACAACAGAACAAAATGTCTGACGGTTAGCAAATGTTAATCGTCTCTTGGTATCAATCATCGTTCTGCCCAACCCAAGTAGGCGTAAGCATAACTGAGTTGAGACATTTGTGCGTTGTAATTTTAGTTGTGATATTAAAAGGCGTTTTAGACAAGTTGGCTATCCAATGTCATGTTGACACATGCTCGAAAACATCTTGAGTCAACCCTAATGTGTAGCTATAAAAAGAACCGTTTAAAGCACAGTCTTTGCCACGGAGCAGACAAAAGGGCTCTAAGTAAATATGAAGAGTCTCGACACAAACCCACTCACAGCCTGCAGCTCATTTTATAACATGTTCTCCTCTGCTCTGCAGGCATTTATCCGGCGCTGTCTGGCCTACCGCAAGGAGGACAGGTTCGATGTTCACCAACTGTGCTCGGACTCCTACCTCCTCCCTCACATGAGACGTTCAAACTCCTCCGGCTCCCTGCAGCCCTCCGCCTCATCTCTACCTACCTACTGACTGGCTCTCTCACATGACTGACAGGACCCTCTGGCCACTCTCAAGGCAGGATTGTCAGAATTGGAGGATAGTGGATGTGGATCTCTTTTTACTTGAGCTGTTCCCAAATGGATACATTAGCAACAGAGCAGAATTAACATGGAAGAGTGAAGAAGTGGAAGGGGGGGGGGGATAACTCCCTTTGCATGTGTTGTACAGAGTTGTGCCCTTGAACTCAGCTGTGTGAGATAGGAGAAAGAACAAAACTGGAAAATAGAAGGGAAATGGAAAGAGAGAGGGGCAAGAATGGAAAGAGGCTGAGCGTTGTTTGGGGCAAGAAAAGAAAATGAGGAAGCTAGTAGATTTCTTTATGGACTTTATTAAATAACCCTTAGGAGACATTTCAACAGCTATAGGGGCTCCTAGATGCCCTGTCCAAGCCCACCTCTCTTAGCTCTACACCATAACAACACACCTCACAAGATGGCTTAGCATTTCTTCAACATAAAGCCGCTGTTAGAGATGTTCTCTTGCTGCTTATTTGAGGGTGGCATTGACCAGCGGGGAACAGAAGAAAAAGGTGAACAGGTGTGTATTGCAAAGAAGGTATCTGTACATCAAATATGGACTACCTGTTCAAGTCAACTCTGCAGTCCATTGTTATGAGGCTCAAAATGATGGTTACATCTCATTGAATTGACCCTTGTAGTCCTCTGCACACGACAGGTGTTAATTTAAAAGTAACCTTGATGGGACTCGAATAAACATAAAAAAAATGCGCCAGATTAAATTTCTGGGGTCGATTTGCACTTCGGTCCAGATCGTGGTGATCTGGTCTCACACATTTGGCATGAAGTACTACAACGAGGGCTAGTTCTGGACTAAGCCAAGTCCTCACTTCACATTTTTGTTTCGTTGCAAAGCATTTCAGATCTACTGCTGGGTTTACAGCAAGTGGATCTGTGAATCTGTCTTAATCCATTTTTGTTGTTCAGATGAGAGTCAAAATGTTTATTACAGCGGAGTATTACAGCACCATGTTGTCATAGATGTTCTCATCAAGCTGCCTGAAGAGAGTTGGACTGAACTGAGGGTCTGGATCAGCTGTTACTGTACTGCAAAGACTCGGGACACAGAATTTAGTGTACATTTCACGTGCAGGAGACATTACTCACTAGCCAATACATAATAATGAGGCTTATCGTTGCTTCCCAGTGTCTCCCTTTGCTCCGTTTATTTGTGTTTCCTCCTGAAAGCTGTTCTCAGTTTGCTGCTATAAATGTTGCTTTTAGTTTGTAACGTGAACGGTTTTCGCCTGGCATATGTGCATACTTGAACTGTGTTAAGAGGAACAATCTCCAGGGCCCCTTTTCTGAAACAGACACCCGCTGTACTGTTTTTTTTTGGGGGGGGGGGGTTCCTCTGCCACCAACATCAATGTCCACACGGGTTTTTGTTTACTTTCTTGTTAAAGTCCAACAGACATTATATGGAGCAAAGTCCCAGTATACTGTGTAGTTAGGAATGGTCACTTAGAAGTGGGCGCGCTCCAGGTTGGCTGTGCTGCAGCATGATTAGCTGCAGCTAGAAATCAAGTGGATATATCCAAATGTTGTCGTCCTGTAAATAAAACACTTACCTGAACGTTGTTGTGACATTTAAAACCCTCTCAAATGCAGGCAACCTGGACTCTGCCCAAAGCACGCCCGTGGCAAGAAAGAGAAATATACTTGGGCGAGAATTCCGATAAAAGACAAGCTGGAGCAGTTAAAAGCAAGTTGTGGGTGTCTCAATCTCTCTCCGCGCTCTCGTCTGCTTTAAAAATAATTGACTTTCTATGTGTCTTATTAGATGAACAAACCCCCCCCAAACACATGTGATTTCAGTAACATGACAGGCAGATGAAACTGCAGGAAGTACCTGCTCACGGCTTGCTGCTCCCAAATGAAAGCAAGTGATGAAGTGCAGTGAAGTCTGCGTCCATTTTGAAAAAGTGTAATTTTATCCACTTGGGTGCAGTAAGGCATAAAACAAACATAACCCCTCCTGTCTAGTTTTATTTGTCCTCTCTTCTACTTGACAAAACAACAGCAGAAGATAGGTGCTACAGCCATTATGTGTCAGATCACATTAGTGGTGGGGCTGCAGCGCTAGGCCGTGTCATTCATATGCAATAAAGATTGCCTTACAAGTCTTAATTCCTGCAGTGTGACCCATATTTCCTGAGGAGGGTTATGCAACGTCACTAGAAGTGTTTTTTAACAGCAGAGGAAGGTGATATCTATGTGTTAATGAGCAGTAATAATGAGACACTGAGATATGGAAATTCTTAATACGAGGCCTCGCAGGCACCATTCCCCCACAATATTTAGCTGCATTACAGAGCTGGATTTGTTGAAAAATGATACTTAAAACATAATTAAAAATAAACATAATTACTTGGCCATAGTTCAGTCAGCAGGCATTTATTACAGTGTAAGACTAACATCTATCACTTGTAAATAATTTGAATCTTATGAATTAAATTTAATCACTGCTGAATGCTTAATTATGTCGACTTTACATGCCACTGAATTTAAAGCATTTAAATATTTGACTTTGAAAGCCATGTCCGAATTTGTGGTTTTAATTTTAAAAAGTTTCCAGTAGGTATTTTCAAGAGGTGCTATTTCAAAAAGGGTTCATAGATTCACATAGAACATTAAAGTGTCCCATTTAAAAAAAAAAAAAAAAAAAGTTTCTCCAATTGGATTGGTTCAATTCAGAACCCCAAATTCAAGATGAAAAATTCTATCTTGAACATCAAGGCTACCAGGGATCCTATCAGGTTTTTGCAAATGTCCATATTAAGTATTCAGTAGTGATAAAATTTCACAACTAGGTGTTCAGTTGCTTATATGATCATCTAATCGCATCTATAACCCACCTGAGTAGCTACAGGAGTTACAATTTTTAAGAAGGTATTTAGTTAACTTTTTCAACTGCATTTTACCAATTTTTTTAAAATGGTAAATTTATTCACATAATTTCTGCTGCCATGTTGTACTTTTTCCTTCACCTTTGTTTTACACGTTTCCCCCCCCCCCAAATGTCTTTGCAATACCATTGCAATTCACATCTGTCTTTTTGGACACCACGCCTGCTTTTTTTTTTTTCATTTATCAATTTAACACCTGTCGTTCGCAAGTGATCAGTGTAACCTACACCTGCCTTTTTGGCAGGTGTAGGTTACACTGTAGGTGTAGGCGCTTGAGCAGATGAATATAACCCTTTTGGCTTCCCATGATCCCGAGCTTTACTGCGCTACTGTGCTTTCATTCCTTTCCCATTACAACTTTATCTTCTTGTTTTTTGTCAATTTATTTTTATTTGTGTAACGGGGGGCTGACACTGTAAAAAAGCATTTAAAAAAAAAAAGAGTAGCAACAAACACTGTAGACCATATAAAGACACAGAGGCATCATAAAATTAATTTGGCTTTATTGCTCGCACTGTGCAGTGTAGATGTTTTCAGAAAGTTCTGTTACAGTGACACCTTGTGGCTGTCCTACATCACTGCCTACCAGTTTGCTTCGGCCATGCCAGGAGGAGACGTACTGTGTATTTAATAACCCCGCACCCATGTTCCACCCCTACCTACTGATTCACCAACAGCCAGCACATACACTCCACTCAGTAGCTCATGTAACTGTAAACCTCCGTCCCCTCTGGCATGGCCTTCAGGCTGTTACCATCCTTCGGACCACTGAGTTCTGGATGTACATGGAGGCATACAAAAGGGACAGAATAATAATTTCAAAACACAAAAGGTGGTGCAAAAATACTGCAGATTCATTCATTGGGTGGAGACATACAGCAATTTCAACAAAAATGAATACATGTCAATCAAATTAATCTATTGGTCTGGGGGTCTATTAACTAATAGTATACACGTTAGGGCTGGACAATAAGACAAAAAAATCTATAACATGATGAATTCATTTTTCTTTTATCGCTTACCTATGTTTTAATACAGCAGTGTGTGATATTTCTTTTCTCCTGTAGGACCAATCCAATATCTTTGTCCCGATTTATTCCAGTATGACTAGTTAAATGACCTCTGGACAGGACTGCGACCTGATTGGTTGGCTGAACTTTCACTTAGGTGTCAATGGTTGTTGTAGGTATTCTCAGCTTATTTATAAGGGGATTCATGATGTAGGTAGTAATTCAGTCATTTCGATTTATTGTCCAGCCCCATTAACATACACTGTTTATATAAAAAAATAACTATGTGAAACAGAGAGGATTGCCAGATCAGAGGGGAAAATCCTAAGATAGTTCTTTGCCTTGTTGTAACTGCAGAAGTGCGAAGCAAACTACAAACCTAAGAGGAGACCTCGTCCTCCACATACAGCAGCTTAGGCAAGCTCCATGACAATCAGGCAATAAAGACATGTTGGTAAGACCAGTCTACATCCGTCCTCCATTCTTCCTTCATTGCTGAACACAAGCTTCCTCACCAATAACTGGAGCATGCCGACCTCTGTGTCTGAACTAATGCAGGTGTCTGCCTGTCCCTCTTGGCCAAATAAATAGAAAAACACAGAGAAAAACAGACGGGAAAGAGAGAAACCGGATGTGTGTTTTAGTTTGATGGCAAGCGGGATCTTCTTTCCCAGGCTAAGACGTTAGTGTTGTTTCCGTGGGGGCCGGTGATTCCGTGGCGTTCGTGGAGGCGGCTTCCGTGGGGACTGTGGGGTCGGCGGCAGGCTCGGACGCAGGCGCTGCTGTGACTGTGACTGAGGCTGAAGGAGCGGTGGTGGAAATGGGCAGGAGGGGGGCCACTCCCTGAGGGAGGAGAGGAGGCAGCTGGGAGGGCAGCATGGTGGGTAGAGGGGGTAAGGGGGCCAGACCTGTGAGGTTGAGGGGTGGGAAAGAGCCCAGAGGTGGGACTGCTGGAGACAGGAGCAAAAAGAACGAAAAACAAGACATGTTGATGCAAGTTTTTCCCCCAAGGATTTATATTTAAAATTAACCGTACAACCAAATTACATACTTATACTTAAAGAAATAGTTCGACATCTTGGGAAATACGCTTTCTCCCTAACTGACAAGCAGCCGGTGGATTCTGTTCCTTTCAGTGAGAGCCAAGTCTTTGTGCTAAGCTAACTGGCTGCTGGCTGTAGCCTTATTTTTACTGACAAGAAAGCAAATAAGCTTATTTCCCAAAACGTCGAACTATTCCTTTAGTAGTACAAGTAATAGTCTTAATTCAGATTATATACTCATATTATAAATACAGTGACTATATACTCATGTCATATACTATATATACACATACTATGTACTAATATAGTATATAATCTGAATGCCAATACAGTCACTAAAATTTCACAAATAGTGAGTGAAAATCTTTAAGCGATGATTTCTTTTTATTTGTTTGCTGTGCTGCCATCATGGAATCATTCACGTGTTTCTAGCTGCGAGTACCACCTTTCCAATGCACGATGCATTATGGGACAAGCTGTCTCCATCACAATCACACTCAAATAATTAGCAATTGTGTAAAGCCTGTTTATATTTTACATAGCCAAGCAATGTCTACTTGTGACCCCCTGTCACTGGGTGCATATGTTTACCATTGTTCAACCTAAGACTGACCCCAACCCCACTTTTTAATTTGAATATATATATATATATATTTTTTTTTTTAAGGCCTGAAGCGCCTACAATTATTCAGTATTTCACAAGGTATAAAGCAAAGATTAGAGGAACGTCTGAAAGAATTAACATAATTATAGGTAGCAGAAATCTGTTTTTTTTCTGCTCTCCTATCCAGTTGATAATCTCATGATTTAACTTGTGACCCCTTGTGGAGTACTTTGGAAGCAACTTGTATAGAGTGTGAAACCGGTACAGAGTAAGACCGTTTATTTACCTGTGGTTCCTGGCGGTGGTAAGGTGCTGGAGCCTGCTAGTGACATCGCACTGAGGTTTGGGAGTGGCAGGTTGAGATTGGGCAAGCTAGGGAGCGGAGGTAAGCCACCTGGGAGGGGCATCAGACCTACACACACACACACACACAGCCATATGAGGGTGCACTATCATTATTCATTAATTTTCTTTAACTGCCAGTGCCTTATTTACATTAAACTCATACTACTTTACTGCAGTAACTACTTTGGAAAAGAAAATTTGCCAAAAATCCAAACAAAATAGGCAAAAAGAGCACTTTGCAGGGCTCCAGACTGCGACCATTTCTAGAGACAGTGCTCCTAAATTTTAGAACTAGGAGCCTCCTCCTAAGAGCAACATGTTCCCCTTGTTCTATTTTACATCTATTTTATTTAAGTTATCGTTTTTCATATTGTTCAGTAATCTTGTTTACATAAACTGTGGCGTGGGTTGGTGGTGTATCGGCGGGGAACTATATTAGATCAGCTATCGCGAAGAGAGGAACGCCATGTATTGTATGTACTGCTCTCAGTGTGGCTGAGCACAGCACATTGGTGATAAATAGACAATTTACAGAAATAACAAAGCATTTATCAGTAATACAGTTAAGATGGGAAAAAATATGAATGTGTTGCATTGCATGTCGATTTAAGCGGCGCTCCTAAATTTTGTGCTGGTGCGCCTAAAATTTTCAGTAGGGAGCACCAGTGCTGCTAGTGGAAAAAGTCAGTCTGGAGCCCTGCTTTGTAAATTTGAGAAAAGTTCAATCGCTTTTAGGGAGCGACACATATCACTTGGTTGGCCTTTCCTGTGAGCCAACAAGACACAATTAAGAAGAAGAGGTGGTAATTCATGGCATAGAGACAGCTGACTGTTTATGGCAACATAAACAACTACCAGAATAAAAACAGAGAAAGCATCACGAGAAAGGTTGATAGTACTTTGATAGGAACTCACACACTGGCTATGTTTGGGGAGTTTCTGCAAGTGCTTAACTTAAATACTGTTTTCTTGTTTAGGTGCTGCTTGTCCTTCAGAAAACTCAGTAGTGTGTACTGTGTACACAAACTAGACTTGATATTGGCTAATGCAGTTGAGGCAGATCTTTCTGTTTTTTTTCTGGAAGGGTGTGTACACACCTATAGAAATCTGTAGAGAAGGAGCTGTAATGTCTCCAAATGTTTTCCCAAACGTTTAATGTTGAACGCTCACTGACTCAGCAGACCAATGAATGAGAAATCACCCACCTGGTAGCGTGGTGGCGGGGTTGAAGCTGGTGGTGGCAGGATTAAGTGGAGTGAGGGGGCTGAGGGAGGGGCTGGTAGAGGAGGGGAGCAGAGGGACTGTGGGCAAACCTGGAGTGGAGGGCGACACAAATAAACACGCTATATATGATTTTCCAAATCACAAATATCCCCGTCATATAACAAGCTTAATGTGTTGGAGCAAATGGACGTGTGTGAAAGAATACCTGTCTGCAGCTCGCTGGGCATGGTGGGCGGGGCTGTGCTGATTGACAGGCTTGACAGTGAATCTTCAAGGCCAGAGGGGACAACAGGTGTAGTAGTAGGAGGGGTCACTGCTGAAAGCTGGACCTGAAGGAGTTAAAACGAGAAAACATGAAGGAGGTAGAGAAAAAGATGCTGCTGTCAAACAGATAAGGTCACATTTGGAAACCTCGCTCTCTGTCCCGCTGCCTGCTTTGCTGCATACATAATGAGGCAACTTGCATTTATAGTGTGAACACTTAAAAAAAAAAAATCTGAGGCCACAAAATACACATTTTCAATCTTTTCAATGTCACGCACACACACTGCATACTGATAAGTGAAGTTTTGGCTCTCAGGGATATACAGTGCGGGAGTAATAGTCGGTAACATTTTAGGGCAATACACAGTGTAATTACACATGATACAAATTGTGATTGCTTAGCAATTACATTCATTTTTTTCATTGGTTTTAGTATGTCTCCACTCTAAACTGAGGACTGGAGTAAATTGGATAATAAAGTGTGTGTCCTGACCTCAGTGAATCCATCCTTCAGCGGACTCACAGGCTCACTGGGAGAGTTTCCAGGGAAGCTGATCTTCTTCCCTTCCTCAAAAGGCCTGGTGGGAATCCTGTGGAGGTATCCATAGCCAATCCCACATCCAAGGCTGGAGAAGGGAGAAAAAAAAAGTTCTGAATCCAACCAACAAACCTAAAGATTTTCATTCAAACACATTCGAGCTTAGCCTGGTTCCAGACTACTGAATAACTGCCCACATCTGAGTTTTTTTAGCGATTCAAATAGGCCTGGTGTTGTACATAGTTATGTACAACTACGTACAACACCACATTTCTCCAGATTCTCCGGATTTCTCCTTGCTGGGTTGGGAAATCAGAGGTTTGTGGGCAGGATTATAAATGGGGATGTCATCCTCCTGTGCCAGATGCAGATGAATAGCAACATCCACGAAGAATAGTGACAGAAACATGACCACGTAAATGGCAACGAGCATAGATGAAACTGGCATAGCTGTACAGGTTGATGTAAGTCGACTTACAGAAATAACAACTCTTAAACCTGCAATGACGGATTTTTTTGGCCACTTGGGGGCAGTGGAAACAAGTAGTGAACACAACATTGACATATCACCTTTTTTTAAAAAAGTGCCCTGTGGAGTTTTCTTGTAAACAAACAAAAGTTATATTTACATTCAGTTTTACTCACAAAAACACATTATGTGTATACTTGAGCTCGAACAAATGTGTTGAATGCGTTTCCTTCCTCATAAAACATTTGTAAAGCCGAGTTTTTAAGTGTTTTAACTCAAGCATCCATGTCTACTTGCTAGCAGTCTTCTTCTACACCGCCTTTGCTGGCGCACTGCTGCGTATCTTGGCGTGTTAGCGCCACCTGTTGTTCAGTGGATAAGTGCGAAACCGTTGGCAGGAATGTGTACTATGTCACCTGCATGTTAAAGTGTGTAACATTTAGGAGGAGCTATTGGTAGAAATGGAATATATTAGTTATAAGTATGTTTTCATTAGTGTATAATCACCTGAAAATAATTATCGTTGTGTTTTCATTACCTTAGAATAAGCCGTTTTTATCTACATAGGGAGCGGGTCCCTTTCCACAGAGGCCGCCATGTTGCACCTCCATGTTTCTACAGTAGCCCAGAACAGACAAACCAAACACTGGTTCTAGATAGAGCCGTTTTTTGCAAGTTTTGCGGCCAACGTAGTTTCTCCTACATGTGTGGAAGGGGACGGTGATGCGAGCATTATTCAAATGGTTGCAAATCCTACACACTAGACCTTTAAAACAAAACAAAATACACCCATCCAAAAACAGAAAATTTCAATTCAGTCTGATTATCGGGCTAATCTGAGATGTGATCAACTGAAAATCATTCTGTACATTTCTTTTGGAAGTAAAGCCAACTCAAAATCTACGAACTTCACTTTATACCTGTAGGTATACCTGTGTGCAAGTGTGTTAAAGTCGGTGTTACCTGCCCTCTCCTCCCCAGGCACTGTTGGGTGTGATGATCACCTCTCTGCAGTTATCGGTGTCTGTGTTGTACACATAGAGCTTCAGGCCTTTCCCCTCATGGCTCTCTATCAGAGAGAACAGGTCCTCTGACTGTAGATAAAGTCACAGAGAGGTGGAAAAAAGGAGGAGACACACAATCATTGGCTTTATCAGATGGAGAATGTGCGGGAGTGACAGTTTTAAGGACCTAAAGTGCTTATAAACTACCTCGTTCATAACAGTGTCGGCTCCAATGATGTAGTCAGTGTGCGGCCGCAAGCCGGCAAGGGCTGCTGGGGAATTAGGCTCCACTTCCTGTTAAAGAGAGAGGGGGGGAATAAGTAAACACACTACCATTGGACCACATAAAACAATACAACACAGACTAGACTTTGGGGTTACTTACCAGCACATGCCAGACATTCTCATTGGCTCCCTCAAAGCTGCAGAAACGAATGGACACACCAAGCAAGCCCTGCCCCCCCCACAGGTTGCTGGGGGTGACCGTCGACTCCCGCAGCTCCAGGGTCTTTGAGGAGTAAACCAGCATCTTAACCGGTTTCTCCACGCTGGCTTTCAGTAAGTCTTTCAAGGTGTCGTTGTCCTTGTTCTGTAGAAAAGGGGAGGAAAAAGAGCGGAGGGGCAACCATGAAACATGCAGTCCCCTATAACTTGTATTTGGTCCTACTAGATCCACTGGCTGGCGTTCCTTACCAGTCTGGTGTTGTTGATGGAGACAATAAAGTCAAAGAAAGGCTCCAGTCCTGCTCGGTGTCCAGGCGAGTTCTCCTGAACCTGCATACAAATTAGAGACCACCTGACTGCACACTGTGGCTTTCTGCATTTCATTTCATTTCTTGTAAATAAAGAGCATCAGAGATCCTCTGTATGTACAGCATAAACAGGTTCCTGAGCTGACCAAACACACAAGAGAGCTGGGCCGTCAGTGGCTTTAGAATGCGAAACTTTTTGGAAACAAACATGACAGAATGTGATTTGGTTTGGTTACGATTCATAAAAATATCCCTTCAACACCGTACATGCAGCCAAACCGGTTATAAGTTGATTTTTTCTCCGGCTCGTGCAGTATGGGACCAATCCTCCTATGGTCTACAACTGTACTGCTGTCAAGCTACTAAAAGTTACCGCTTAACGTGAACGTAACTGATGGTTCAAGTTTGGAAGCTTGGAATAGGACGACTGACATTTGCTGCCCGGTGTTAGCTTGTTAACTTACTAAAGTCGCCGTAGCCCAAATTTTGCAAAACAAGGGAGAAGAAGCACTATTCACAAGGACGCGTCCGATAATGGATACAAAACCAGCTTGGCAGCTGTCATTCAGTGCAGCTACGTAGCTTTGGCTAGCTCCAACAGTGATGGTTAGCTTCTGGCAAGCAAATTTAACTAGTTAACAGGCAGGTATAAATAAAAAAAAAAACATAACGAGAAACGATATGTTACTCTAACACAACTCTAAAGCACACAACAATTTTCTGACATGGTGTTAGTGTTTTCCAGACGGAGGCCCCAGCAGTCATCCCCGGCCTCTCGTCAACACACAGTGCAGGAAATCCTGCGCCTCTGACCAGATGCTAAGCTAACAGCTAATAGCTAATAGCAGGCTGTAGAAGCTAAAAACTTACTCGGAGGACATGGTAGCCCTCGGAGCCTCCTCCCGGTATCTCCACACTCTGCGATCCTCCCATGGTTTCACTCCTTTAAGGCTTTTTAGGTTTTATGGCAGCTTGTTACCCAGCAGAGGTGAGATACCTGAACACTTCCACACACCGGGTACACGTAGCCGAATGATTAGCTGAGTGGTGCGCATGCGTCGTTACGTGGCAGGAAATAACGCCCTTTCGAAGTTTGCAATTCAATACAATTTCTATGTAATTCAAAGAGCTCATTAATATCAAAGTGTACAGTAGACATCAAACGTCGAAACCAGCGCCTTTCAAAACACAAGGATTGTATTTACTATTTATCTCAGACAAGTTTTGAATAATTTTACAATGTTATAATCTTGACATAATTATTGTCCTATCACCATTCACCCCACTTAATCTACTATGAACCACTATTATTTTTAAATTGATATGACCATTGAAATTATAAACTAATATTCAGTAATAACAGTCACTTGTGTGCCTGGATTCACGTATATCTGACATTTGAAACATATTTTCCTCCAGTGTGTATCAGTCCTTTCAGCTTAAAGCTCTGCAGTGGAGTTGTGAGAGCTGTAGCGGTGCTCTCTCTTTTAGCAGCTCTTGGATTAACACAAAAGTATCCTTGTTGGCTAATGAGCAGCTACAGTCAATGGTGTTTATGAACCATAATGTCCTCTCCATGCACAGAAGAATACAAAGACACAACTCTTAATTTTGACATTGGAAATGGTTGTTTCTGTAATGTAGATCTGTTTTCAGGGGTCACATACTGTATAGCTTTTAGACCGTTTAGATCACTTTTAGACATCAGTGTATGAATATCTTGGTATAATACGGTAAACAAATGAGTTTTATAATAAGTTTTACTCACAATTAGGACACATATATATGACCATATACTGCATGTATATGACATATTCCACAAAGCCCTTTCACTTCCTGTCCCAGAGATTATGTTGTTTCTTGTCTCATACTCCATACTACATGTTTTTATTTCATGAAAATTTCACTTCCATCTAACACTCACAAACTTTGTGACAAACTTTGAAAGCTTTACCTTTATTTCTACCATAATGAAGTTATGTCTTTTTTGTGCTATCTCTCTATCTCCTATTAAACATCACCCAGCTGATTTCAGTGGCACTGAGATACATGTAAAATCCAGTAGGGGCTTCCTTCTGTATCTGTTATCATGGTTATTATTACGGTTTTATTTGTAGATTTTTTTAAAAAACCTCTCATGTAGCACTTTTAAAGTATTTTATGAATTATTTCCCGCCACAAATTTATGTTTGATTGTGCAGACAGAGAGTCGCCACCAGAGGGCGTTGGCAGTACATCACATGCTCATTGCTGATCTCACTGTAGCGCTTGAGCCTCACTCCACAACCACCCTTCTCTTTGATGTTTTTATGCCCTCCATGTAAAGGTTATTAAAAAACTGTAACCAATGCCTTTGTGTCTCTATGAAATGGTAGCTTAGTGAGGCAGAATCACATCATACCTATCTATAGGTGAAGAAAAGCAAGAAGAGAGGAGAGATGGGGGGATTAAGAAAAAGAGAAAAGTAAGGGAGGAGCAAATGCGAGGGAAGAAAAGAATAAATGAGTAGGGGAGAAGAGAGGAAAGAGATGAAGAGAGGAGAAATGGAGAGGAAAGGAAAGCATAAAGCAGAGAAGGAGCTGATAGGAGAGGAGGGTTTCTATGTGGAGAGCAGTCAGTCTGACACAGCTGGAGGCCAAACAAAGCCTTCTCCAGGATGATTAGGCAGGGAGGCAATAAATGTGTGTGTGTGTGTGTGTGTGTGTGTGTGTGTGTGTGTGTGTGTGTGTGTGTGTAGCTACTGATACAGGCGGAGTGGGATTATAGACAAAAATAAAATGTCTGTCTTTTTTGAAGATGCAGTTTGTCAAGCGTCAGAGAAAAATGGTTGTGTGTGAGAGACAGAGATGTGTGTATGTGTGTGTGTTTCAATAAGTCAGACTCACTTTTCCCTTTAACAGACTTTATTAAAGATCTTTTTGGAGATGGTATGATTCTATTAAAGTGCCTACTGAAAACCTCCTGGGAAACGTTCCCTTACAGCTGGCTTAATCAAAAAACCAGATTGGCCTCTTACAGTCCACAGATTACTTTAAATATGATTTATGCAATTGTGCCATTCACATATGGTCCCTAGATACCATAAATACTTTGTTAACATAAGTCTTATATAATACTGCCATAGTACACATCCATTTACAATGGCGGAAAGAAAGGTGAACATTGTGCAAAGACACAAACAGGAACTCTTTATACAAGATATTCCATTGAGCTCCCATAACACTGAGAATACAGGTAATATATATTAATTAATTAATATATTATATTACAATAAATACATTAGGATTCAGACAGATACAACAACCCTTTATTCCCAGTCTCTAGAGGAGAGTACATTCTCACATCCTTGTGCTTCTCTCTCAAATAAAAGACTGGTGCGACAGCCAGAGGATTATATAGACTTCATTCTTAATCTCATCAGAAGGCCAGTCAGTCATCTCAAAACATTCAGTCAAAAAGACTCACAATCACAAAAAGAAACACACTATAGAAATTGCATTACCGTCGAGGGTCAATAGGTAACATTTTACAAACACCTATAATCTATAATGAGTTCTATATGAAGGGCAATGGATTGCTCTGTTCCCGATTCTCTTTCTTTGGCTGACAAAATCACTATAAATAAACTTCACTCCAATTCCAGTGTAATACACATAAAGATACATTTACAATAAAATACCTGAATCTGCAAACAGTGGAAATGCAATACATATTTGTTCTTATATATAATCAAATATTAATATTTTAACAATGTTATAAACACATACGGGTATCACATGATTGCATGAAACAGACAACGAGCCAGCGTTTTACAAGTTAAAAGTTGCCACAGACTTGGGATGGCTGTAGCCATTTTAAATCTTTATCTTAAACATCTACGAGGGAAAATATTGCAGACTGTAGATCAGTTGCTGGAGCTTATCTAAAACCTCTCAGCTCAACACTCTTGGTACCTACAGTGTGCACATTAGGTCATAATAAACTTATTTTTAACATAGTGCTAGCCTAAAATATATGACAGGATACACTCAGTGTGCCACATGCACACCTGCACACACACTGCTTCAGGAGCTTGGACACTGGTTTAGGGCAAATACGTCGGTGCACTGAGATTAAATATAATGCAGAGCTGAAAGCACCAATGATTCAATTTTGTGTAGCAAATGTATGATACAGCAAAATAATTGTATGATAGTTTGTTATATTTTGATCTGTGCTTTTCTCCTTTTCTGTGTTTTGACACACACACACACACACACACACACACACATACACACTCAGGCACACACACATAGACATTAAAAGGCAAACTACACTGGACGAGAAACTAGATTACACGCACACACATTACAAGATTCCACAGCACACACATACATTAGATTAGAGCATGTTTGTTGTACCTGGAGCCTTGAGATACTTAGTACTTATATATTTTGTCTAGAGGAGGAACTTTGTGGGACGAGCAAGTAAGAAACTCAAAGTCTCTCTCGCTGCGAGTTTCTCTTCGATTAGAGAAACAGTCAGAATGCTTCAGGCAAAGATAGACTGGATAGAAAGAACCTAAAACATGTCCAATCATTATTCTGTCTGCAGCACTGTGAATGTTTCCCCTCACTGGCATTTGCCTTGGAAATACTACAGACAAAAGACTGTAGGGTAGTAGGGACTGTAGCGATGGCTGAGAGGTCTACAGGTCTTGACCCATCCTCTCAATCTCATCAATGAGGAAGTCGATGTCAGACTGGGTGGCCGCAGGGTTGGAGACGACCATACGGAAGAAGTTGACTTTATTCCCCTGAGGCTGGTAGCCCACCATGGTGGTCCCTGACTCCATCATCATGGCCTTGATCTTTGGCGCCACCTGGTGGAGTCAAAAAATGATAAATTAGAGCCTCGCATTCCTGAAATAAGTAGCGTTCATGAAAACATCATACATTGGTTGCATGAATAAAAAGGAAGGATAAACATGAAAGCTGATAGGTGGAAATGTATTTATTTACATTTTACTGTTTATTTAACAGAGACAATGCACAATACATTTATTGCACCGGACATAGCTAAAAGCTCATTTCCATCTGTAGTCCCTGTGCGCAGGCCACCAGTGATGCGCAGGTTGACGAAGTAAAAGATAGCAGTCATTAACAGGTGTCTCACCCTATGGAGTTTTTCTCGCCGCTCATCACCGTCAGGCATGCCTCTCAGGCTGGGTGGAATATACCAGAAGCAAACATTGGTGTGCTGGGGCTGCAGACAGAAATAAACACAGTTAATACACACTCCTCAGAATCTTTTTTTTCATTTACACCAAACAAAAAGAAAATTAAGAAACATGGATGTAGAGGAAGTTTTTTGTTAGTTAACCCATGCCAGTATAGCTTATTAAGCTAAAATGACTTAATATTGAATTTTCCTTAGTGATTGAAAAGAGAAAATTAGAGACGCTCACCACTCCATCAAACACCATCTGATATCCCTCCCTGTTCTTGATCTTGTTGTACAGGTACTGAGACAGGTCCAAACACTTGTCAATGTGCTGCTCAAACCCTATGGTGCCCTGCAGGGGAAAAAAAGTCGGTCAGGCAATAATTACAACAAAAAAACATTGAGTATAAAGTTATACCATCTGCTATGATAACACCATGACAATTCCTGCTGGCTTGAAGACATCTGTATATGTTGGTGAAAGAACAATTTACAAGTTAGCCATTATATGTGTGTGTGTGTATCTCTCTCCCTCAGTCTCACCTTGGCCTTCCACATGAGCCAGAACTTAAAGATGTCGACGTGTCGGCCACACTGGATTGCTTTATCCCCCGTGTCGTAGGTGACGTCATACTGTTTGTCTGGTTGGAACAGGTAGCCAGCACACATGGAGTTACAGCCTGCCAGGATTCCCTACAGACACACATCAAGTACAAACACTGTTAACCTTTTTTCCATGACTCTTATGCCCATGGCAGGCTAGCACTATGTAGAACTTTCACAGACTGTTAGTACTATGAAAGGTTACATTAATAAGAACATGTATAGCATGTACTGTGGTCATTTTGGTCATTTTCAAAAAGAATGCTCTGTCATAACAATAATCCAGGTACAACGCACAGTATACAAATAAAACCTTCAAAATACGGTGTTTAAAAGGGTTAAAAAATCTTCTGGAAATGTTTCGATTGCAGAGTCTGTGTGTGTGTGTGTGTGTGTTCACTGTACCTTCTCTCTGACCAGGATAGCAGAGCACTGTAGAGGCACGCCCATCATCTTGTGAGGGTTCCATGTGACAGAGTTGGCCCTGCAAAGTATAATACACTGTATATCTTAATGTACTGAGGCAGTTTCACTGAAGATTTTCTTTAAATAACAATACCGAGCAACCCATCTGTTCACATGTACTGACCTCTCAACTCCATTAAGCTTATGACGATGCTTCCTGGACATCAGTAGTCCACCACCCCACGCTCCCTGAGGAGAAAGCACGTTTACAGAAGGGTATGCAGGCAAGGACATTGTACTATTAGAACTACTATCAAAATACTACAGCAACTGCTCCGATGTCAACTACTCACATCAACATGGAGCCACAAGTTGTACTTCTCACAGATGTCAGCGATCTCATTGATGGGGTCAAATGCACCGTACACTGTAGAACCAGCTGTGGCATTCACGAACAATGGCACATAACCCTGCAGCATCAACACACATTACAGTTAGAGGGAAAACATTTTGGTTAAAGAGCAAGAACAAATAAAGAAACAAAGAAACTAAAAGAAAGAAATAGGAGCAATGACACTGACCTTCTGTTTAGCATCAATGATCTTGGCCTCCAGATCTGCAGGAATGACTCTCCCCCTGAAAGAGCATCATATTAGCATCACGTACAACATGTTATACATGTTATACGAGAATCACGGATGAGTCTCCTCTTTTCGGGACGTTGTTCACATACAGTTTTTTTTTTTTTTTACACATGTATTAATTGTGGCTTTAAATGTCTAAAATGAATTCCCCACCTCTCATCTGTGCTCAGCAGGATCACATTCTCAGTACCAAAGCCCAGAGCCGCTCCAGCCTTCTTTATGGAGTAGTGGCTCTGTAGGGACACACATTAGGTATATAATTCATATATCATTGAAATAATAGCTAAATTCCCAGAAGAGTGGAGATTTTGTGATTTTTGTTACTTGAGCTTTGGCTTGCTTTCTGTCATGTTCTCAGCTGTGCAATTCTTTATAGACAAAAGTTGATGTGATAAAAGCAAAAAGAATCCGTTAAACTAGCCATTACCTTGATTCAAATAGACCTACTGATTATTACGGGACTTTTTCAGTGGCCTCAATCTGCAGCCAATGAAGCGTAGCACCTACTTTATTAGAATACCTAAAATGGAGTGTGTGTGTGTGTATGTGTGTGTATGTGTGTTCATGGTCACGTACGTGTTCAGATGTGAAGAGGACAAGACGAGGAGCAGCAGACATGCCCTTGGTCTTGACCTCGGGGAAATACTTGTAACGTGCGATCATCACACTGTACATGTTGGAGATAGCGCCCCCTGTTGAGGAGAGACACACACATCAGCACCTTGGACAGCAGCATTCACACACCTATACCACTAGATGTTGGTAAAAAAAAAAATGTTTTACCATCCAACACAAAATAACACACACTCAGCTTCTATATGGAAGCTGTTATTTCTTTATAGACTAACCTGGTGAAAAGATTCCATCTCCCTCTCCACTGGGCCAACCAATCATCTCTCTCATTTTCTTCAGAGTCAGCTGCTCCATCAGCACAAACACTGGAGCGATCTCATAGGTGAACCTGTCAATCATATCACAAAATGTATGAATATAGCACGTCATTCAACATCACTGTAACAGTTGAGTCACTAACAACTACTTTGTGAGCGAGAAGAATAAAAGAAGATTCTTATGCACACACACTTGCAGATTAGAAAGCCCAAATACAGACACACCAATACACACACACACATTGGTTTTTCATTAGCTTCACTATAATTTCATCCACAGAGCACAAACTGGGGTTGTGCAGATAGGGCTAATTAAAAAGTGTCTGATAGGAGTTGGGCAGCAAACATTCATATTCAAATGCTTTCTAAAATCACTCAGTAGTTTAATTAAAGCTCACAAAGCTCTGATGGCTATCTGTCAATCCTGCCAATCTCAGTGGCGAGTCTGAATGGGGCTGATGTGATGGCTGAGAGGACATGAATGTGTATTTGTGTGTGAGAATGAAAGACAAGCAGAGAGAGTGTTTTAAAGAGATAACAGCCTGTGTTGACCCCAAAATTCAGAAATTGAGGAAGGCACCATAATTGTTAATTTCATTATTTCATTAAAAGACAGAAAATAATATTTACAACACAAGAAGAATTGTTAGAGATCTGAGAAACAGAAGACAGCTTTTAAAAAAAAAATGCTAGCTGTGTCTCTGACCTGTCTGTCGGCTAACAGAAGATAGAATGACTGGTAGCTCTATGGACGACAAAAGAGCCAAACTCCTGGAGAAGCTAAAGTAGATTAAATGTGTAACAGAAAGCCAACTCTTACAGTGAGGCCTGAGCTTTTGCTCTCTTTGCTAACTCACAGGCCATCTCACCGCCTCCCACACACACCCTTCGGAATGATCCCTGTTTACCCTGCTTTTAATGAGGCCAGTTACACAACACTCCTCCACTCCCATCAGCCACCACCACCAACACCACCAGTACCATCTAAAGCAACAATAACATTATCTCCTCTCTGTTTTCATCTCAAGTACGTGTCAAACGAGGACTGAAGCACTTCGTAGCTTGGGTAGAGAGGAGGAGAGATAAAGGCTGAGGGGAGAAGGGAGGTGTTGGGAAACAATGCACTGAATGAAACTGTGACAGAGGACAACAAAGGAAGAGGAGGGGATGATGTGGAGGCAGAGCAAGGAAAGCATACAGAAAAGAAAATAGGAGAGAAGATAAAAGAGAGTGAAAGCCGTGGTCTGAGGATAGATAGAAATTGAATTAAAAACAGATGAAGAAATAGAGAAGAAAAAGGCATTTTTCTTGTGTAATCATCCTTGATGAGGGCTCACCCATGGGATGGATCTGATTGGAATATTAGCTTCTGATCAATACACCAGATGTGTGACTGCTGGGCTTTGACTATGAACAGCGACAACAAAGGATAAAATCAGAAAGAAGACAAAATGTCTCATTTTGCAGCCTCTCACTAGCCTAATTTCAGAAAGATAGGGTTCTTTGATATATTGGAATTATGGTTCATATAAGAAACACAAAAATACCTAATATTATGGATCAAGTATCACTTTCATTTCTTCTTAAAATTGATCCCAACCACAGCAGAAAAGGGACAAAACCAGTGCACCTTTTTAAAATTCTCCTTTTCTCTGTGAGTCATTTCACGCTGCCATGACAATAATGGTGATCATTATCACAATCAGAGCCAATCATTGGTCTTTTCAGGGTGAAAATTATCCCTCAGTCACCTGCCTGTCTCCAGGGACAGCCCCTAAATGCCCTTATTATCGTCATCAAGGGCACTCAATGTGTGTGAGTCTGTGTTTGAATGTGTGTGTGTGTGTGTGTGTGTGCGTGTCTCTATGTGACTAACCCTCTGACCCCCAACCACTCTCTCCTCTCAGCCCCTCAAAGGAGCACTGAGTCAGTCCGTATCCACGGGGACAATAGAACCGGAATGAGCACTCCGCAGGGAGCTGCAGCAGCCAGTTTCCACAGTGTGACAGGGTTTTCTGTGCAGCCGGAGGACATTGTGTGTCAGTGTGGGGCCCAGCTGGCCTATCTGCTAAGACCAGCTCACAATGAGCCTGGAGTCAATGGACTGGAAACCCTAGCTGCTGTATCTGGGACAGCCAGAGCTGGTGTGTGCGTGTGTGTGTGTCTGCGTGTCATTAAGAAAGTGTGTGAATTCAATGGCTGTGTCTCTTGGGGCAATCTCCCAACCGGGAGATGAGATGGGAAAGTTTTTCCTAAGAGTGGGTGGTTTCCTAAGCTAATGTTTTGAGAAATGGGATAAATTAAGTGTCTCAATTTTCTTTTAGCTTTTGGTTTATTATCCTTACATTGATCTTTTCTTTAGCAGCCAGTCTGGGGGAAAATATAGAGGCCATAATAGTTAGAGAATACTGAATGCTGAATTTGTTTATATGAGTGGTAGATATTGTCCTCTGTCCACCGCTTATCTTGTGTGGTCTTTTTGCACTGTGCAGTCCCTACTGTCTTTGTACCATGAAACTCTAAGATGTCAACATGTCTCTACATCAGTGTCACCAAGGCAAACTCTGGCAGATTGTCAGTTTTCTTGCCTTCTGTCTAGAGCTCAATAATTGTCAGGCCTTCTGTTGTTTTTGTTGTCATTTCCGTATTTTTCTCTCTCATACATAAGAGTAAACCTGAAACAATTAGTCGATTGATCGATTAATTGTTTTTTCAAGCAAAAATGCCAAATATTCCCTAGTCCCAGTTTCTAAATTCTAGGATTTGCTGCTTTTCTTCGTCTTATGTAATAGTAAATTGAGTATTTTTAGGTTTTGGACAGTTGGTCAGACAAAACAAGACATTTGATGATGGCACCTTAGGCTTTTGGGAAAGTGTGATGTTCAGTTTTCACTATTATTTAACATTTTATACACCAAGTGATTAATCATTTAAGTGAGAAAATAATTGTCAGGTTAAATGACAAAGAAAAAAATCATTAGTTGCAGCCCTTCAAAGGAGTGCCATGCATTTTCTTCTCTGGTTATCCATTAAAGGCAGTCTAAATACTGTAAATATAGCTGTGAATAAGCATCAAAATATATTTTGTAGATTTCCATAGTGCATAGGGCTATCAATTCTTATTTTTGAGGAGTTCATGTTTACTCCAATGAGGAAATCAACTTAAAATGATCCCACCACTGAGAATGAATTAACAGAGTTGTAAATATCCATCTGGTTTACTTTCAGCAAAGATGTGCATGTTTGCGTGTGTAACTCTGTGTGTGCATGTATCTGTATTCAATATTCTGATATTGTACAGCAACATTACTATGATGTTCCTCGTTCTATTCCAGTGATCATAACACAGAGTTATAGCTTATTTACACCGAGTGTGTGTGAGAGTTTGTGTGTGTGTATCTTTGAGAGTGTGCGATGTTGTGGTTCCTGCCCTCTATCAGACTGGGCCACCATATAACTGTGACCTGAGATCAATATGCAATCTAACCACCCCTGGGGCTGGGCAGCCTCCGATATACAGTACAGCACAGTGGCACCCTGCCGTCTGTCAATACACAGTGTCTACAGGACAAACCAAACACTTTATATAACTGCCCTCAGAGGCTGTTGTGACCAGTTGTGGGGTGAGCTGAGGGAAAACACCATGAGTACCTTCACCATGAGTTTATGTGATAATGACTGGGGGCTATTTCCAATGGCCTTCAAACAGGAAATCTCAGTTGTCCTGTCATGCCATACAGAGGTCTTTCCCCTGTTTAGATAATAATTGTGCCATTTACATGCATGCGAGCAAAGAGGGCAGCATACTGTATGGCTTACATGTTGGTGTTAGCAGTGGAGGTGAGCCACTCTCCGGCCAGACCGATGATGTCCAGACCAGAAGACAACTGGTTGAAGAATCGTGGGTGACCTGAACATAAAAAAATATACACAAACTATCTTAATAGCATTCCTATTAACAGGGCTTCACTGCATCTATGGGAGAATCACGCTTTACATAAAGAGAACGCAAATAAAAAAAACAAACATCTGCCTTGTCCTGAGTACATAAAAAGCTTTATGAAGGCATATAATGACTACAATGTCCTGCAGGCTAAAGCTGACCACCTACATGTGACTGTGAAAAAAACTAATAAAGATTAAAATGGAATAAAATAAACTGTTTAAAAATAAACAGTTCTTCATTTCAATGTTCACAGTCATTCATGCTGCATTTTGTATCCCCCTGGTCAGCCATGGAACCTGAGGGACCTGGCATAGCACTGTTCAGTGTACCATAATTACATTGGTAACAAGGCTATATGACAGCCATTTAGACTCTAAGGTGCTTGCACACACAGTCCCCGTCAACAGGCCTGGAGCCTAAATGCAGTCATGGATACAAGCACCATGTGGATGCGGTGCTGTATGGCTCACATAATACATATGTGAATCATATTAAGTAAATTCTGAATAAAAATATCAAATGTGAAAAATAAATCTAAAATTGTGGGTATATTAAACAAACTGACGGTGCTGCTTAACAAGGAGAGGAAAGGAAGATCAGCTTCACACTTCAGCACCGGGGACAGCTCCTCCAGTCGCACCTCGCACAAATCAGCTGCAAAAATGTTCTGTGAGGCACAAAAAAGCACCATGCGTCTGAATGAAAAGTGGTGCTGAGTTGTAGACACAGTAGACCCTGTGTGATATATAAAACCCAAGGGACAGTTTGAGGGTTGTCGTTTTTTAACAGCTTAAAACAGCCCGTGTTAGGATCCCCTCAGGCGACACTTGCTTTAATAAGTCGAGGGGAAGGAAAAGGGGGATGTCAACTGAATTACCAGGGAGACAATAAATAAGGTAGTCATCGTAATGGGCTGTACACTATCTGGCAAACAGCTTCTTCTCTAATGGTTTGTGTTGAATTCAGTAAAATTCTCAGTATTCATTTACATTAAAGTGATAAAATGGACACGTTTTTAGAATATATATATCATCATATTATAGGAATATTATTGAAGATACCATCAGAGATGTAAATTTTATGCTAAAGGAATCTACCTCTAATATCATAGAATGTTTTTGTATAATACTGTACATGACTATATGTTGGTCTGCAGGGGGGGCTTATTTTGAGCTGAAAGAGTAGAAGGTGAATTGCCTTTTCACATATTCCAGTGCCCTTTTGCTATTTAAAATCACACACACCACCATATGATTTATTCAAAAGGCCTCAGTTGAAGTCGGCTTTTTAAATCATAATGCCAACTCATACTAGGTGAGCGCACTTTTTTCTTCTTCTCAGATACAGCTCTATAGCAGTTTACAGCTCAACCTTGAAGGTGCCGGGCCTACCTGTCCGGACGCCATATTTGAGCGTGTCCCTGCAGTCCACCAGGATCTGCTCCAGGGATTCGGGCTGGTCGGACAGCTCCAGGTTGAAGCCCTCCATTCCCTCCAGGAGCTGGTGAGGGTGGTGGAAGTCCAGCACCTTGGTGGAGCGGTCGAAAGTCTTCTTGACGTAGTTGGTGAGAATGTCGACCATCTCCAACAAAAACTGTATGGTAGGCTCCTCTCCATTTTTGGCCGGCAGCAGGTCTAATAGGTGAGGAGAAAGATAGTGGAAATTTAGCCTGGGTGATGAATTCAAGTATTGGGCCTATGGAGGCCCCCCATTGTAAAGCTAAGTGTTAAGTGCATGTTAATCACGGGTTTTAATTGAGTATCCTTTAGAAAGCGTTGGGCATTTAGTCATTCTTTTTAAGTCCAAGTTTGTTACAATATTTATATTGGTTACCTGTTTCTAATAATGAATTATTCTTATTCGAATAACCTAACATTTATAATATAGGCTAACAGTAGGCCTACTATAGCCTAGCCTAATGTCATCAGTAGGCTACCTGCTCCATATGGCCATACATTTTGGCTAGCGGGCTTTAAGCTGAGAAATGCATCGATTTTTACCACGTCTTTACAGGTACTCACTGTAGAGAGAGAACACCTTACAAAAAGAACATTAGGATCATTTCCCAAAGATATGGTGTACAAGTTACTGATAACATTTCCAGTAGTGCCTTAAAAAAATCAAATAGCCAACCCAACATACGTTTTTGACGCTATAGCCTATCCAACAGCCAGCCTCGGGTTCTTTTTATTGTCCAATTTATTATTAGCCTACGTTATGCCTCTAACTTTAGTCGTCGTCCTCTAGAAAGTTGACTTTCAATGGGTGTAAGAAGGCTAACAATATTGTAGCTCAGCCTACAATAATGAGCAAAAAGATAACAGCAATAGAGGTAACAGCTAAGAAAACTGACGATATGCTTTTGTGGTTCTCTGGGAGGCCTTTAATGGCTTTATCAAAGGCGCCAGCAGTCAATTAAATTTGACGTAAGGAGCCTGTGACTAATGTGACCATAACGTACAGCTCTGATAAAGCACGTAAATGGTTCGAGAAATGGGCAGTGTCTACGTAGATATATGTCTGGCTGGAACTGTGCACGTGTAGTTCTCACCTCTGGCGAACAGGTTGGAGAAGTCGGTCTCGGTGGGGCGGAAGCGCGCGTCCCTGTCACTGTTGTCGCACGAGAGCAAGTTCTTCTGGCCCGCGAGCCTCCCCTTCTCCTCCAGGCTGTTGTTCTTCTGCAGGAACCCTAGGGTGTTACACGGCGGGGGGCAGGAGTTATCACCAAACATCTCCATTCCACACAAACAAAAGACGGAATTATGGGACCAAAAAAAAATAATAATAATAATAATACAAGAAAGAAAAATAATGAATGTCCAAATATTCTGCGTTATTTAGTCTATAAACATGTAGGTCTACGTGGTAAGGCAGCGTTTGAAAAATAGCTGTGTTGAAATGCTTTTCTGGTGGAGGCCAAACTTATATAGGCCACATATGTACACACACACAAGGAAGAGGGACCACCAGTATGTGTGTGTGTGTGTGTGTGTGTGTGTGTGTGTGTGTGTGTGTGTGTGTGTGTGTATGTGTGTGTGTGCCCGCCCCACCCTGTGACATCACAACCACACCCCAGTCACCCCAGTCCACAGACTGATCGGCTCAGTGGGCAGGACAGCCCGTTGTTAAGGCCCCTACAGCCAATACACGCTCTGTAAACAGGGGGTAATGACGGATGCAGTAACGCAGTCTGTCCCTGCCAGGCCTATATGTTTTGAACTCCATTGATCGGATTTCTGCATACAGGCCCTCTGTATCTGCAGGATAATGCGGTGGGCCTAATTGTGCGCAAAACACGTGGAAGTCACACTTCCTTGTTATCTGTAAGCCTATAAAATAGTGTCTCTTATATTTTTCAGTGGAAACTCTATAATACCTTCCTCATTACATCCTCATTGACATATTCAGAATCAATATGCAAGACCCTCTAACTGCCATAGCCTCCACATATTTCCATTCAGTTTCCAGTCCATTAAAATGGCATTTAGACCAATATGAATACTATTCGACCCCTTTGGCTTTAACTAATTTATCCTGTTTGAATGGACCTGCATGGAATTCATTTACCTGTGCATAGCTGCAAGAAAATACATATTATCCATACACTTTCATTTCTGAGTCACTGAAAGACACATTCTTTCAAATGATGGAGAAATAAACACGCCTTCCCTGCAACGTCACATCCGATATCCTCCACTATAATATAGGCTGTCAGTGAGATTGACATAGTTCAAAAGGAAAAAAAAAATTTATTCTTTGTTTCAAAGAAATATCTGAATGGGAAATTAAAATACTCCTTCCCAGGCCTGTCTCGGGGATGTTTCTCTTGGTGGTGAAATGGAAAAGACATGGGGGGTTCAGGGGCGGTCGGGGGGGGGGTGATCCGGGGCTCTCATCATCAGACCTACAGGCTAATGTCCACTGACCTTTAGAAGATGGAAACACACAGTGACAGTCGTGGATGGCCCTGCTCTAACAGCCTTTATCATGGCCTATTTCAGGCCTCCAAACGGCTTTTTTTTATATATATATATATATAAAAAAAGAATAAAAGCAACCGTATGATGAAAATGTTAAAGCAACAATATTATGGAGACATGTTACCATACATCCATATGTCCTTCCCCCAAATATGGCAAAAATGTAACCAGAACAATATTGTATGTTGAAAGGAGTGGAACATTGCATGTGCCCAGGAAACTTACCACAGATCTTCATCCCCAGTTTCCGTGTGCATCCGTGCATCCACGCATATTCGTAGGCTAAAACAGAATGAACGTTTGAGTTTCTGAAGTGCAGGCCGCGGAGACAACGTGGATGGGCGGGTGATGGATTTAAAGCTGGTGGAGCACAGTGAGCACAGTGGAAGCGGGATGCGGACGGCTCCTGGCCGGGTGTGTGATTCTGAACACTCAGGTTGTTTTTGGTATTTTACTGTGGGGTTTTTTTTTTTTAAAGCATTAAATAATTCGTTTCTGAGTAGTTTGGCTCAATGTGACCTTTGCTGACCGAGGCTTTATCCACCTTTTTATTTACCACAGCACCCACAGATCATAAGGAGAGAATGAGTCCCCGTATGATCCGATTTCCGATTTAAGTTCAATCAATAGGCACCGACAGTGGCCCGCACGGCACATCCACGCCGGCTCACACACCCAGCCAAGGGGCGGACTGGAATTAAAGCCCGTGAAATGAGCTCACGGAGGAGGGCAGAAATTAATTGAGTGAAACACAGTATGTGACTGGAGCGAGCTGGTAATGTCTGTGGCCGGGAAGTCTATAGCCGGCGTGATGCAGAAACTTATAGTATAGTGCGTCTCATACATACACACATCATGCATACACACTCACAGCGACACACAAACCCGAGCGTGGACATGCGTGAGCAGAGATGGAGCAGAAGCCAGAGGGAATAAAATGGAGAGCGCGCGGCAGCGGAGCCACAGCGAGGCGGCGCATAGGCCACCTGATGGGAAACTTTCAAAACAAACACAAGTATTTCAATTTACCGATGCAATTGAGAAAGTAGAAAACAGCTCGATGTGCTGAGGCCAAGGCATACGCACGGACAGACAGACAGGCGCGCGCGCGCAAGCACGCACGCACGCACGCAAGCACAGACACTGCAAGCCGCAAGGCGTGAGATGGAGCGTGGCAGAGAGATAATGGCAACATCCAGCAGCAGTATACCAGCAAGTCGGACAAAACAAACATCTTCTTTTTAAGGGATTTTCTCGGTACACGTTCACAATTAAAATAAGTCTGAGATTTTTTGTAGAAATAATTTATTGACACCCAAGGGCCACAAATGAAAGATTCAAAAATATCTGATTCGATAAAGAGAGAAAATATGAACGTGAACTCAGCACTGGCCCTCAGGAAGCGTAGCTTATTTCCTTTTACATTTGTGTGAGGACAAAAACCTGTAATTATTTCCCCGCCTTGCACTGCAGATGGCTGCTCAAGTGCACTATAATGGGGTCGATTTTGTGCATGCGACAGAGGCTTAAAATGATTAATTAACCCATAGTTTAATGTACACCTAAACAGGTTCAGCCACTTTTTAAAAAAATTAGCAGCAAAATATTTCTCCAAGAGGAACTAATATATCCAGCCTACAGCCTTGAGGCCCTAAAGCATCCTGGGAAACGAGATAAGACGAATTTTGAGAGAAATAAATCATCAATAAATACAAAATGGGTAGGGTTTGTTTAAGCAAAATTTGTCGAAATCATTTTTTTTTAAAAACACGATTAAGAGCCAGACAACAAAGGCGTCATTGTAAGAAAATAGGGGGAAATATTCAAATCGGGAATATATTTTCGATCGGAAAATGCATATTCATTCAAAAATGTTATCACTAAATGCTCTTGGACCATTATATATACCAATGCCTCAATGGCGCTTATTTTTGCGCCAGGTCCGCCGCTCCGTGCGCACCGCTGATCCGCCAGGCAGCGACAGGCAGCTGTGATGGCTCTGTTTTTAACCGGAATGATTAACGACGGAGCCCACACAGCAAATGGCCCGGGCGAGACTCGCCTTTATCAGACAGAGAATGAGGGGAGAGAGAGAGACAGAGAGGCAGACAAAGGCAGAGAGAGAGAGAGAGAGAGAGAGAGAGAGAGAGAGAGCGGGGTGCGGGGGTGAAGTGGGTTCAAGCCTTCATGCTGGCAATAGATCGCAGTGCGTAAGTGTCTTTGAGCAAGGCACCGAGTCCCCCGTCAGCTCCAGTGGGCTGGTTCTGTAAGCGCAGCCCGAACGCCTTAACGAGAATTTACCCTCGGGGATCGATGCTGGATCATGGTGTTATTGACAGGGAGAGGGGTGTGAGGACGTACTTGTGGACGGAGGTCTTAAATTGGCGGAGTTGGGGTCCTGGTCCCCGCCGGTGGCTCTCGGTTCAGACGTGGCCATCAGTCCTCTGTTATCTGATCTCCAGCTGGGAAATAATTCAACTGCAAACAAAACGGTCCACGGTTAGGAGAGACCAGGTCAGCGCATCCAATTCAGACCTAATATATATATATATATATATATATATATATATTGAATAACTGCAATCAATGGGCAGGCCAGGATTTGATCAGAAAATTGTTATCCGCACGGAACGAATTATTCAGGATAGCCCGGCGGGCTGTGAATCAATTTGGAGAGAATTGCGCACGACGCATATGCAATACGCACATCAGGATACATCGTTTGGGTGATAACATAATGCCAATGTGGTACATTTCATTTTGGAGATAGCCTTCAGTATTTCTTGCATTCAATTAGCCATTAAGGGCCACATGTACTATCTGACATTCATGTCCAGAGCACGGAGCCAGTGTTAAAGATACAATTTAAAAAGTTGTTAACAGTGAGCTGGACATATAAGAAACAGATAATGGCTCGTTGGAGCAAAATGATCATTAGATGTCAGTCCTGGGTAGTGATGAGCAGATGACAGAATAGCTTGATAAAATAAAACAGACAAAATAAACAGCTGAGTCTAAACAGACTGATTTGTAAAACAAATATTGATAAGCTGCAACTATGATGTCAACATAAATAATCTACGCCATTCACCTATTGACTCAGCAATGCACATTTCATTGAAGTTGCGCTTTGAACAAGCATATCCCACACCATCATCACTCAATGTCATCACGGTATGAGAGACAGACTGAACAACTAATGAATTCCTTCTGTCACTCATCCGGGACTGATTCCTTTCAAACGGTACAGCGAATTCTAACAGATTTTTTTTTTTTTGGATAATATAATTTTCTCCAAAATAACTCCGACGTTGTACTCTGTGAATAAGACGTGTCTCTGAAGACACATGAAGCCTATCAATATATCGAGGGCGCCGCTGAAATGAAAGGCGGAGGCATCTTACCGGCTCACGGGCGCACAGGTTGTCGAGTCCAGAGAAACTATAACTAAATGTTACAAATGCCACCCAAAGGCGCGACAAGGAACAGTCCAGTGGCGGCGATGGCGGAATACCAATAGAGCGCACTAATATAATCCCATCCAGCGGCGTGCAAGTGACCCTTTCTCCCTCAAGAATATTTTTTTATTCGTTATTTATATCTCAGGCTCCGGCTGCCCATTGGTCTCTTCACGCAGGCATGAGTCACAGGCTTGCCTCCCTCTGACGACTAATGAAGCTTCCCTGAGTGCTACTGACAATCCACTTTAAGGAGCCTAAAAAGCAAAAGGAAAAACACCAGTGACGTATACCCACTCTGCTGTGTGTGTGTGTGTGTGTCTCAAGGTGTGGGTGGGTGTCACAGGATGGAGGACAGAGACTTGAATGTGAAATGTGTTCTGAGTGGGTTACATATAAATTGACCTTGGGATGAAAAACACAGTTGGTTTATGGGTTTTAGTGACACATCACAGAATATTCAAGTCTCAGGTTCAATGGACCTGTGTGGAGTGATGGAGAGAGCAGCATGTACCGTCCATGATCCATCCATCCATACAAGTACTGACTGTAACATTCACCTTCATGAGATGACAACACTGCATGCATCATCATTTTTAACCTGCACCCTTTTTATAACCTTGACATGGGCAATAACACTGAGACATCAAAGTGAATCCAGCCTGGCGGCGATGACTTAGAGTCCTCACTGTCACCCTCATGTCTGTGTCCCAGACAGAGACTGAATGGGCAGAGACCAGCCATTATGTCCATTCAATCACTGCAAATTATACAGCCTATATCAGATGGCGCTCATGCTTTCTCTTCTCACAAGCCATGTGTAGAGACGACTCATGAAGATAAGCTCTGCCATGTGATAATAACTCAAAATATACTGGCTGATGGCATTCCAATGGGTTAGCTGTGTGTGTGTGTGTGTGTGTGTGTGTGTGTGTGTGTGTGTGTGTGTGTGTGTGTGTGTGAGAGAGAGAGAGAGAGAGAGAGAGAGAGAGAGAGAGAGGCTGTGTAACCTTTAAAGTGATGATACAGTGTGCACAGAGAGTATCACAGAAAAACATTGCATCCTCAACCAGAAAAAGCCCACTCCACTGGTGCTGTTCATACCAGCTACATTTAAAAGGTAGATTTGGTCAAATGAATTCATTCTGTTTAAAGTCACACCTACTGGAAAAGTGTCAAGATTTCAACAACTCATTATTTCTTATATTGAAAGTATTTTATAAAACTTTGTAATAATCTGAAAAGTTGCTAAGATGACCCGCCCAGTTGCACCAACAGAACCAGTTTGAACCAGTTTGCTGGCAGTACACGCTCTTTGTTGGGGTCAGTTAGTTTAGCCTCATTTGTGACCATCTGTGCTCCGTACGTTACTCTGCGACTCGGTCACGTAAGTCAGGTTTCCATCCAAATGTAGCGCAAATTTGAAGTGAATTTCTAGCTGTTTCCATCCACTACTATTGTGCGAATATCAGGAGTTGGTTCATTGAGATCAACTGTTGGTGTTGCCAATTCTCCTGCCGGGTGCTGTTAAACGATTGTAGAAGAGGGCGCGCCATGATGACGTAATTAAAAGAGCTCCAGGCAAACCGCAAACGGTGGAAAACATGGTAGAAATGAGTCATATATTTTTGTTTCATGTATCAGTGTGAGGAAGGTTACAGTCTCCTCGTCGCTCCACACACATCTGCCATCAGATGTTTTCGCCTGCCGCCAATTTGAATCTCTTCAGTGGAGCAGAAGCTTGAGAGACAAACAAGTCACATTCTGCAGGCTACGTCATGATCTAATCACTAAGTCTGTTTCCATTGTCGCATTTTATTTTTATCAATACATCAACTTTGTCCACCTCAGCCACGCATAGAAACTTTTTTCTACATTTCAACTTTGTTTTTCGACTTTCCCGCGCCTCCACTCCACGTGGCTTTTTTACAAATTGAAAATGCGCATAGAAATAGGTGGATGGAAAACACTTACAGACTTCTCAGCGCAAGCCTTAGGGGGGAAAACAATGGTTATTTTTTCAACCTGTTATCCAGCATCAGTTCGCATCTTCAAAGGTGTTTTCATGAAGTGTCTGCCAGGGGCGCAACAAGATTTCAGTATTTCCACAGACTAAGATGTTCTCATCAATGTTTTTCAATGTAATTCAAAGAATGTCGATATTTGTTAAAATTTGAATTGTGTTAATGCTAACTAATTATTCAAAGTAAATTTGATACAATACCCCAGGCAGTAAGGGCTTTTACATTGCGCATTCTTACTTCCTCTTCCACTGTCTTATTAGGATGAGCTTTTAGCAACTATCAAACACTCCAGTATAACAATTATCTTTATCTCTACAAAGTGCTTTTTGTTTTTCATTTGTTTTCTAAATAAATGACCTGTGAATATTTCATACGGGTAAGAAAAGTGTAATTTTCTAATGAGAGCCTCTTAAATTTGTATGATATTGTAGACAAGATTAGGGCTGCAACTGACGATGAGGATGCCACAGTGGGCAAGTTGATCATCAGCCTGTGGTTTTAATGCTGCCCGGACCTCTCCCTGCAACAGACCTTTCTCACAGCAGACAGCTCAGGTGTAGTTGAATAAATGACGGCCCCATTCTGTTGAAGTGTCTCAGTAAGCCATGCCAATGAGCCTGCATGCACAACAGGGCTTACAAGTGGAAAACCTAAATGGAACGGAGCCTTTGTTACTGTTACATAAGTCAGCTCCACCTGTGGTTTTCCTGTTTTGACATGTCAGAATGTCTGCTGCTACTTCTTTCTCATGGAGGGCATTTTAACATGTCAAGATGTGTGTTGTGAGAAAGGCCTATTTCGACAGTTCTTGGGTCAGTCTGACTTGACTTGAATACAGCAGAATTGCTGGCTAAAAATAGAAAGAATGAGCTGTATTTTGCGGACTCTATGCCATTGGTTGCTAAACTGGGGTTTGGGACCCTCAAACGGTCTTACAGATATTCATTGTACCCAGATGATGAATCCTAATGACTTAATGACTGGTGATCCTGTGACTTGACCTGTAGCACGACCATGAGGTTGACATTTTTGGCTTTTAGTGAAATGTCTTGAAACTACTGGATGGACTGCCGTGCAGTTCGATACAGACATCCATGTCCCCCTCGGGATGAATTATAATAATGTGAATTTATCCCGATTTTTCATCTAGCGCCTTTGGTTTACGACCAAACACCTGCTAAGGTAATGGCATTCACATCAGCCTCAGGATACATGAAGATAACATTGAAAATTGTGATTATTTGCCTGTAGTTATAGTGCTCTAATGATGGGTCAGTAGTTGATAAGTGATAATTTTGTTTTGTCCTTCCTGTTTAATAATACAGTCTTGAAGGTCTCAATCAGCTTCTTAGTATGATCGATGGGCTCCTACACGAAGACAAGATGTCGGCCACAGTTAGCACAGTTTTGGTTATTTCACATCAGAGATTTCTGTATTGTTTGTTTTTTCCTTGCTTTTCTCACTGGTTTCTGAGTGGGTGGGGCTAAATAGGAAAATCGGATGTCACATACGTCTGCGCACCAATCAGAGATCAGCAACATTTGAATCAAACTGTTTCCATCCACTACTGTTATGTGAATATGTACATGATGTAATGAAGAGAGCATCAGTCAAACCTCAAACAGTGAAAAACAATGTAGAAAACATGATGGAAATAAGTCATTTATGTTTAGCCACATTTGAATCAAACTGTGATGACAGTTGGTGGGCTGTTTGCTTATGTTACCAGGCCACTGTTTGTCAAATCTGATCAAACCACACCAAATTTTTCCCAAAAGTTGAAATTAGGTTGTTGCATATTTAGTCGTGAATATTTAACATCACATAGAAATACTTACATTTCAGACCATGTTGTCAGGGCCTTTAAATTGTAAAGAATGTTAGTTGGATACACTGTAACTAATACATTTGCAGTGGTTATTCAGTGAAGTGCTGAAGCCAATTGGCCAGGAGGGAAATGACCTCCCAATGCTGAATCTGGCTTTATGCAACTCTCTCGCAATGTTTTAATGATCAAAATGTTCAGGATTTAATCTTACTATTGTATCTCATGATATTAAACAATCAGACTTTTTAATAGATATGAATCTAGTGGATCTACCTTTAACTGGTAAAGTTAATTCCTGCTTTACATTTTCTTCTGCAGGTCCACAGATGATTGGATTTATATCAGCAGAAGCTTAGCTTAATATTTTAATGACTTTGTACTCCAAAGCTTATATGTTTCCATGAAACATGGGCATCAGCTTTATCCACAATAAATATTTTATTTGCAAGTGAAATATTAAAAAATACTTACTCTACAAAATGCACAAAGGCTGCTACTGTGCAAAGCAGCTTTGTGGATTAAAATAAATACAATTTTCTCTGTTGATAGAACCTGACATTGCCTCTGTTATATTGGCACAATAGATTTAGGGGCAAATGTGAGAAGGAGGACACGGCTTGTGTCTGTTCACTTGCTTTTCTTCTTCTTCATCATCATCTGATGGCGAAGAAGAGGAGCAAGACGAAGAGGAGCAGCTTGAGCTCTGAGATGACTCCACATCACTTCTAGAGTCTTCGGTTTCTCCATCCTCCTCCTCCTCATCTTCTTCATCATCTTCCTCAGTGCTCTGCTCTGTCTCTGGATCTAATGGAAAAAAAGGCATGGCACAAAATCCTGGAATATGCAGCGTAGGTGTTTGTTTATGTATAAAAAGGGGGGACTCTCACCCTCCAACAGCTTCTTCTGGATCAGTGGGAGAAACTCAGAGGCCTCAGGATTATCTGGTTCATAGGTGAGAACTGGAACGAGGAGAGAAGAGGCAGCATTGGCTGACTACACCAGTGGCTGATTTATTGCCTGACAGACATGCGGTTGATGGCTGCAGGATACATACTCATCTGACACAGTTTGCTGGCCAGCTGAAAGTCTCTGTCCATCACAGCTCTGAGGAACTGAAACCATAAATTCTCACTTGACTTTCAATTTCTTTCAACTGAACACATCCAAGTTGAGTAAAAATATATCTTTGACTAAAATGATTAAAATCCTTTTTGGCATCTGAAATGAAACTAAAAACTACTACAGTTCAGCCCATCGTCTCACCAGAGCATGAAGTGTGGAATCATTGATAGTGATTAGTCACTTTACCTCCATTATCAGCTCCACTGGTGCCTTAATGTCTTCATCCTCAACATCCTCTTCCTCAGTCTGTTCTTCCTCCCCGTTCACCTCATGCATATGAGGAGGCTCAACTGCTGGGCGAGCATGTGTCGTTCCTCCTGGCAGCCATTATCATCGTCACGATCATCATTATTGTCAACACATCTCACTCTCTAAGTTTCTTTTCTCCACGTTTCTTTCTTTGCATTTGGAGTTTGTTCTACAACAACATACCTGTTACTGCTGAGTCTGGGGGCTGTGCTTTCCTCAGCTCTTTCATTTTCAGCTCTTCATCGGGCACTGTAGTCGACTGCGCTTGTTCTTCAACCCTGAAATCACATGTAAGATTTAAAACAGTGTGTTGGCGATATTTCATTTGTGTTATCACCTACTATGTGATTTCTGAGTACAGACCTTGGTGTTATGTTGATGGATTCCTTTGGGTCCTGTGGTTCTGCAGGAGAACCACAGACATACAAGAAATTTAATTCAGCAGCAAAAAAACCATAGCATGTATTACTTTTTTTTTGTTGGCACAATAGATAGTAGTATTTACTGCTAATTCTGTGTGAAGAGGACAAGCTGAAACTGTCCTTAGATATGATGTAAACAAAACATTAAACTCACTAACAGTCTGGAGACATGATGAGGAAAATGACAGAGAGCAAAGAGCATCTCAAGATAATAAAATAACATTACTGCAAGTGTAAATTAAACCAAATGGAGACATGATTAAAGGGTGAAATGAAATTCCTCTGTCAGGTCATCATCAATTTACAGTGTCACGTTCATTTTTTCAGCAGGTATTTTGTGGTGAAGTGTTCTTTACTTTTGGTGTACCCAACCTGCAGGAGACAGGTTTCTGTTGCAGTTAGTGACTTTGTGTGTTTTGTCAGATTTAACAAGCATGGACATACACATTTATCCATTTACTTGTGGAGAGTGATCAACAGCAATTGCACTGAAAAAAAGGAAGTGACTTTTTTCAATCATGATGAAGCAGTAGCTGCACTCCTTAACGTGTCCGAGGCTTGTATTGCATTCTGGTCTTTTGAGGCTGCTTTCAATGGAAACATTGTTATCTCTGCCGGTTCAGAAACAGATTTCTCCCTGTATAATTGCTAAACACTGTGTGAAATAGTACTGATGAGATTAGTTTTCCCTCAGTTTCAGAGAGTCCGCCACCACATACCGTCTTTATTCGGCACTTCCCCACTTGGAAACCCAGACTTTGGAGTCTCCGGGCAAGAAACCTTTAGAATGACAAAAATGTTAAGTAGAGCAGTGATGCAAAACGTGTTTCTGTCAATTCAGTCTTGGTGTAGTCTATCACAGAATACTGACCTGTACAGAAGGAGGCAGTGCACGGGCAGGAGGACTCCTGCATGATGCAAAAAGTAAATAAAATAGTTGATGAGCATGGTGTGTTATGGCAGAAATGTATATTTGCTAAGATGGGATTTTTCTTACCTAGCTTTATTAGTGACTGCCTTTTTCCCCACTTTGTCTGGAACATAATCAGAATATGAGCTTGGCAATGAAAGGCTGGTGAGCAGCATAAGCACAAGGTGGAACTCAAGGAAAATCTTTTGTCTCATTTCAGTCTTGAAAAAGGAAATAAGACTGGATGGGATGTTTTGTACATTGATGTGAAGTCTGAATTGCTTCTTACCATTGGGTTTGTGTGTCTCAGCATGAGCAGAGGTGACTTCTACTGCCAGCTACATCCAGGTAGAGAGATCAAAATGAATGTAACATTAATACAATGTTTATTGGCAAACAGTAACAATGCGCAAGCATGGACAATGTGTGACCTATTCAAAGCAACCAGCATCATAACCAACAACTGCAAAAGGGGCAACACTGAATATTAACAATGTAATCCATATAATGTAGGCTAGATAGAAAACTAAAGTGTTGTAATAAAACAGAACACAGTTGACTTTATTCTTTAGTGTTTACCTGTTTCTGTGAACCAGTGGAGGATTTCCCCAAACACTCTAACCTGGACAACAAAATATTGCTTGTGAGTTAATTAACATGGATTATAAAATCCTAACATTTCAATACGAAGGTTTATGTGTGGCACTTCGGTTTATATAGTGACCTTATATAGCTTCTTTTTTTTTTACTATTTAAGGTTAAAACAGTATTTTTTTCACAAGAGCTTAGGTCAACTTTTTATGTATTTAAGTATTTATTTATTTAAGACCTGCTGAAACATCCGTACTGAAATAAATTGCATCATTATCTATCATGTTAATTTACCACAGTAGCTAGTTAAGTAGCTTAAGTTAGCAGGAAGCTAACGTTGCATAAAGAACTGTAAGCATCCAGTGACTATGTTTTGTGAATTAACGTTAACGTGGCTACTGTTAGTAAGCTACCCGTTGCTCACCTGCTCATGGAGGAAGCACCTTTAGGTACTAATTTTTGGAAATTCTGAAACTTTCCTCTTACGTTGAAGATTTTCTCGTTTTATAGTTAGCTGACTAGCTAAGTTACAGTCAGTGGAACAGACGATGGTTGCGACGCAAACACTCGTTACCATAGTAATGGAGCAACTCCGAGTCAACGCTGCCTTCAAGTGCTGTAGGAAAGTTTGCAATTAGAAAAATATGCAGGCCAGAGACAGATTAATTTTGTTCCCTGACTTTTGGAGTGTTGAGACCATGTCAACTGATAAAAGCGGTCATGTAGTACTGTACGTAGTTGTTTTTCATGTGATGTGTTTCTGTTCATTGCATGGGTTGTTAAACTTTTAATTAGCCCATTATATACAGGTGTTATAAAAAGTTTTGTCCCACATGTCTTATTATTTGATGAAACATCACCACAACCTACTATCCATAATTCTGCTGTCTATTCCCCTTTCAGTTTGTAACAGTAGTACAAAGTTGTTTTGGCGGCTTCATTTGGGAAATAAAAAAGTCACGTTTACAGTATTTAAGCTCAGAAATAAGATATTTTAAAGGCTTCTTTCCCAGACCCCTATTACACAAAGTTTAGCTGTTTCTGTCCACCCTCCATATCAACCATATTTTATCCAATAAGTAGCTGTAACTGCTACATTAGCTGCGCATACATCGAAAGAGCTGTCCTCAGTCTTGAATCTGTGTGTCAATGTGCGTGTGTGAGCATGTGAGGAGTATTGTCTGTGTGGTTAATAGGTTCAGGCCTCCTCAGCACTTGGCTGTATTGTTTCACGGTTGTCTTATAATCTCAGGAAGATATAAACTGTCAGATTGACAGGCTAAAGACTCAGACTTCCCACAGAGACCAAATTAGCACATGACTGACAGGCTTGTTCATTTTCTGCCAGAGTTTGAAGCACTGTTTAGAGAAAAGTGAGGTTAGTTTGGACCTACTCTCTCTCTCTCACACACACACACAAACACACACACACGGAAACACACATCAATTAAGCAGTGCAGTGAAGTTGCTCGGACTGAGCTCTCCCTTGGGATCCCTCACTGATTCCACACTGAACTGTGTGCATGTGTGCTAGTGAGTGTGCACATGTGCATGCCTCTGTGTAGACTGTGTGTTGTTTTCACGAGTGTAAAAAGTGGAGAGGAGGCTATGAGGGGCCGTTTGGGACATTATTCACAATTACTATGCATATAGGCTACATGTACTTTTCCGCTCACATACACATATGAAACCAAACTCATTCACATACTATAAAATGCTGAAAACCACACACACATACAACTGAAATGCTTTTACATACACAACTCTCATGAAAACTGTTGAAAAGCTTTCACACATACCAGTGAAGTGTGCTCATATACAGTTAAAATGCTCATATAGCATTGTGAAAACCTTTTACATAAGCTAGTGAAAAGCGTTCACAGTTACTAATGAAAAAAATACTGATGTTGTATGACATCATTTCAGCTTGGTGTATGAGAGGATTTCAGTTGAACAGGAAGGTGTTTCAGTTGAACAGGAAGGTGGTTGAGAAAAGAGAGTGCATTTCATAATAAAGGGCGTTTGTTCCCCACGCTGATGTCCGTTCAACAGCCTACAAGTAGCCCAACCAAAGCAGCTGCGATATTTAACAAAATATTGGCCTCAGTGGAGACCATCAGAACCCTGTCAAATGCAACAACAATGGAGCAGCAACTGATCACAAGCTGAACAGTCTCCTAGCATCGCTCTTCCCATCCCGCCAGCCTTTTATACAGTCTATGGTTGCAGCGGGTCAGTGCCAGCTGCAGCTTCAGTCAGGACAGAATGTGCACCACGTTATCAAGCACAGCAGTGCTTCGGCACATGGACATTAGGCACGTGGAGAAAAGGGGTAATTATATATAGTCTGAGTTTGAAATTATCTCTCACAGTGCCGTCCCACATTAGATAACGTTGTGTGAGAGTGTTTCAGTTGTGTATGTAAAAGCATTTCAGTGGTATGTGTGGTTTTCAGTATAGTATGCGAATGAGTTTGGTTTCATATGTGTATGTGAGAGGAAAAGTGTCATGATACGCAGAGGAATCTGGACCCAAAAGTAAGACTCAACAGAGGTTAGTGCAGTGGAAGATCTCAGTTTCTTTGACAAAATCAGATGAGATGGATAAACTGGGTCAGAGGGCAGATCCGCAGAACAGTGACGAGAAGCTGAGCAGAACAAACGGGACTGACAGACAAACATGGGGAGAAGAAAAGCGGCACATTCAGAGCATGAAAGAAAAGTACATGTATTTGCATGGTAATTCTGAATAATGTCCCTAACGGCCCCTCATAGGAGGCAATCGGTCTTATTACTGCACAAGCAGAAGAAACCCAGCAGAGAAATAGACCAGAACAAGGGCAACATCAACTTGTTGTTTCTCATTGAATGTCATGGAATTCTTAATCTTTTAGATTACATTTAAAAAATGGTAGAAGATTAACATACAGATGCCAGTGAGAGTTCAGTCTGAAAGAATCTAAACGGTCGTGTCATATCTCTGTTGTCTGTCTCCTCATGTTGTCCCTGTATGGATGGTTGTTGCCATGGAACCAAACTAATTAAAGCAGCTATGCCTCTTGTCTGTTGTTCCTTCACAGTTTGTGGTAATAGAGACTTGCACTAGACATCTACTGGCTTTTGGATAGTCCACCGACTGTCCCAAAATATTTCACAATGTTTTATCAGCATAACACTTAACCTTGTGACATTGTGTCAGTTGCACACTATGAAAGATTAATAGATATCATGTTTCGTGTGTAATTTCTGTAGACTTTGTGATCGGTTAATTTTACATATGACTAATGACTTTTGCATATTTACACGGCACAATTTGCAACTAAAATGTAAGATCTAATTGTTCCTGTATAATGTGCACTTAACAACATGCAATATTAAATGCAGTGTCATCAAGACAAATTCCTGTGTGAATATTGTAAAACAAAAATAAGTGTGAGAGTGCACACAGTCCTACCTGGAGGTTATTGACCCCTGAAGTCTGGCAATTTGTTGTGAACAGGTTGCATTTATTAAATGCTGCTCATCTAAAATCTGTTCTGCTTTGTCCTGCCAAAATAAATGCCCATTCATTTCTTGCAGCATCACAGGTGCACAATTCAAAAAGGTCAGACAAATATACAGGACACCTTCCATGCATGGAAGCAGAAGTAAGCACACCCAGTCTGGGCTTCAATGCTCGCAAAAGATGGCAAGAACCTACATTTTGAGCCAGATATTTTTCCCATTTAATTTTAACCCTGTAAACCTATACAGACCCACCGGTGGCTCAGTTATTACAAACTCAGTGCTGTGCAGCAGGCATTGTTTGAACCCACACAACTTTACTTTAAGTTCTAACCAACCAACTATATCAGGCTGTATTTGGAAATGTGTAAAGAAACAATATGCACATGATCTAGAATATTTTCATTTGACTGAATGCAGCAGCCATAAAAATATGAGATAATAGAGTCTTGGATTTTAATATTTCAATCAGTAAACGTCATGGAGCTTCAATGAAGAGTTGGAACGAGCTCAGACGATATGTAAAGAGATGACTTTTCCAACTTGAAAGCCATTGAAGAGGAAAAAGGGGGACAATTGTATTTTAATGTGTTATTAAAGCCCCTGGTTTTCAATCTTAAGTATGTGTCTACATATATTCATGACAAAAATAAGCAACAATTAAGAGTTATTTGGGGGGGGAAAGTTACTAGTATTTATTAAGAGTTTCAAGGTAAAAAAAACTCTTGCTAAACTCTGATTGGTGCATGGTACATGACATCACATTTTCCTAACTAAGAGCCGCCCACTTCCAACCATTGAGAAGAGCACAGACAAAACAAGAAATACAGAAATCTCTCATGTGAAATAACCAAAACTTATTGTAACTTTGGCAGAAAATCTTGTCTTCTTGTAGGAGCCCATTAGTCGCAGTAAGAAGCTGTTCTGGAAAATAGGTTTTCTGGGCCTTTAAGAGCCTATCTAGAGTTCATTAATATCCAAGAATGCTAACTTCTGCCTTCATCCGAACCATGTTTCCTGACCCAGCCAGTCATGTCAGCTCTGATTTTACAGCAATTTGGCAGCAATGAGTCGCTTGATGTCAAATGTCAAACACCAAGGTGGAACATGAGCTGCTAAAGCTGCTCTGACACTGTCACCTTGTTTTTATGGAGACCCCCCCCTCCACACACACACACACGCACACACACACACACAACTCCTCCTGCCCAACAAGAGAAGAGACAGGTGGAGAGAGCCACAAAATGCACACACACATACACACAGCACCAGCTGCCCATCAGGCACACACAGGCACACCTGCCATAGAAGGTTGATGGGAAAATATATTCCACACAGACGACATGATAACAGAATCATTTCACACTTCAGTGATCCTCTGCACATTCTCTTTGTGTGCACGTATGAGCTTGTGTGTGTGTGTGTGTGTGTGTGTGTGTGTGAGCACCAGCATGCACATCTATTAGTGTGCTGGTGGGTTGTATGTACTGTATTTGTCTTTAGAGACTCTGCTTCTCACACATTTCCATATGATGAGCCCTGAGGCCGCCTTGACAGCAAAAGAGAGCACAGACGAGGAAAAGGGACAGGAAGACACATCGCAGTCCTTCAGGACATCGCAATGTAGAATGTGAAGCGTGTATTTCTGCGATGGAAGACCACTGAACATACTGTTCCCACTGTACCATTATTAACAGGGATCAGCATTAACAAGGGGGTGCAGTCTCTATTCACCATAAGTTTGTATGTATATGTGGCACACTGATGCTCATGTTACTGTGTCCTCGGGCACACGTGTTTATGAAGCATCTGTGCAGGTCTGTCAGTGTGATGTGGTGTATGACGATCCATCCTCACGCCTCACAGCCTCTGGCAGGCTGAAGGCTAATAATAAATGCAAATTACAATCAGAGGAGCAGATCAGAGCTGGAGAGGATAATTGCTCCATTATGGCTGGGTGTGTTTGTGTGTAGATGGATGTGTGTATCTTGTATAACAGAGAGAGAGAGAGGGAGGGGGGTTGCCAAATACCAGGTGCTGACGTCACAAACAGACTACATAACGGGGCAAGTGAGGTATTGCAAGAATTGATTTATTTGTTGGACAAAATTTTCTTTTCCGGTATGAGAGCCAAGTAAGGCTAATTAAAGTATGTGATGTAACTGTGATTCACAAATCAAAATAGAGAAAGAAAGTTCTAAATTACAAGCTGCACCTGAATGCCACTGTCAGTGTTTGAAATACAGAGCTGTGTCAATATTGTGTGAATTCAATTTACAGAGAAGGCATGTGTCTTTCTCAATGACATTCCATAATTTTCCATTTCATTTCGTTTATTAGGATCCTCGTTAGCTTCATCAAAACAGAGGGTAGTGTAATTCTTCCTAGGGTCCTTACACACACACATATATAAACACGCACACCACATCCATGTTCCAGTGTGTAGGATTTAGTGGCATCTAGTGGTGAAATTGCAGTCTGCAACCATCTGAATACCGCTCGCATCACCCTCCCCTTCCAAGCGTGTAGGAGAAACTATGGTGGTCACGAAACTTGCAAAAAACCTATGAATGAACCCAATTTCCTGTAAAAAATTACAGTTCAACACTTAAATAGTTCGACGTTTTGGGAAATTTTCTTATTTGCTTTCTTCCCGACAGTTAGATGAAAAGACTGACACCACTCTCATGTCTGTACAGGAAATAGTAACCAAAGAGATGGTTAGCGTAACGTAGCATAAAGGCTGGAAGCACTGGAAACAATTAGCCTAGCGCTATTCAAACGTAACAAAATCCACCTAATGTACCAGAACCTCTAAATCTCACTAATTAACACTAAGTATCTCATTTGTTTAATACATACATGAACCTAAGTGTAAAAACGAAACTTTGTGTGTTAATTTGTGAGATTTGTAGGTGGATTTTGTTACTTTTGGACAGAGCCAGGCTAGCTGTTACCCCCTGTTTTCAGTCTTTGTGCTAAGCTAAGCTAACCAGCGGCTGGGAGTAGCTTCATATTTATTGATATAATACCTAATTTTGCATTGAATCTATATAAAATTACACGATGAGGTGGGAGAGTGAGCCAGGAGATGGTGATGACGTGCACACGCAAAGAGTTACATTACATGTTTTTCAGTGCACTTGTTCCTGGTTCTGGTAATATGAATTTACCTCCACTAGCTTGTCTATATGGTAATCGTGAACCTCTGAACTAATAGTAAGTTGAATGAAATTTCCAGCAATTAGTGACCAAAATATTTCAAATATAACTAAGTAGTGAAACTGCAAATCCTTGAGGCAAGATAAACTTTTATGCACATCAGCAACATTTGCCATTGAGTATTTGCTCTCAAATAGGCTAGTTTACCAACTGGAACTGAATATCATATAAAGTGCGAGAGAGAAATCTTGAATTCTCCTCTCAGGTAACACCTTCTAATCTGATTCACGTTTATCAGCTCATTTCATCCATTAGATGTCCAGAAAATAGTCCTCACCTCTGTCTTCTTTCCTTCATTCATTTCACAGTGTTGGTGCGGACACACACACACACACACACACACACACACACAGTAGAAACACATACTGAAGTGACACATCCGTTTATTGTATTAGTTCTATTAAATCACTCACTTGTTTGTGTCCTCGTAACATGAGCCAAGGGGTTTTACTGCTAATATTTATATCATTACACATGCTTTGCTTTTAATGAAATCTATTTAAGAGGATGACTCCAGCCTCTGGGCATTATGTTTGTGTGTGTGTCTGTGTGTGTGTGTGGGTGTTTGTATGTCATCATCATCATCATCATCATCATCATCTTTGACTTCAGTAAGCACTCTCTCACTCACACCTTCCATTTCTCTGCCACAGGGCTCACTGATGGATCATCACTCCCTCACTCGTCAGCTCTGTATTTCTTCATTTTATTTCCTTACTCCATCTCTGTCTCTCCCTCACTCATCACCCATTTCAGGGGGGGTTTCCGTTCCACCTCTTCCTTCCATTCCATCCACCTGCCTCCCACTTTTAAACTATCTGATCTTCATTTTCTGCCTCTGTTGTTTCTGCCGGCCATCCATTCATGAAGGAAGATATTTCCACAAAAGAGCCTACACAGGCTCACTTTATGGGGGGGGGGGTCTGATTACCAGAATTGTAAAAAAAAATGTCAAAAAGTTAAATCTTGTGATCATTTTCTGATCACAAGATCAATTAATCTGTAATGATGATCGTGCAAAAAAACAGAAAACTCATGCAATAGGAGGCAGTCTGAAGTCCAGGCCGAGACACTCTGTGCTGGAAAATGACAGCTTTAAAAACGATCAGAATAAAAAGCTATTAACCAGAAAAAGACACACGTATTCACACCATCTGAAAGTGCGACAGAGCCCTTTAAAAGTGGCAACATTTGGTTTAAGGGTATAAAGGTGCAGTGAGAAGGTAGAGATGGTACAACAGGATGCTTCATTAACCAGATCCAACAGAGCTCCACAAGGCTGGTTTATACCTTTAAGGGATTTCTCAGAGAAAAAAAATTGAGAACTTTGTGAAACTGGATGTCCTTTCGTTTTCACTCTCTCCTCCATTGTACCTCTATGTGTCTCTCTCACTCACACGCGCACCGTTAAAGGCCCTGAAAACCTGTTTTCCTCAATCAACTTCTAATTAAAAGTGATGGGGTGTCCTACATGACCACATTATTATGTGCCAAAAGAATACCCTTGCGTGCCTCCCTTCAGATCCCGGTAGGCGGAGTTTGTATTAGTGCAACTGGGCGCACCTGGCGAGTCCATCCAGAATGCATTTAGGATCAGCCGTCCCCATTCTTCCCCTTTCTCACTCCGTCCATCACTGGCTCTCCCCCTTTCGCCACGTTTTGTTTTGTTTCATTTGGTTTGGTTGCACTTATCTTTATTTTGCACAACACTACACTTTAACACATCCACTCACACTACTGATCCACTGATTGACCGTTTCATACATTTAGTTAATACATTCTGTTGCCATTTCTGTAAATAAATGATTGTTTGTTCTTCCCAGTACAACCATGTACATTTCCCTCCTTTTGCCATGGCCTAAGAGCCGGGTTGTGACAGAATCTAAATCAGAATCTGTTGACAGCTGTTGTGTTTATGTTTAAGCCAGAGAGACATCACTGTCAGTCGACTTTGATTAAACCACACCCACACAGTCGTGATGAAGCACATTTGATTCTTAAACTCTTATTAATGTAGAGATAAGCAGGTTTTATTTCTAACTTGATCTAAACTGATTGTTGCTTATTTAATTACAAATATTTACTTTAAAGCTGCATGAACTGATTTTTTTGTTGGCCGGCCAGCGGAACAAGCTGAAAACAACGCTGACATATTATCACCTTATAAAGTTGTTATGGTAATCGTGTTAGCAAACAGTTGCTATTTACATATTCAGCAGATATGAAGCAACATTAGCATTCATTTTGAATCTGATGAATGTGAGTCCAACAGTCAACGGGTTTTGGTCTCCACCAACTCCTGAGGGAAAAATCTGACTTTTTCGCTGCTAAGTGCTCCACTTTGTTCACTAGCTAGTCGCTAACTTTGTTGGTGGGCCATCGGGTCCTAGCCCACAGTCTGTTAATCAGAACTTTTTCACTGAAAAAAGCTGCCTGCTGCTGCTGGAAACACAGCGGATGAGAGCCAGAAAACCAAAACAATTAGCAAAAAGAGGCTAAAGGGCTCTGTAGAGCTGCAGAGTCGGGTGGCATTTCATCATGGGTGCATCACTCCGAACGACCCCTTTCACATCACGCATGGTTAGCTCATCCATTGTTTATATAAAAATATTGATTAGTGCAGCTTTAAAGAGAAATACTTACAATTCAAAACTACAGATGCTTTAACATGTTTACATTTGTCTTCAGAATGCCATCACTCACCAGTCGCTGTAGGCTGACAGGTGAGGTGGGCAAGGTGGCACCTGAGGAGGAACACATCCTTTCTCACCCCCCTCCATGTCTTTCACTCTTTCTCTCTCTGTCCATTGATGAGGTCATTTGAGTGACGGCTGAGGCGGACATTTGAAACAGCGTGAAGGAGACAGAGAGGCCCGAACGGCGGCAACAGCTCAGTTGCATCTCCTAGTGCGTCATGTGGTGGCGGGAGATTATAAAGATTTATTCCTCGGGCGCTCCAGCGGCACTGGCATGATTATGATACCATAACACAAGGTGCCATAAAGAAAATGCTGTCAGCTAAATGAAGAGCAGAGCGCTGAAATGTGCTCGCCATTATGTGATCAATCACACCTGTCAAGCTCGTAGCCCTCCATCAAGAAAGCTGTCACTGTCAGCTGTTGCCTGTTTCTCCCTTGTCTCTAGCTTTCTTTCATTTGTGTATGTTTTCCGGTCATTTGTATGTGTGTGAGTGTGTTTCTGGGTCAATTTTCCTCTTTTCCCAGGTGGCCACAAGTCTCCCACCTACAATACCTCATGTGAGCGCTGATAAGAGGTGAGGAATCACCAAACATGTTGGCCACATGCTGGCTGAGATCACACACACAGGGCCCCGCTCTAATATTTCCCAGCGAGGAAGAAAGGGATGCATACATCATTCTGACAGAGCCAGAATGGAGAGAGACATCCCTCTGTTATCTCCACACACACACGCACTGTCAGAGATTTATAGTACAAGGCTTTAATGGTGCCCTCACACACCTCTCTCTCTCTCTCTCTCTCTCTCTCTCTCTCTCTCTGTATACCTCTCTCCTCGCTCGCACGGACACACAAACACACATCCATCCATCATTCAGCTTCCTCTTCCTTCCTCTTCTTCTCCATCTTTCCTCTATCTGCTGTCCATCTCACATCTCCCTTTACTTCTCATTTCTCTCCTCCATTTTCCCTTTTCGTCCTCCTCCTCCTCCTCCTCCTCTCTCCCAAGACAGCTCCCAGTTTCTCTCTTCCTTTGCTCAGTTAATTGAAAGTACAGTAAAAATAAAGATGTCAAAGTCTGGTTCGAATCAAAGGGAGAAACAAGATTTCTATTATCCTGGAGGTGAAGAGGAGTCTAGATGCTGTCCGGTGAAGAAGAGGAAAAACATGCTGTAATACCAATGTGTTTTTTTTCTAAATAGCTCAATGTTCCTAATAAACACTATGCTGACAGCCATACATGACTCTCTAACGGGGATTGGTTGAACCTTAAACACACCATTTACCCATGTGATTTATAGAGTAATGGTTGCTGCCACTAGGCAAGGCTGATCTCCTGTTTATCCTCAGTAAAAATGCTTGTTGTGTTGCTCATTTCATGCACACATGTACCGTCTCGAGTTTGAAGGTATACCACAAGTTTAAAGCAGAGATGCAATGTATCCACGTAAGAAAATTGTGGTCTCAAGTTTATTTTTTAAATATAGTTCAATCAGGGAAACAGACACCACAAGTGAACAAAAGAGCCGACACTTCAATCAATGAAATCAATTTCTATGGGTAAAACACAAGAGAGACATGATAGGTAAGGTAGTTTAAAGATGCCTCTGCTAGGATGATCACTGGTTTACAGAAAACCTGGCAAATGAATCCCAGTGAAATCATTGGATATTCACAGAGAAATAGAGACCCAGTGTGACGTCTTCCTGCTTGAACTTTGGCTAAAAACTTCATCTGATCCACTCTGCGAAAGTGGCTTAAATACCAGAAGTCTCAACATTTGACTCCGTCAGTCATACTGTAGGTGCTGGTGTCTCTTTGCACTGAATTGTGTTTCTGTAAATGGTGGATAGTAATGAAGTAATCGCACTTAAAGCTGCATTCACCGTATTCTCATATCACGAATCCACAGAGAATTATCACCCAACTTTGCAGTTACGTTTCACACACTTGATTAGCTGTCTTCTCAGGTTTATGTTGAGTGGAGTTATGCAGAGAATTGTGTCACCATCGGTTTACCTGTGAAAATAAAAAAATAATAACAGTAACAATACATTTTATTTAAACAGCGCCATTAAAAACTAAGTTACAAAGTGCTCTACATGGGAAAACAATAAACAAATCAAACAGATAAGACATATTAGAACTGGAAAACTATTGCAAGTGTGTGTGTGTGTGTGTGTGTTTGTGTGTGTGTAATGGTAGATGTACTCTGGTGTATTATGATTATGATTGAGTCCATCGCCCAGTGCTGCATGCTGCTAAAATGACTGGAAGGGAACAATCATTTTCTTTTGACCTTCTTTTACAGTGTTTATGGAACAGCGAGGAGAAGTTTGTGAGAATTCAAATGTGACCCCCAACATCTCCACATGGGAACTGCATCGTCTGAACCCCACTGCTCCCTCTCTCTCTTCATACCTGTACACCCTTCATCAGTGATGGAGATGAGAGGTTATTGCAAGGTCACTGGAGACAACATCTGTCCCTCTTCTGTCCCTGTCTCCATTCATTTGTCCACAACAAAGTCATAAAACACCAGTACAGAGAGCTGCCCTCTGGGAGGACAGCATCTCAACACGCTCTGCGTTTTAGAGTCTAATAACTGGTGTTAACGATCCAGGTTGTGTGTGTCTCTTTGTCTGGTGTGTGTGTGTGAGTGTGTGAGTGCTGTCTTATCTGATGTCGACTGGCTGCAAAAATCATAATCGATCATCTGTTTCTGCTTTTCATTTTCACCTGAACATCAGTTTTTGTATGCAAGAGAAGTTCGCACTCTCCTACAATCACACACACACACACACACACACACACACACACACACACACACACACTCACCGCAACACACACTTTACACTCTCACATACGCACACCCTCTCGCCTTTCAATACAACTCTATAATTTGCCAGATGCGGCGAATCGCTGGTTACTATGGCAACTACAGCGGGGAGAGTGTTTCGTGTTTCTCAATTTTGGCAATAGGGCTGCACACAGACACACACCAGGACACAACCACACACACGCGCGCACAGGTGTCATGTGATCATTGGCTGAGGTGCTGAATGGAGGAATGAATCAAAAACCAGCTCTGCATCTGCAGCCAATGGATGCTGACTTTAGATGTTGATGACAGTGGCGATTGGTCATGTGAAACCATCCCATATTGAAGTGAAGGGTGTTCATTTTTATGTGCAGGTGGACTGTTGCGATTTTGCTTAATGGAAACACACACACACACACACACTTATACCACGGTGGGTATCACGAATATAGATGAGGAAAGCAGATTCTCTGGCAGAGCAGGTTGGTAAAAAACAGAATGAGCTGAACTGACACTAACACTCTTAGACAAGCTCAGTGAGTCACTGTATACCAGTACAACACACACACACACACACACACACACATTGATGCTCTAATACAGTCAGCAGATGCAAATACAAACTGATTAAGAGTTAAGAGTTTATAATGAATTTTCTGAAATGCCACTGTAAGATGTTTCACGCTGTAATTACTATTGTGCCATTCTAAAATAAACCTCAAGTCATCAGCTACACCAAAAACGCGTTTGTGCTGAGCCAATAAAAGCAAGGCGGGGGATTATCCACACACACACACACACACACACACACACACAGTGCTGCATCTGGTTGGGGCAGATAAGAGGAATTTTCCTCCCCTCAGGGAATCAAGCAAAAGGAAAACACGACGGAAGGGGATGTGGAGTGAGAGGTCGGCACGCGGGGGAGCAGGAGGGGGCCGGTGGGGCGGGAGACAGTTGAAAGTTGAAGCGTGTACGTGAGCGGCGTCCCCGCCATCACCTACAGTAACACTAGGTCACACGTATTGTTTTGTTTAAAACCCCATGAGTGTATCAGTGTGTGTGTGTGTGTGTTTGTGATCCCAGCTGCTTCAGGGTGCCTCTATGATTTACAGGCTGGTTTAGGGAAATGGCAGCTAATCAATAAACAGCATGTAGACACACACACACACACACACACACACACACTCACAAACACACACACATTGCTGCATCCTACAGCCGGTCAGTTTATTGAGGAGCTACATTGCTACAGTTACCAACAGCGACCTGAGTTGAGAAAAAAGACTCTTTTTATTATTATTATTTATTTAGGCCTTATTTTGAAAGGCCTGAGTGGGGGTCAAATCTAGAAAAATGTATAGAAACTTGCGTTGTGCTCAAGTGGAAAAACAATTCCTATAGCTTTGGATTTCACTTTGTTTGACCATTTTAAAGGCTTTGGACAAATCTTTGCCTCTAGAATTTAACATTTCAGACGTTTTGTATTGTCTGTGGAAACAAAACAGAAACACTCAGGAAGCTCTGGTGTTGTCCTTCATTTGCCCTTCAGAAGCCATGTCAGGGTCTCAAAGCTTGTGCTGCCCCACATGTTTTTGTCTGAATCATGCGTGGGTGTCTTACGTATGTCTGACGACTGCCAACCCGGGGACGTCATCTGACCGACAAAAAGCCGCTCCTCTCTGCCTCCCCTTTCGCTTCCTGACAAGCTATGCAAATTTGGATTTAAGCCCTAAGTCTGCTTTGCAGGGGCCTAAAGCTCAGGCTAATCAGAAGCAAAACTCTGTGGCAGGAATTTGCATAAATCTGCATGGCTAATGTTCTGTGCAAATTGAAGGAGTGACACTGTGACTTCACCTTTTCTCTGCGATAATATAATACAACAACTGACCTTAAACTAAAAACGTAATTGCCTGCTAAATCCACTCACTTGCCTTCCAGTCGGACTGAGCGGAAAACAAACTGCATTTGTTTGTGTAATTGCCCATGAGCAGAGAGAGATGGAGGGAGAAAGTGTGAGAGGGAAACCAGTGAATAAACAGAGGAGATGGATGAGTCTATTAAAGCAGTAGCTAATCCAGGCTATTAGGGAGCCGAGTGAAGGAGTGTGGGAGAAGAGGATACATACGTTGGGTTAATGGCTCTAAATACAGACCTAAACGGAGTAGAGTGTTAGAGATTATTATAAATGTACCGAGGGGTACTGGAGATGGCTCTGAACCGTCCCCCTTGTCATAGTCTTCCATGTATGGAAAAAGTTCTACATTTGACAACTCGTACACACCATCACACATTCATTAACGATCAATTATCACACACTTAATCGAAAACACCCTCGTTCCATCAATTAGCTGTTGGATCATCTTTGTTTAGTCTGTGAAGGAAAATATAGCCAAATGTTATTCATTGCAGCATTTGCTGTATTGTGTTTTATTTGAGATGTGTCAAGTCACTTTGAAAGAGAACAACTGGCTTTGACTTTTCAGTGAGGACACAGAAAGGCCAAAATCCGTCTCTGTGTTAACATTTGAAATGCAGCAGAATGTTAAAACCACAGATTTTCTCTCCTTTGCCTTGCTTTCATTGCTTCTGCTAAAATGTTTTAAAGTCAATAGTTTAGAGAAAAATCTGTCTATCAAAAAAGTATTTATTACTAAATATGTATAGTATATGTCACAGGCTATGTTCTTCTTGTGAGGTTTATTGAGAGTGCCTTGTGCCTTGTGCCTCTGGGATTTTGTGGGTTGCTCCTAGAAAATGTATTTTGTCTTTGGGGTCGATTATAATTTTTATCTGTTTTCAACCATGTCATGTATTTCATCTATTAAAATGAGAATTTAAAAAGTATAAAAGCGAGTTTTTGTTAAGTTTTTGTTTCAAAGGCCTGAGTGAAGTCAAACGTATTTTTGCATGCATTGCTGAGGATCAGACGGCATTTTGGTCAAGATCAGAGACATGAACATGTGTGTTTATGATGACACCAAGAGGTTTTTGAAGGAATGTTTTTTTTATGATTTTGGGAGATGAACCACCTATGTGGAGAACTATACTAACACTACTTCTCTGAAAAGTCCATTCTAAGGGGCCGTTCAGATGTCGCGTCTTTTGCGCGCACAAATTAATTCGTTTCAATGGAGACGCTCGACAACAGCGCTTAAAACTGACAGCAACTCCGTCGCAGTGCACTTTCATTACGACGCACCTGTTTTTGAGGGCGCATCCACGGCGCACTGAGATGGAAAATCTCAACTTTTTCAAATACAGCTAGCACACCTCAGGTCTTGTGACAAGAATGAACCAATCAGCTTCACATGAATTGCTTCACCCTCCGTTCAAGGACGTCACAACATCCGGTTGAAAGGTCAGCCAAACTGAAGTAACTGAAGATGGAAGAGTGACTGACTCACACTGACTGTGATTTGGACCGGTTGCTTAGTAACGGCAGGCGAGACCGTAGTGCAACCTCCCAAGCACCTTGAAAAAAATGGATGAAAGCGGCACAGCTGACGTTTCCACGCAATTTTAGAAGCGACATCTGAATGGCCCCTAAGTGTGTGCGCACTGGAGGCTTCATGTTTCCTAATCACACCGTGATTGGCTCCAAATTAGTTGTGATGTCACAAAATGCTTGTACGTCCACGTCTTAAAACTCAAGTTTAAGTTGAGCACATACTCAGCATGTGAATGTGAAAACAGCCAGACTTCAGTCTGCACAGTGAAGCTCAAACATCCAAGTGAAGTGACAATTAGTAAAAAAAAAAAAAAAAAAAATCTGAGTGGAGGGGGGCTTTAATTGTAACAAATGGAATTGTTGCTCTGTCCGGAAGTTTAGGGATCGTCCTTCTCCTCACGTTAGAGCTTGTTCTTCTTTTTCCCCCCCAGCTATTTCCCACTGATAATTCTGCACGCGTCACATCAAATGTATTTACGTTTCATTCCTCAGACCTTCATCAGTAAAATTCAACTGTATTGCGGGATATTTTTCGTTCTTTTACAGTCAGAGTTTTTGATCTGACAGTCAGAGTTTTTGATTGTTGCCCAGTGATAACCTTAGAATAATAAACCTCTTTATGTATGTTTTCTTAACGTTTCCTTACCCAGAAAATGCAAACTCAGCATGTTGTTACTCACATTTGCTAACTTTCCATGTGCCTTGCTTACGTGCATCTCAGCACAGCTTTTAGTCTCTTTCCACATTTCAAATCCAGTCCACAGACTCATACTGCTGACCTCACCGTCGCAAGCCCACTCCTCTTTCCTCTTGGCAACAACAAAAACTCTGCTACGAGCAGATCAAGGAACAGTAAGTCAGCTGTTCTTACTAGTTATTAGCTGAGGGTTAAGGTCAACATCAAAGACCTTGGCAAAGTTGAGCTTCCATCCAAGTTTTTAACAATTTCTCCAATTTGAGAAATCTTAGAGAATTTGCTATCACTGAGCAACCTTCAACCTTCAGCTTTTTGGAGGCCTTGATAAGGGAATCCTGCTGACAGGGCAGGAACCCTGAGGAGGCTAGATGCTTCGTGGACAACCAGGAAGCTCAAACCACACACACAAACACACACAACTGCATACTTCTGCAGGTGTTCAGGTGTTACTGTATAACGGTTACATAGCCATCTAATCTCGCAGCAGGAACATTAACAGGTGGAGTATCAGTGAATCATGGAGATTTGTGATGACGTCTCATGAGAATTCCTTAGATAGTATTAAAATAAAAATGTAAATGGATGTATGGGAATGAATGTGACTGTAAAAATATAGGTCTGGAAAAACACTGTTATTTTTGCGTCACTATGATGTGAGGGTTTTGTGTAACTGAGGCTCACCTCTCACATCCAGTTTGGATGCAGATTGGAGGATTGGAGGCAAGTCACAGCTCACGTTCGGCCAATCAGGATGCAGCATGTCGCATTCAGCGTCATAGCGATGAGTCCATGCTCTCAGAGCTGGAGGGTGTGAGGAGCAGAGTGAGAGGGGGCATGGTAAACAACTAGGACAGACACACACACACATGAAGACACACACACAAACATACATACACACACACACACACACACACACACACACACACACACACACACACACTAACCATAGTGGACAAGCCTTCGCTTCCCATTAGGTTCAGTGCTGCCCTGAGGACCGGGTAAAAATACTTCACCACAAAGAGAGAGACCAAAACATCACCAGTGTGTGTGTGTGTGTGTGTGCGTGTGTGTGTGTGTGTGTGTGTGTGTGAGAGAGAGAGGCTGTGTTCATCAACGTACTCTCACCATGCACTGATTATCCTCTGCACATAATTATTTTAATTGAGGAAACATAATTACTTTAATGTTGGTTGGCTTTAATTGTTCCAATTTAAAGTTGTATTTAAAAAAAAAAAGGCATACTCATTTCTACAAGAAATTAAATATACATCCGCAAAAACGGGGATAAAACTGTATCCAGCATGATTGGTGGGAAGCCTATGAAATCACACTGCTTTAGCCATGTAATCGCCTTACAGTATGTCAACAATTATTGGGTGCAATTAGGATTTCCAACCATCTCTGAGTCTATCTCCCATAAATGGAGTTAAGTGTATGTATTTCCTGGAGGAAAAAGGGGGAAAGAAACAAAAGAAGAGATGGTGGTTTCCTCTGTCTAAGACGTGTGGGTGTTTAAACCCTTCAGCATGAAGAGGCAGCTCACCCTTACACCACCCTTGACTTCCATAGGCGTCACACTATCAATGTATTTCCGCCTCATGTGCTTAAAGTAATAGTTAGAAATTTTGGGAAATACGCTTATTCACTTATTCATGCCAAGAGTTGGATGAGAAGCTTGCTACCACTCTCCATGTTTGTAGGGTAAGCCAGCAGCCGGTTAGCGTAGCTTAGCATAAAGACTGGAAGCAGGGGGAAACAGCTTGCTTGCCTCTGTCCAAAGGTAACAAACTCCACCTACCAGCAACTCTAAAGCTCACTAATTAACATATGTTAACATATGTCCTTTGTACAAAAAATATTATATATAATATTAAAGATTTATAAATAATATTAAAAATTAATAAAAACTTGTAGTTTTCATACTTTGTTTTTTGTATGGATTATGCAGTCAAGTTTTAACATGTTAATTAGCTGATAGGCAGATTTTGTTACCTCTGGACAGAGCCAGGCTGGCTGTTTCTATCTGTTTCCAGTCTTTGTGCTAAACCAAGTTAGCCAGCTGCTGGCTGTAGCTTCGTAGGCAGCGTACGGACATTTAGAGTGGTATCAATCTTCTCTTCTAACTCACGGCAAGAAAGTGAATGTGTATTTCCCAAAATGTCAAGCTATTACTTTAGGGTAGTTCATACAGTTCCAATTTTGTGTTTGTGTGTTGGCTATAGGGGTGTTTTGTACAGTTAGCACAGGGTTATGTAACTGCATAATTGACTCTTCATACATCCTCTGTCACACAGTGTACTGTGTTGTCTTGTGACCACCAGTCACCTTAACTTACTGTCATAACTTACAGTAATACACACACATTTTTCTGCAGAGAGATTTGCTGGTGTAAAACACCAGTCAAGTGATGCTCAGTGACATTAGTACGATGTTTCTGCAGTCACTCATGGTGAGCGCAAAACAAGCTATTTAGCTGACACAATAACATCACAATGCACTTTGTGCCAGAGGATAAAACAATTGGTGCTGCAAACCAGAGTGTGTGCGTGCGTTTTTAGATGTGTGTATAATGCCGTAAACACATGAAATGCTAATTTTAGCAGCAGTAATACAAATTTTCCTATGTATGCATCACTTTAGTAAGCATCACAGCATTTTCCCACAATTATAAAACAAATATTTCTAAAGATCATGTGTGTTTCTAGGCCTATACATCTCTAGATGGACTGTGCAAACAGGTCATACAAATGACGAATAAGGCTATGTACTCTCACTTCCTTCTCCTAAATAACACAGCTGTATTCTCCTTCCTTATTTCGTACTCCGCGTAACACAGATATATCCCCTCCTCCTCCATCCCAGGCTCCTTATGACAAATCACCACATTAAATGTGGCCATTTTTAGGTGCACCACACTTCCCTCTGCTTATTGGTTTCAGATAAAACTGCAATATTTCCATTCATCTATTTCCGTTTGTCGATTGCTGTGCATAGTATTCGTCCACGCACATGCCACACACACTCACACGCACACACAGAGACGTGCACAGTTATACACACACACCTCCTCTTTCTTCTTAGTCGTTAATAATGTACTGATGGCAATGCTGAGGTTACTGACCCATAGCCAACCCATTAATCAAACCATACAACTAGCATATGATCATAATAAATATGCTCTAGATGAATGTCTTGCAGTCAGGAGAATAGACCCAAGCTGAGACCAAAAGGACAAATGTGATAGAAAACAGATAAGATGAAGCTGGGGTATTTACACAAGCAATATATTCTTCCTGGGGAAATCTGTTTTGATAAGCAGAGCGCACTTACATGCAGACAAGCATGTCATCCACACAAAATCAAATCCTACACAGTCCCACTGTATGTTGTTGGTCACTATCTGTTGTACATGCATATTGTCATTGAAACATATCTGTGTTTCCTAATTAGCAGTATAGATAGTGTCCGCTCATTAAGTAGGGATTGACTGATAAGTAATATATAAGAGGTTGGGTCACCATCACAAGAGACTGAGTTGCTATTTAGTGGTCAATATTCTGTGCAGTAAGCCTCAGCGGTGGAGGAATATTACAATGGCGTTGTTCTGACCTCTAGTGGCAGTGGGATAAAACTACAATAGAATGCAGTAGAACCAGATGAATCACTTCAGAGGAGACATCACTTGAAATAAGTTTTAGATCTAATTACAGGTTCACAAGTCACCATGCTCAAACATGCTTTTTTGTTGTGTGGTAGCTCTGGAACTGCCTCCCGAATTACTTTAATATGTCTGAGACTGTCCACATCTTCGGAAAAACAAGCATATACAAAAGCTCTAATTGTGACTTTATCACATATTTAACTCTCAATTCACGCAGAGTACATGTGCTATTATTATTTTACTGCTTTTCAATGCAACGCTTTTTATTCATATTTTCTCCGTTAAGACGGTGCATATTTTGGAGTTTATGTGTTGTAGACGTTTTTTATGGGAAGCACTTTTGCACTCTTTTAGAAAGCATGCTAGTAAAACACAATTTGATTAGATATGATGTAGGAAGACAGATATATAGAAATGGACATAGACAACAAACCTGAGATGCAATTAACAACATGAGAACATTATGATGAAAAATGAGGTCCATGCGCAATCACCCAGTAGTGACACGACCATGTAAACATAAACATGTTGCATGTTTTGATATTAATTCGCATGAGCACACAGTGACATACTGGCAAAATTACACATTGATTTAATGTCGTCATGTTACAATAGCATGAGGACATACCTGCATTTTATCAGATTGACATGATGGCTGTATAAGGTATATTGGTATATAATGAACTATTGGCACATGATATTGCCCTTAAGACACAATGATAGTGATTCAATGACGCAAACAAACTGAGTGTAGTTACTGTCTGGGGAATGTATAGTCCTCGAGGGAAGGTTTTATTAAGAAGACCTGTAAGAAGGCCTGAAATCTTTGTAATCGCTATATGGTGGCGACTGATGAAAATCTGGAATTCTCACCTACACACCGTGGTGGTATGAGGGGAATGTTTAAGATGCAGTTTTTTGTTACGAGCAGTCTCATACTCAGACCTTTGATGAAAATGGTTTCAGCATGAGAATGGTCACTTGTACTTGTTAAAGAGCTTCTTGGCCTCCAGTGAATCCAGGTTCATCCTAACGAAAGAGCCTGCATGCAGCTCATCCCATATGTATACGCCTATTTCTGTGCTTATGCTCTTTACACATGACCGAGGATTATTGGTGACACCTCCTGTATGAACATAGTTATCTGTCTGTCATTCAATTCATTTGTGTTTATATCTTTTATTATTGTTTATTCTTCAACTTAATTCATTCCTTAGGGCTTACTGTTGGTTATAATTACACTTTTACACAATAGGAGTAGCTCTCAGTTAGCTATAATATAACGTTTCCTTTTGGAACTCTGCACTGCTGAAAGAGACTGAATCGCATGTGAGCTCCAGATGTTCTGTGACCTCTGACCTCTCTGCAGAGTGGCCAAAAGAAAATGTCCATTTTCTCGCTGGGATCAGATGTCATATTAACCTATGGGAGCACAGAGTCCTTGAAAAGGTTATAAGTTCACTTGCAGTGATATACTAAACAGCTTGCAGTACACTGTATAACCTACAGAGTTTGTTAGTAGATTCATCTTTACATGCTTCTCCAAACTTCTAGTTGATTTCTAGAGTCCTAGTAAAACAGTAGAGCCACACCAAAGACTGAAGTTCTGTTTAATGAAAATACAGAGGGGGAAAACATGAGCTCCTGCATGTTGTGTCTAGATGGGTCACAGAGTCAGAGAGGTAGTCTGATTCAAAATCTGAAGTTTAAAGACAGAATTGTGTAGACTTTGTCTCAGGCACCAGATTGATGACTGTAAGTTAAGCACCGCAGCAAAACAAATCAAAATAAAAGAGTGGTATGACATCAGGACAAAGCCAATAGATTTTGTGATACAGTACAACTGTCTTGGTAAAATGAGCATGTTGATATGTATGTATATATGTATAAGTTTTAGATAATTATAATAACAAATTGTTTGTGGTAGAGGAAATCATTACAGTTTCTTCCAGGATTTTACATTGGTGTTTGGTCTATGTGCCATAGTTCAGGTCATATCATATTTACTAAAATATGAGTTCACATTAGCCCTCTGTGGCCTATGATGACTATATGCAGGATATGTGGGATTTTTTGTTGACGTCATCAGTGGAGGTAGTTGACGCCAATTCTATCACAGCCCATATTTGTTTTACATTATTACACCCAACTCTAAGTATGAAAAGCCCATTCATTTTAAATCTATAAATAGAAAATAAATAAACAGGTGAATACTTCCAAGTTGGAGAAAGTGTGGAATTTCCGATGGAACATGCATTAAGAAAAAGGCCCACGTGTTTCTACCTTTATTAACAAAGCCAATGGAATTACAGAATTATTTTCAAAATACAATTACTGTTTTGAGTTACAGGTGACAGTGTGTAATGATAATGTCCTCCTACAAAGATGCTAGAATTGAACATCAATTAACTATAAGACAGTAAAGAACAGTGCTTCATGTAGTAAAGCTGCAAATACAGCAGTATGTATCATTAAGCATCTCTATCAATAAAATTAAATGTGGTTTTAAGTGGGGTTAGAGGATTACTGATACAAATATGTATAGGCCTACAGCACATCTGATATAGTACAAGAAATATTATTGACATATGGTTTCATGTTATTTATTTATGTATTTGTTTGTTTATGTAGTGGGAGAACCCCTAAATTCATTGTGTTCGTTTCCATGTGTGCTTATATTTAATGGTTTACTGCTTTAATGGTTTACTACTCATTCAAACCAAAGAAAGCTCTCAAATTTGGGACAGATTTAGAATATTTTGACTTATGTGTGAGGAATTTTCCTGACAATATAAATGAATTGAATTGTTCGTTTGTCGTTTTTTTGCGGGGAAGACTGCTATCAAAGTAAGCAACAATGTCGCCTACTTCATGATCTCGTGGCTCTTTTCTACTCTCTGGCACGGTTGCTTAGCAACAGGCAGTGGGCGGGGAGAGTGAAGACAGTGGCCAGTGGTGGGAGGAGCTTCGTCTAAGACCGGCGGCGGGGAGGGGGGAGTCTTCAAACGCCGGGCAGGGATTGAAACGCAGCTGCATCTTTAAAGTATTAGCAGCCTACTTTAATATTGGTCCCCCCGCCCCGCTTCGCCGGTAGGTTTTCACTGTGACTCGACGCACGGCTGGAGAAAATGTCTAACGTCAACTGGAAGCCCTTTGTTTTCGGCGGGCTAGCATCTGTGACGGCGGAATGCGGTGAGTGATGAGTGGAGAGCGTTAGCGGCCGAGCTGCGTGGAGTACTATTAATTAGTTCAATCTCTGTTGTGATTTACAGCCTTGTAAAGTAGTATCCCATGGTTTGCGTTGCAGGGACCTTCCCAATCGACCTAGCCAAGACGCGTCTTCAAGTTCAAGGCCAAGTTGGCGACAGCAAATACCGAGAGATCCGCTACAGAGGCATGCTCCATGCTATAGTCAGGATATGCAGAGAGGAGGGGCTCCTGGCACTCTATTCAGGGTGTGTGTGTGTGTGTGTTTTGTCTCGTCTCTGTACCGTTGTCTTCCTAACCTTGTGCTTACTACATAAGTATTGGACGTATACTTTGATTATTCTATTTCTTCTAAATGTTTACACTTCTCTTTTTTTGTACACTTCCTGTTTTTGCAACAGCCATTGCCCCGCCTACCTTTACCTCAACCCTTTTGCAGCCACAGATATGTCTTAGCCTGTCTCAGGGTTGCATTTTTTCCCTTATGTTTTGAGATTTTTACAGTGTAATGTAAGTGCAAAGCTCACAAAGTCGAGGTGTGTGTGAGCCTGGTGCTGGGGGGCAATGACTTTTAGGGAACTGGCTGGATCAGGAACCACAGTTTTGTAAAGCCCACTGAGTTATTGTGGTACTGGGTAATAAATATAAACTTGACTTTTACAGAATTGCTCCTGCCATGCTGCGCCAGGCCTCCTATGGGACCATAAAAATTGGCACATACCAGAGCTTTAAGCGACTGCTGGTTGACAGACCAGAGGGTGAGTCCCAGTTTCTTTCTCTGACACACACACACACATTTCGTTAGGCAGTGACCTGCCCCCATTGACACATCTGCACATTCCTCTTGAAGGGGAGGTGCAGATGTGTGTGTGCGACCTATTTATGTCCCCTAATTTTTTTTTTTCAAGTGCTTCTGTAAAACAATGTAAAGATAAAACTTGTTCACAGTTGTAGTCTGTCTCCCATTCTTCTCCCCTTTCAGATGAGACATTGCTGACTAATGTGATGTGCGGCGTTCTCTCTGGAGTCATCTCCTCCTCCATCGCCAACCCCACTGATGTGCTGAAGGTAGCTATTTGCACACATGAAGATTGTGTTGGATCTCCTTGTTATTGTCCTAATGAGTGTGCAGTCAGTTTCTCCAAAGCAGTAGAGCAGGTTTGACAATTTCTTGGAAGTGCAGCAGTCTTCTTTCATTTTGTATTGTTTAGTTTAACATACAGCTTTAGGTAATTGTTTTGAAAAACTGCCGGATTAACATGCCCTGTCTAGATGAGTCTGTAACAGCTCCGGGCTGTAGGTGTGCTCTTTTGATAGCATGCCGAGTAGAGCGAAGGGTATCATGGTGCTATCAAGACCCCGCTTGTGGATTATTTATAGACTGAAGCCTCTAAGGCTTAACATAGTGTTCTGTAAATTATATGGGTGCATGAATATGGTGTGTGTGTGTGTGTGGCCACACTTATCTGCACTCATAATGTTTTGCCCAGCCACTTCTTCGCCATGCCCCGTTAGGCCTAATGACCTCCTCCTGTTCACAGTGTGCTTGTTAAGAGTTAACAGACAAATGGATGTGGCTGCGAGTTTGGAACATTGCATTTTCATCACGGTGCGTTCTAGCTGCGCCCGCCAAGTCATCATGGAGCCAGACAGCGAACCAAGGCTGATCTGTAAACAGCAGTCAAGCAGGGACTGGAGAATTCCTGGAAACAAGGATAGAGATAATACTTTTGGACACAGTGCTTGCCAGTAATCACTACTAACTTTTTTTGCTTTTGCATTCCGACAAGAGTACGATTAATACACCCCGTACTTGGCTTGGTGAACCTACAGCACTCTACACTGGTTGTGCATACTTTCATTGTCTCGAGTGTCAAGTTTATGGGCGTTCCCTCTGTCTGTCCTCCCAGATCCGCATGCAGGCTCAGGGAAATGTGATCCAGGGCAGTATGATGGGCAACTTCATCAACATCTACCAGCAGGAGGGAACAAGAGGACTGTGGAAGGTACAGAACACCTGAAAGTAGTCATGGGTTTCAGGTAGCACGGACATTGCTCTTTAATATTCAAATCTTCAATCTTGTAACATTCTCTCTCTTTTTGCCTCAGGGCGTCTCTCTAACGGCTCAGCGGGCGGCCATCGTGGTCGGGGTGGAGCTACCGGTCTATGACATCACCAAGAAGCATCTGATCCTGTCAGGCTACATGGGGGACACCGTGTACACACACTTCCTGTAAGTTTGCAGTCACCTGGACGACATCCTGCTGTCTCATGTGATGTTATCGACTGGAGGAAATTGCTTGTCAGGGCAAGACATATTTCAAAATTTTAAGGTGGAACTAAGAAATGATACACTGTCCTGTTCAACATATGTATGTGTTGACCATCATCATTATTGCCTACTGAGCTATCTCAAGTCTTTTGAAATATGGTTGTTTGATTGTACCTGGAAGTAAGCAACTCTCAATGCTCAATTGATATAACACAATAGTTCAACCCATAGACAATTAATAAAAGCTTTTCTAAACACTCAATGTGTATTAGGTTAAATTGTCAGCCTTGCAGGAAGTTACATTTGTGTCAGCGGCACACACACCACCTCGGCAATGGCTGTTTAGATTTAATTAAGGGACAAATATAAAGAATCTACACACTATCATTTAAACGTGTGTCTTGTCGTGCCGCAGGTCCAGCTTTGTGTGTGGTCTGGCGGGGGCTTTGGCCTCCAACCCAGTGGACGTAGTCCGGACACGCATGATGAACCAAAGAGGAGGAGCTCTGTACCAGGGAACAGTGGACTGTATACTGCAGGTCAGTGACAGTCCCCGAATGGAGAAAATCAACATCTTACATTTGTTCCAGTTCAGATTGTGTTTGTAGATGACTAAATTAAAGCAGCACTCCAGCGATTTTGCAAATGAAGATCAGTTTACTCGTCATGGGCGCTACTATTCAGCCCATGAAAACAGTTGTATAATGTCTTTTGTGGCTCTGGAGGGAGCTTTTAAAGTCTGAGAAAATAACCCCTGATAAAGATGTGTGCTAGGCAGGGTGGGAACAAAAAGATACTGTTGGTTGCATTCTGGGAAACATAGGATCCAATGTCTTGAAGCTTGACCCACACTAGGGACTAAAAGTCAGCAAATCTCACCCTCAGCTACTAAATTTGACTATTCTACTTTTTTTTTATTTGTCTCTTGTGACTCCCAAAGCTTTATAGAAGTGCAGTAATGCATCTTGGAGTGCCCTTTTAATTTAAGTACAGGCATCTTCATGAGTTTTATCTGTGAATTACCATGCAAATGTTGTGACATTTAAAGCAGCCAACAGTGTCAAAATTATTTGATTTTGATTGATAATCACTGGCCCATTGCCAGGAAGTGTGTGTGTGTGTGTGTGTGTTTGATTTTTGCCTCCTGTGAAGATTAATGTTTAGTATAATGTAGTTATGTTGAACGCCCAGAGAGGACTTTAGAACGGCCGTCAGAGGATAATAAGATTAAGATGGGTTTTTAACAGGTTTGTTTTTCTTTTCAGACGTGGCGCTCCGAGGGCTTCATGGCCCTCTACAAGGGTTTCTTTCCCAACTGGCTCCGCCTGGGCCCGTGGAACATCATTGTATCCTTTAACCATCTCATTAGTGCAGCAGTCTGTTTACATATATCCACTGTGATGCAATATCTTTTGAGCTGGAGAAATCAGTGGGGAGAAGTTGTCAATTCTGTTATGCATTCAGTGACGTGTGGGATTCCAAGCCATGCTCCAGTGGAGGACAGCTTAGCTTAATGCTAGCTAACGCTTTTATGAAACTACTGCCTCATTACCCCACTGCCCGTGGTTAGAGAGGACGTATGGGGGTCCTCAATGGGGGGTAAGAGGAAGAGGGAACGGTGGTGAGAAAAAAGGAAGGAGCAGAGAGGGAACTTTATGACAGTCTTTCTGCAAAGGCCAGAGAGTTACAGGGGGAAGAGAGGTGCTGACGGGTCGTCATCGTGCTCCAACCAGGCCTGAACAATGTAATGAGATTATTGACTTGTTACAGCAGAGTAGACTGAGGTAACAAGGGAGGCTTTGAGCTGCATTACAGAAAGCGCCAAAATCCCTCAGTGAGCCTCACATTCTGCTCAACAAAAATGTCCACTCCTCTTGCCTGTTCCTTCTTGTTCCTTTACTCTGTGTCCAGTTCTTCCTCACATATGAACAGCTGAAGAAGATCAATGTGTGACTGGCAGAGTGAGACGGTGAAGAAGAGACGAGTATGAGCGCACACTCTGAGATGAGCTGAGAGGACCAAAATCTGGATGGGGATGGATCCTTGATGGAACCACTGAACGGGGGCAGGGGGTTTATGTAGACCTGTGTGTGAGTGGCGGCATGAGAATTTGCCTGATTCCTGTTTGGGCTACATGTCTCCTAAAGTCTGTGGCAAGTGTGGAAGACACTCCTATCTGATGTTTTCGCTCATCTGAATGCTATGTTAAGCTCATTTAAATTTGATACTGGCCCCTTAGATTCATGTCATCTAATTTATTGACGGGTAAATGGCAGAGAAATGTAAGACGCAAAAACTGGCCAAGACTCTAATGTCACGAGGGGTTTTCAGTCTTCTACATTTACAAGCGGTCTCCAAACGAGTGCCTTAGTTTGTGATAGAGGCTGCCTGCGCCTGAGTTGCATAAGTACTGAGAATGTTGGATAGCAGCTGACATTTGCAGCGATCATTCCCTTTTTGGACAGAAAATAGTTTGTGTGCACGAGTCAACAAACTTGGACTAGGATGTGGTGTTTTTCTTTTTTCTATATTTCTAAGTTGGGTGTGTGGACAGGTGAAATTATTTATACTAAGTCTCCCCCGGAGTATTTAGTAAAGAGCCAAGAACGCATCACTGTATACTGCAATAAATAACAGCCTGAAGACCAGTGTGGGTGCTCAGGCAGGACACACGCACACACACGCCCATATGTGGCGAGCCTAGTGGTCCCTCATGCCAGCAAGTGCAGTCAGTAAATATAATCTGGGGCAGCTGGGTGTTGACCCTGCACTCCCTGCGTTCTTGTGTTATCATCATATACGATGCTGTAAAGACTTATTACAAACGCAGACGTTATTACATATTATATCCCACACCGCTTTAGGTTTAGACCACTGGGTCAGATTAGGGTATCCATGGCACGTCATTTGACGATGTTTAGTGCTTGAAGGCACTAACACCACTGCACATGATCCACAGTTAACTCCAGGTACATTTTCATATGCTGTATTTGCACGCTGAATGCTTTTCTGTGAGCTTTCATTGCAAAGAATGAATATGCTGCTGATGGTGTGTGAGCTGCCAAAGTGTAAGCCAGTGTAATTTTGTCATATTTTTGATACTTTTGATGTTGATGTAAAGGCTTCTGCAGCCCTGTATATTTGAAATAAAAGTGACAAACCCACTATGCCAGTGTTTTTTTGATTTGTTTTCACCACAGTGTGGCGCTGTGGCGCTATACACTGGCACACCACAACTCGACCCAGATGAAACCAATAACTGTTTATGAGTCTTATTAAATTCCCAACCCTCATCTTTGAGGCCACAAATCTAGCACAGTTGTGTTGTTTCTGAGGGATTGCCCAGTTTCTTTCAAACACACATGTTCATGCAGCATCCCACAAACAATCACTTACTATGAATTATTCAGAGGAATCTAAGATGTAATTGTTCTTTTATTTCGGTGGGTAAATTCCCAGTTTTCCCTCCTCAGAGTTGTTTTGAGGAGATGATGGGAGCTCGAGGGAGCGCAGTGGGAAACTGCCGTGAACTCGCAGTCTCTCTGTGTACATGTGTGCCTTGTTCTTTTATTTAGGGAGCATCACCATGGGACTTATTACTTGTGTGAGAACTGTTATTGTTGTATCTGCTTCATCTAAGCCACCATAGGTTGCACTGCCACATTAGTGTTGGTGTGACATGCATGGTTGTGTTGAATAACTCAATTCCAAACAATGCCACAGAGTGTGATGGGTCTGTATGCTGGTTTAAACACAAAAACACCCCGTACTGTCCATAAATCGAGTTGAATGAGGGAAAAAAAGAATAATGTGTGGCTTGTGCCAGGATTTGGCATCTATAAATTGACATTATAGGCTGTTGCCTGGCATCACATCTCTGGCACAGTCCTCTATAAGCTGGACAAGTATGGCCATGGGGGATTCCAGCAGTCACAGACATGCTACATTATGGGTATTATTTGCTGCCTGGCCCAAGGGTGCAGGGGGCTGGCTCTATTGTGTTCCAGGGATCAGAGTGATCTTTTGTGTCAGAGGGATAAGGCTCTGCTCTGCTCCAAACACCCTGCCCTTTTTCTCTCCTTTTTTGTTCTTTCAGCCATTTCTTAGATGAAAACGCCGCTCACTGCAACACACGGGTGAATAAATGGATGGATAAATGCACGAGTGGATGGAAATGTAGACAAGGAGACAAAGCTGTCATAGTCTGTTGATCCATTTGGAATAAGGACTGTGCTGCTTCTGGTCTGCACAGTGCTGACAAAGAAAAAACAAATCACAGGCCTAATGCCATTTCTTTTTGCTCAATATTGCAGTTGAGATATGGGCTGGAATACAACAGAACAGTTTTTCCTTTCTCAGCTTTTGAAAGATGCTCATAAAATGCCTGGGTGCTTAGTTTGAGTAAAATGAATGATTTTCCCTCCTGAAAATACATTGTTTACAGACCACAGATTCTGCATAACATCAAAATACCTTGCTAAGCTGTCCGAAACATCTTTCTCCAGGAGAAAAAAAGCAGCCTTTTGCAATTTGAAATTATGCCTGTAGTGAATATTGTGATAAATTGTACAGCTATGTCTGGTCTGTGAAAAAAAAACTGACAAATTGAGGATTTTAAACAAGGGGAGGCAACAGATCCTGCGGAAATGTCAAATCATGCTTTAGGAACTCTTTTCTCTGACAAACATCAGAGGTATTTCTATAGTAAATCGCAGAAAGGGACAAATATCACAGCAAGTCCCTGCAGGAATCATAGAGATGACTAGAAAATAAAAAAACAAGAAGTATGGTGGGATCAATATTAAAGGAGAGTTAGATGAGAAGTTTGATACCACGCTCATGTCTGTACACTAAATATGTCGCTGGAGCCACCAGCCGATTAGCTTAACATAAAGACTGGAAACAGTTTAATATATACAAAAACCAAAGTGAATTTTTTAATATATATTTTTTACACTTAATTAAACAAACAAACAAGATATAACTTGTTAATTAATGAACGTTAGAGGTGCTGGTAGGTGGATTTTGTTACCTTTTGACAGTCAGGCTAGCTGTTTCTGCCTGCTCTACTCTTTATGCTAAGCTAAGCTAACCAATCAATTCTTGACCTTGCTGGCCGTAGCTTCATATTAGCTACAGACATGAGGGTGGTATCAATCTACAGTCTCCTTTTCGCTTCACACAGATCTGATGTGATGTGCATTAAAGCAGGTGGATGGAAACTTTGGGAGTTCCCACCATACTGTTACACTGTGGCATCTTTACACTGAATTTTGTCAGCTTGCTGTCTATCATCTTTAATAAGAGACAATTTGAGAAAGGTGCCTCCAGTTCTTGTCTGTTACACCCATAAACACGCTCGAATGCCGGAGTCGATGATTCATCTCGACTAAAACGCCTCATCCAGACAAACAACAGGCCTGCTAAATCACAGCGCAGTCGACCTACATTCACACAGCACTGGAAGGGGACTGGGACCCCGGGGAGACAGGATCACAAGGATGAGCCGCTGGTAATGCTGCTCCATTGTTCCATTAAGACGGGAACAGGCCAACACAGTGAATGTTAAAGGAGATAAAGGGAGGGGAGATTTGTTCCACATGTTGGCTCCTTTGACTCTCTGACTCCAAGAGTCAGAGAAAGTGAAGTTGTGCCACTTATAAAGACACTTTAATGTTCCTGTGACATCTGTATAGGGTTTAAGTGACCTTTTAGTTCTTTTAAGAAAATGTGACATTTTGGCAAATATGCTTATTCACTTATTTAAATAAAACACTCTTATTTCTTGCCGAGAGTTGGATGAGAAGATTGATACCGCTTATGTCTGTCCGTTAATTGTGAAACTATAGCAAGGAAACGGTTAGCTGATCTTAGCTTAGAAACCAGACACAGGGGGGAAAGCAGCTATGGCTCTGTCCAAAGGTTAAGAAAATTCCACCTACCAGCACATTTAAAGCTCACTAACTAACACATCACACCTCCTTTGTTTAATCTGTACAAAAACTAAAGTTTAAAAACGACAAGTTGTGGTTTTACTAAGCTAAGCTAAGTCAAGCTAAGTGTCTCCTGGCTGTAGCTTCAAATACGGACAGACATGAGAGTGGTGTCACATTTCCCAAAATGTCATTATAGGTCTCTGTGTGTGTCTCTGGTGCTTAGCGGTGACTTTATAGTAACCTAATTGTATACATGGTGTTTTTATCTCTGTAACACAGCTATATTTGCATGGCTCTATCAAAAAATTGTTGTAAGAATCTATAGCAGGTTTTCCCTTCTTGTTCTCGGTTTATCCTCCTTATTTCTGGAGACTACATCCAAAAACTGGGTTAGAAAAAAATGACTACACTGCAGATGAGCAGGGAATACTGCCATCATAACATCACCACGTCCTTGTTAGACGTGTTCAGTCTTATGTAATTCCAGAGGATAAACACTAGGCTCATGTGCTTTCTTCTAGCTAAGACATGAAATCAGAGGAGTAAACACACCATCCGCCAGACTCTGTGTCTTTCTGCATAACCCGCTCAGTCACAGCTCCCTCATTAATATCCCAGCTTCTGATAAGGAATAAATATTCAAATATTCAGCGGTATCAGTTTCCTTGGATGCCTGATTTAAAATTCCCTGCCCTCAGGCACAGCAGCAGGCACAGCATGCACAATCCATACAAACACACACACACACACACACACACACATGTTGGTGGCGTTAGTGGGATTGCTCACTGACACTGGAGCCCTCCCACATACACACTACAGTCTGAAGCTGCTGTTCTCCACTTCTGCTTATGTCTCGCTCTCACCCTTTTTTTTATGAAAAAGGGGAGAGGGATGGAGGTGGGAAAGAGAGGTGAAAGACTGAGGTGGGGAGCTGGGATAACAATGAGCTGATGGAATGAGACTTTAGATGGAGTCAACGGGGAGATGTGGAGAAAACTTTATTGGAAGTCAGCTGCCGTGAAAGGCGAGGACGAGTGCCCGAAGAAAGAGAATAGAAGATGACAAGAAGAGAAGGGATCGGTAGGAGAGAGGAGAGGATGCAACACATGTCTTGATTCTCTGCTGCGCTCCAATTAGCATCCATATGATGCCTCTAAGACAGTGGTTGTCAACCGCTGTGCCAAGGAATCAAGACACAAATGGGCTGCGAAATGAAGGGTTACTGGCCCTGACATTACTTGACTTGAGAACAATCTAAGAACTAAGTAAAACTGGGAAGAATGTTTTTGTTTGTGATGCCAGCAAATACTAACCAGTGCAATATTTACTCTCAGCCCAAATCTGAAAAATACATGAAAGCAAGAGTGATTACTCTTTAAAGAAGACAAAATGTCTCTACACTGATTGTCAAAGTACTTTGTTAATTGGTTAGAAAAACTAGAATCAGAATCTGACTGAAGCAGTAAATTTAGTAGATTTCTATAATAAGATGGTGAGTTTGGCTTATATGGTGAGTCATTAAGCTCTAAACGAACGATACATAATCCTGCAAGACGACAAGGTATAGAGAAAACTGGTGAATAGTGATGTCATCAGGGTCATCTCAGCTTTAGCTTACAAAAAAACAGAGCCAGCGTTTCATACTGGGAGTTTGGAGTCTAACAAAGAGAAGTCGTTGGTTGCATTATGGGAAATGTAGGATCAAGGATTTTTTTGGAGCTTGACTCACAGAAGGAACTACAGTAAAAGTCAGGATATCTCCACCTCTGCTGCTTCAATTTTGAACATTCTGCTTCCAATCTGCCTCTTGGAGTACTCCTTTAAACATCAAAGTTCATTCTTGACCTCAGAAATAGCAATTTGACAAAACAATCCCAACACAAGGACCACTTACATGCTTTTTCCAGAGCTTTCAACTGTATCACAAGGTCCTCATCAAAGGACAGAGTTTGCTCAGATGTCATGGAGGTGGAACTGTTGACATGCAAGTTCAGTAGGCATTCTGATTTAATCCAAAGCACTTTTAGAACAGATCCATCTCCATGATAACTGAGTAAACTCCGTCCATTGATGAAGACCAGGAGATACGGTTGAAAGTGCTGGAAAAAGCTAGCAAGTGGACCTTGAGTTGAGATTGTGTTGTCAAAGGAAGATAGTTTTTGGATTAGTGAAACATAATGAATACAGCTACTTCCATTCAGGGAGGTCACTGAATGGTCTGAGGAGTATAAAAATAATGCAAATCACATGCCTTGGCCTTCGCAGTCACCAGATCTGAACCCAGGTGAACACCTCTGGGAGATTTTGGGCCAACATGTTAGACAGCACTTTCCACCACCATCATCAAAACACCAAATTAGGGAATATCTTTTTGCAAGAATGGTGTACATCCCTCCGGTAGATTTCCACAGACTTGTCACCCATCTGTAATTCCACACCTTCTTACAGTATTTTAGACTCAGATAAAATGATGATTAAAAGGAAAATTAATTGCTGAAACCAAACATTTACTGATCCAGGTTTGCTAGAGATTGTCTTCATCTGTGTGCTCCTGCTTGTACAGCCTTAATATCTGCGGTGAGAGTCAGATTCTGCACTGTACTTGATGTATTTAAGAATTTCACAATAAATCCCTCTGAGCTCCATGTCATCTGTGAGTTTAAAAAAAAGAAAAAGTCACAAGCACTGTGAGGACTCACCGCCTGCGTGGATAAGCAGCCACCTGCCTGCCGCCAGTCGAGTTAGTGCGCCTCTCGAACACTCTTAAATAATGTAGGAGTTGAGAGCATATTCTCAAGAAACATTTCATGCAGAAGTCTCAGTCTCACTACTAAAATTAGGAGTATATTTGTGCCACTTTCACAATTTTCTTGCAGTCAAGAAGAAAATTTCCCACTGAGTGGCTTCATTGGTTTGACCATGAGTTCACCTCACCGTGGCAAATTAGCCAAATATTTCAGGCAATGTCGGGGTTCACAGATCAATAATAATACACAGAGTGTAGACAGTGAAGGAGAAAGAGAGATAGACACAGTATAACTCCTCTCCTATTTCAACCAAATAAGAGTCACATGTCTTCTGAAGGCATGAGGCTTCATATCACACAGTAATCTGCTGAGGGAACAATCGTACCACTGTTGCCGCAGACTGTCAGAGGTGAGAAGCCTATCACAGCTCTCTTCCTCTCGCTCTCGCTTAAAAGACACACGCTCCGCTCCACAGGTGCAGTCTGACACAATCACTGGCAGTGTGGCAGGAAACTCACACTTCAAAGAACATGTTAAAGTGTGATCTTGGCAAACTGTCTTCTGATCACATCCCAGATAACCCACTTATTCCACATGGACTTTGTGTGTTATGTAGGCATCTCTGAGTAAACACCAGCAGTCATGTGAAACTAAAAAACACTGCCAATAATGTGACAATAGAAGAAAAGATCAGACCTATTAATAGGGAGCATTAAGACGATTAAGAAGATTGATCTTTTCTTGCTTTTTTTAAAAAGTGGTGATCTACAAAGAAGACAAAAGACCACAAGCCTCCTCCCTCAGGACTGCGCAGCTCCATTCATACACACAGAAACACATTCATTTATATATTTATATATCACCTTTCAAAACAGAGTTACAAAGTAGGTATTTGGTTAAAGCAGTAAAAGACAGCAGGGTCCACAGTGCATTTATATAGCAATAGGGCAATCTAAAAATGGTAAAAGCAAAAACTAGTAGAAAAGAAATAAATAATATAGAAATAAAACAAAATAAATAGAATGTACATAGAAGTAGGTTTTGAGACGGGATTTAAAAGAAGACACTGAAGTTGCTAGCCTGAGATCCTCATGTAGGGAGTTCCATAAACTAGAGCCCCTTTAACACATACACAAACTTTGACAGTAATTGGATTTACTGAAACTATTTTTCAATAAGGTTGCAACACCAATTAAAGTCACACAATTATTTCCTTACCGAGCTTAGCTATTTGGCCTCTGCTCATACAGAGGGGCCGGTGTATTTTTAAAGAGGTTGAGTGCTTGCTCTTACACAGTCAAGACACACACACACACACACACACACACACAAAGATCAATCTGTTTAAGTGGGCAGCGAAAGCCAAATTAAGGCCTTATTTCTGTTATTAGATTAACAGCAAATCCCCTACTACTGTGTGTTTTGTGATTTTGTGTCTGTGCATGTTTGACAGGTTTCCTACAACTTCTCCATTTCAAATTGTTTTACCCTCCAAATCTTAAATTGTTTGATTTGGTCTTCTATGTCTGATAATTTGATGCCTGTGCAAAATAATTATTGTCTACTAGCCACTAACAGTCTTTAAACCTGCATTAACTAACGTAACATTTAAAGACATCTAAACACAACATTATCATGTTGTTACCTTATTAAGTTCATATGGTGAATGTGTTAGCAAACCTTCGCCCATTTGACATCAGGCAGACATACAACAGCACACAGCAACATTAGCAGCTCTGTTTTGGTCTCCACCAACTCCTAAGAAAAATATCTGGCTCTTTAGCTGCTAAATGCTCCACTATGTTCACCAGTTAATTTCTAACTGTGTCTGTCAGCCGTTTGGTGCTGGGTAGCTAGCGTACACAGGGTTTAAATGAGCTTTTTCCATGAAAACAGCTGCCTGCTGAAAACAACACTGATGAGAGCAGTGAGACCGAACCAAAACAATAAAGTTGTTGGTCAAAAAACCAAAACAGTGAGCTGAAAGATGATAAAAAAAAAGCTCTATAGAGCTGAGGGGAACTGCAGAGACAGGTGATTTTCTGTGGGTTCGCCACTACGAGCAACCCCTTTCACATTAAACAGATCATTTGATCCATTGTTTATATAAAAATATTTATTACAGCAGCTTTAAATTATTCTTAGTGGGTTTACAATGTTAAATGAAAAAAATGAAGTCAGGAATACATAAATGTAACCGAAGGGACAATATTTAGCTATTTTGTCCTGAACAACTTGTAAATGATCTAAGTTATACTTTTGACGAGGTGTATGAATCCTGGGTTATATGTAATGTGTGTACATGTTCACATCTGTATGTTATAAAACTTGTCTTCTCAAAAACAAACAAAAAACTAAAATAATGGGCCCCTAAAATCAGTGCTAATGGCTGAAAAAACAACATTATGGGAACAGAGGCTGGGAAACTTTATTGAGTTCAGAGAAAAAGCCGTTTAGGGCATGTTACTGTATGGTCAAGGTCAGCTTTTATTTTGTTTGTTTTTCCCTCCTATGACTGGTTTGGCATTCAGCACACACAGATACAAACATACAGAGATCGGTAAACTAATATTGATGAATACTTCCTGCACTGCTGTGTCTCTCTTTTTCTACTAGTCCTGCAGATGTGCTGTGCACATGTTTGTTTTTTCCGCTCTTATCCTGGTGTTAATTTACAGCGCATTTCAATACAGACACACTCACACACACACACACAAAAGCACACACAGAGTCACTCCCATGGTAGATTTTTGTCCTCATCGAGAGATGCGGTAATGGGAGGCATGCATCGCCATTCTTGGTATTAAGCCCCCATTCCAGTGTTAACCTACTTACAGTGTGTCTGTCTTTCTCGCTCTCTTGTCCATCACTCTCTCCTTCCAGAATGACACTGAACTTTAAGAGTTATGTCTCTTACAGTATGTAAGAAGAGCACAGATAGTCAGGAATTAATAGAAAAAGAACTGGCCAGATAAGCATGAGCGCATTAAGGGCATGTAAGATTTCATTAAAAGTAAATGCTTTCGATGTGCTCACTGCATTAAAACAAGACTAAGAGTCTACAGCCATGCTAGTGGCACAGCGGTACTATAAGTTAAATGCTAACATTGGAATGCTAACATGCTCACAAGGACCAATGTTAACATGAGTTTAGAAGGTATAATGTTTACCATGTTCACCATTTTCTGTGTTAGTGTCAATCCAATTGTTGCTGAGGTATGTAGTTCTGGACCAAAGTGGTGGACTGACCGACTGATCAACGTTACCATACCCAGAGCCATGCGGTTAGCGAAGCTAAAAATGCATTTTGTAGCCTCTCCAGCACGCATGAACTGAAAACAAGCAAAATGTATTTGTCCAATGCAACTATCTACTCCCTACATCTTAGGGAAATGTAAAGAGATGATCATGTAATGCAGTTTTTTCACATTAAAGATAAATTTTTCATCGTATGAGTATATTGAAATTAGTATAAGGATTTCCTGTGGTTTGGAAGTAATAATCGGATGGGTGTGATGCTCAGTGAATGCTGCTGGCTCACTACAACCTGTTTGTGTTGGATTGACAAGTCAACTAGACTCTGGCCTTGATGGCAAAACAACTCAGCTCATTTCCATCTAATCTGTAACATATTACACTTGTAGTCATTTCCATGAATAGTCAGCCTGTCCAGTACACCCACCACATTCCAACTGTAATGGTTACCCTGTTGTTGATTTACACTTAACATACAAAATAATATTAGGGACACACACAAATCTGAATAGATCAATAAAAATAAAAACAATTTTCCTGTATTAATACCTCTGTTTCCCAAAGGAGGAGATGCATTAAAAGGACCACACTGGTCATGGAAGGCTTTTTAAAATGGCTGAGATGCAGCTGCTTTTGCACAAGCAAACCAATTTCAGAAGGATGTTCCTGAATCTGATACTTTATGCATTCGGCATATTGAACTCCCCCAAAAGGAATGCAGAACAGTGCAGGCTTACCAACATTTGGTTTGTATTTCTTGTTTGTCTCAGTCTCACCATGTCTGCTCTTCACCCAGGCTTAAAATACAGGCAATACAATAGACTCATATATATATATATATATATATATATATATATATATATATATATATATATATATATATATATATATATATATATATAGTGTTGAGCAAGCTACTTGGATAGTGTTGTGAGCTAAGCTTCCAGTTACTCTAAATCTAAATTGCGAGTAAGGTTTCACACAGTCTGAGAGACACACAAATGTCCTATCCTTGTATGTGACACTGAAGTTACAAGCTGCGAGGTACAAGCGCGAATTTGGGCCCTGTTTTTACACTTGCGCTGACTAGCCAATCAGCACGTTTCCCACTAACCATCCAATCAGAGAAAGTCAAACTGTCCAATCAGGGGACAAAAGGTTCTAGTGCGTTCTGGTTACTTGGTCCATCTGTAGTAGGCTTGTTCTCAAGTCTTTTCTGGTAAGAAGCAGTGAGCCTCTCCTAACTGTTAACGTTTTGAACGGTATAAATACAGGTTTGGTGTTTTAAAATTACAGTAAAAGTGGTTTCTAACTGATACAGAATTTAAACATGAACCAAAGCGCAAAATATTTGTGCAGCATAGTTAAGCCCTTATTGTTGGCTAGGAATTAGGCACGGTGCTATCGCTAATGCTAACTTTTAGCCAAGTTGACTGACAGAAGAACGACTAATTAACCAATCTTTGGCTAGCTTTAATCTTTATACTGGATAGGTTGGAACTGACAGTCAGGCTAGTTTGTTGTTGAATGTGTATGTAGGCTAAGTTATAAACCAAAGGTTACACACACTAAACAAACTTTATCATAAACAATCTTTATTTATGAGTGAGCTTGAATTAAACCTTGATTAACACATTCCCTTTGATCATATGATGCTGCTAATATTTAACAGTAGTGATCAACTTGTGTAATGCAGGCACTACAGTATAGATGCTTTATCTTAGGTATTCATATATTTATTTTATATTTATTCTTTGACATTTCCAGCTGCAACTCACAGCCAGATGACCTATTAGAGCAGAATTTTTCCATTTACTGCATTGTTTTGTTTTGTTTGTAGGCCTGCTGGTTTGAACCCACTGTCAGGTTACACACACACTGACACAGATGACACTAACATATTGGTTCCTCTCTTAGACAAAGAGAACATCAATCCAGCCGTGCGCTTTGGTTGGTAAGTAGAAATATTGTAACTGAAATTAACAGACCACATAACTTGACTGTGCAAAACTGTTTAGCATCTGTAGACCTTTTTCATTTTGTTTAGGAAAATGCCATTCACGCATGATTTGCAGTAGGCGATGCTTTATTTTATGTACTGTGCTGTAAAGACTATTACATATCCTCAAGTCCTAAGAGGCGATAAGATATTCAAGTGATACAATTTTGATACCAAAGTCAGTATTATAACACAACTAAGTTTCTTAAGCAACTTAAATTTATTTAAGACATTTTAACTTTAATAATAAATAAGGAAATAAATTGTCCACCCTGAAAAGGACTTGGTATTTAAATGAGCTGTGAGGTTGGTTTTCTGACATAAACTTTCTCTCTCCCTCACCCTCCTTCCACTCCTCCCGACCTCCTCCTTCCTATCTCTAACTGCAAAACATCACTGTTGGTGACTCGGTGGCAACTCAGCAGTAAGTTCACACACATGAATGAAATGCTGAATTACCACAGTGTGCCATGAAGATTTCTAATACACAGTTAATAAAGTGGTAGTGAAACACTGAGACTTAAACAGCCCCACTGAGTAGATACATTTCATGACACCAGTGTGTTTCACATAAATCTAGCAACGAGTGGAAATGCAGTATTAACAGGGGTATTTGGTGGTGATTCTGATTTTAAACTGTGTTCATGTGAAGACCTTAAAAGCAGACATCTTTAATGCCATTTTAGCTTCAGGTAGAAGTTGCTTAATTGGATTTCTTATATTGAAACAACTGTCTAATGTTTGTTTCCATTTTGTCTTACAGGTGTCCTGTCCATCTACTCTCCTCTATCAAAGTGGCTCTCTTGTCTCGGGAATTTTGAAAACTTTGCTGAGTGTAAACAAGTGTAAAAGTAATACCACTGCACACACTGTATTCATTCTCCCTGATTCACATAAAATTGTACCTAAACTATAAGCATTCGCATTGTTTGAATCAATAAGTGTATATATAAGTGCTTTGGTTGTTTAAACCTTTTATATACTGTAATAAATCAACCATCAGCTGTAAGGAGAAACTGTTCGAGTTTGATTCTGATTTTTATATATAAGCCTGAATATATTAAGACGGTTTAAGAAATTGAATTCAGGTTGCTGTCACTGACATTAGTCATTTGTATTACAAACACTAAAATATACAAATGCCATAGTGTTCAGTTATTGTCAGTTAAGTACAACATTTGAGCATCAGTATAGTGCTTTAAAATACTGAACAAACAGCCTTCCTGTCTGTCCCATATCTGAGATTGGACTTTGTTTCAATATTTTCATCAAATAGAAAATCGTTAGTTGTTCTCTTGTGCATTTAAATCTGTAAGTAATAGTAGCATCGAAATAGTATAAACATAATATTCATCCTGTCTGGTGTACTTCAAACTTTTGTTTTGCCTTAGATATCTGTAATATCTTCACAGGCTTGACAAAAATAAACTGAATAGTTTTGAAACATAAATGTGAACTCTTTCCTAAGTGCTTTTGATTACTAAAAGCATCCATCTTCTGATCCTGCTACATTAACAGGAATCTTTTATCATAAATATTGTGTTCAATATATTGGTTGTGTACAATAAAACATTACATTTGAGGTTTTGGAGCACAACAACAATGCAAAGGACAGAGGTCAACATGATGCATCATGTGTACCACAGGTATCATATGCTGACATTGTAAAGAGAGGACTTCACATTGATGATCTTTAAGATTACAATAATTGTCAAGTTTGGAAAGGGGAAAAATATTATTTATATAATTTATCTTTTGCACAGAAAATCACCTGGGATTACAGTTGGGTTCAGCAAAGTTTTACACCTCTTTCATGAGCAGCTACATTTCTTTAATATCAAACACACAGGAGCAGAACTCCTTAATAGAGAGAGCTTTGTGGACATCTTGTCAAATGCACAGCCAAAAAAAATCATGTTTCAAGTGTGCCACAAGCTCACCAGCAGTCAGCCATAACAGCAACCCGAGGAGACGTGCAAAGGTATGACGTGACAGGCTTAAGTATGACTATTATAGAATAATAATGTATTTGTTGTTCATTATTGTTCCTCAATATAACTTTGAATGGGAACAAGACAGGAACGCACACCAAGGTTAGTGAGGTGCCGACTCCAGAGGATTGTGCACAAACAAATGACAGAATGGGGGTCGCACACTCACTCCGATCAGCGTGATGACTCTGAATCAGAGCTTGTGCGCCTTTGTCAACTGAAGCCACACAAACTGTGTGGCTTTGGGCTCTGGAAAAAAACCAGATGTTCAGACTTCTGTTCTGTGTTCAGCAACAGCCTATTTGACATTATTATTTAAGCCTATATTATATTTTTTTTCATGAAGGAGTGGCTATGAGGCTTCCTCTTATTTGGCATGAGATAGATTTGAGAGAGATGAGAGCGTGTTGGCAACCCTTTGGGTGGGTTTCACTTGAAATTAAAAGCAAGCAGTGGCAACAATGGCATTTTTCAGCCACGTTAGCGGCGTGGCTACAGGGATGGCAATGTTTGTCGTTCGGTCCACCACTTGGGTCCAGACTGAAATATCTCAGCAACTACAGGATGGATTGCCATGGAAGTTTGTACAGTTATATGTAGCAGATTAAAGATTTAAATGCATTAAACTGATCATATCGAATGACGTTACTTTTGGTAAGAAGAAGGAGTAGGTTTACACTCACTTCCGGCTATCAGAATAAGATCAGGGTTCATATTAAATAACAGTGTTTAACTCAGTAAATTCATTTTAAAACGGGGCACCACTCCTCTACAAGGACTCTGGCCTGAGCCGGATCTCTTCCTCTAAAAGCAGGCTGATGAAGATCGGTTATGACGGCAACGCGGTGTGAGCGTCTGCCAGATGTTGACTGAGTTAAAGTTCGTTATGGTCCTCGTTAGGACTCCGGTGCTGCAACTGGATGTAGCAAGTTCTTTAATCTGGTATCAGCAATTTCAGTTTGCGAACAGAGTTTCTTTCTTTAAGAGTTAAGTTCACTCCATCTCCCTATCTCTCTCTCTTTCTCCTTCTCTGCACCATGTGACTGGCGCGTAAGGCCCAGATTTTGTCGTGTTGGATCTCAAAGATGGCTCAGCATCCTTTTAGCAGGCTTCTTTCTTTCAGAAATGTTGGATATCTACATTTTCCCAATTTTGCCTTTGGTCCCTCTGCGGGTCAGTTGAGGCCTGTTGGGCCTCAGGATTCAGTCCGGTGTTGTCGCAGAGAGCAGCGGAGAAGAGACGTAAGAGATCAGAGTGAGACAGGACAAGAACTTTACTCTTGTCTTAAAGTCTTCTGTAAGAGGGCGGGGTTGTTTGTGTCTAAGGCGCGAAACTTAGTCCACTCCCACCATATCTTATCATAATTCTTTCTGATGGATTGATAAAGTTTTAAGTTTAATCCTCCCATGTTAAAGCTTTGTCTTATCAGGTGTTGGAAGGCACCACACACTTTATAAATAAAACGGGATATTTTCCACCTAACCTAAGTAATTAACAGTGTTAATTAAATGTCATACATGGTAGGCCTAATATATGTTACGCCATCTGCATGACGACACACCATATATAGTTTATCCACACATATATCTGTAACAGCAAATGAAATAGTTAAATAAAATCACACAAGTTCTATCTCTGGAATGTCTTTTGTCTGTCTGCTTGTCTTTCCTCACAGAGGAGAGGAGGAGGGGCTTAGCAGACAAACACACTCGCTCTGAGGGCCGGTGGAATTCAGCTTTTCACTTACATTTTCACTTATTACCAGCCATGATAAATTAATTGTTGCACATTCACATTTTCTGTTTCATTAGCTATTCAGCACATCATAATCGGTGAATATGTACCATCCAGTAACCTTAGGCATGTTCAATTGATTAACATTAGACAACAAGAGATCAGTTGAAAATATTCTTGGCAATATGTCATTAGAGTGGCAAGCATGGGCTTACACTACTGAAACTGTATGCCATATTATCACACATGCTGTCCCAAATTATTAGTGATGTCCTGAAAGAATAGTTTTGTTAATACAGAAAATGGTGGTCCATACTTTGTACGACATCATATTCATTTCTCTACATAAAAGAACAGTTCTTTTGTTTACAAGGTTTATTGCTTTGTCGCATCATCATGACAACATGAAGTTCCACACCCTTCTTATTGTCAATTAAACATAACATATTAGTTAATACATTTTGATTCTGTACGGCAAATTTACTTTCTTTTGCTAGCATGGCTATTTGTCTTGTTTATTTGCTACAGTGAGATAAATTGTTTATTTAACTCTAGCTACCCATCTCTAGCGCATGCTAGCATAAGTAGAATTTCTATTAAACCAATGTGCTTGGTTTTGCTTTTGGTGGGTTTCGAGTAAAATCAAATAATGGACTAATGATGTCTGATGATTTGATGATTCAAAACACCGCAAATATTTGAAAGAACAGGAGAACGGGTCAGTCATGAGATAGAGAGAAAGCTGTGCTGTTTGTGTGGAAAAACTAGCAAATATGTTCTGTTTTTTGTGCAAACGAAGGTGATAGCCTGATGACTGAGTGTGCAGAATGTGTGAAAGAGAGAGCGACAGATGGGGACAGAGAGAGAGAGAGAGAGAGAGCCTCCTTTGTGGCATTTTACATGCACTGAGCTGCTCTATCGCTGCTTACACCATGTGAAGACTATCATGCGGTAAGTTTCACTGCTAGGGGGATGAATAGTGTAATAATTATTTTTGAACCGGTTTAATTACTGTGAGGGTTTTACAGGACAAGAGTCAGAGAGGGAGATGGAGGGAGAAATTGAATTAGGAAAAGTCACATTCCCTTCATAGTGAATCCTTTATTACTCTCATCCTTGCACAGTCCAGAAGACATGTTGACGCTGAAGCAAAATTGCTGTTCTACTGTTTTCTCCCACTGGATGAGACTATTTTGTCTTTTGCAAAGATAAGCACAGTTTCGGTGGTGATCCTGACCCCATCCAAGGTGAAAGCGTGTCTTTAATCGATTCACACGCTGGTGCTGGTGGTGCTGTTGTTGTGTGTGTGTGTGTGTGTGTGAGGCAACACGTCAAATAAAGACTGCAGCTTTCCGGGGGGAGAAGGAAGGAGAGCAACAGAGACAGTAAAGATTAATCTTTCCTTTCAGAAGGGAGTGAGGGAAGAAGAAATAATATATGCATATGGGAGGCAGGCGGTGTGATATCTTTACGGTGAGAGAGTCCAAAGGATGGTCCAAGAAATGCATGGAGTGCAGGAGTTCATGTGTGGAGGAAAGAAAGAGAACCATTGCGGAAAAAGTTTTAAATCTCTGCAGACAGGTTCTGTTTCGACGGTCACATGGCCATTCAGCATCTGTTAAATGTTACTCAAAGCACATACACATGCATGCACAGCACACATCATGTGAGAGCTGATAGCATGTTATCATAGCTTTGTACCATAGTCCACATTTTGTCTCTATTCTGCATCTGAACATGTGTGTGCGTTCTCCTGCTTCTGTACAACCTTTGCATGTGTGTGTACACAGCAGCCGCGGATGCCAACCAACAGCATCCTTTCATGTGCAATATGTGGAAAATTTCAGCTCGACGCCCTAATATCTGCTGGAAAAAAATACACATGTATCCAAGCAACAGCACAATATTTCAGATACATGCCACATTCTTTAGAGATACTTCTCTCCATCTGTTCTTCTCTCTTTGTGGTGCTTGTGAAAAATCAGCAGGTTTTCTCATAATAGCTGTGTGTGTTCTGTTACTCGTGCATATTTGCTCTTTTGAAGAGTTGGGGAAGACCTTTAGACAGTAGACTATGGAAGCAAATAAGGGTCATTAATATTTTGATCTTGTGAAATGATGTTCACAAATAATTTCACAGCCTGCAGTTGTATATCACCTTTTGTGTGCACGTGAAAAAAAAATTGCACGCACGTATGTGAATGTGTGAAGCAGCTGTAGAAATATTTTGTGTATGTCTAATTAAAATTTGGGGCAGGAATATTTTCAACAGTGAGGTTTCACACAGTCTGAGAGATGCACACAAATATTATGTGTATGTGACACTGAAGTTACAAACTACGAGTTACAAGCACAAATTTAGTTTTTTAACGCCTGAGCTGACTAGCCAATCAGCATGTTGCCCACTGACCGTCCAATCAGGGGAAGTCAAACTGTCCAATCAGGGGGCAAAAGGTTCTGCTTGTGCTTGTAACTTCAGTGTCACGTACGCATAATAGGAAATTTGTGTGTGCATCTCTCAGTTTTTACACTTGAAAATGGTATCTGTGTGCACAAACCTTTTTCACACATGCACTAAATATTTCTACAGCTGCAAAACTTTATTACACATTCCCAAACTTGAATTTGTGAGAACTTTTTTTTTTTTTTACAAATTCACACATTCAAATACGTGCAATGTTTTTTCACGTGCACACAAAAGGTGATATACAACTGCAGGCTGTGAAATTATTTGTGAACCTCATTTCACAAACTCAAAATATTAATGACCCTCATTTCCTTCCAGAGTAGATACACATATAAGAGTGTATTGTGTTGATGTCAAGAAGGGCTCTGTGTTAATGGACCATTATCACAGGAGGACAACCAGACAGAGAGGGAAAGAGAGAAAAGAAGATGGCCTAAAGGGGAATAAACACACACACACACACACACACACACACACACACACACACAACATGCAGATACAATAACATTCGCACACACACGAGCACATGCAGTGCTGCATCCCGGGTGCAGGGGTAGCCCGAGGGCTGCAGTTTAGTCATTTCATCTGTGCCTACTGTTGATGTGAGGAGCGTCAGAGGGGCACAACCTCTCCTTTTTTGTCTCTCAACAGAAGGGAAAATCAAACCCTGGAGATGGTTGGAGGGGATAAAGAACACAGATGGGGGCAGAAAAAAAGACAAGGAGGGAAGAATAGGGAGAGAAAGGGTGCAAAGATAAAAGGGGAATAGGAGGAGTAGAACAGAGCGAGAAAGGAGACACAGGACGCATTTTACAGCAGGCTCCTACCTGTATAACAAGGCTTTTCTGTAATGACAACTGTAACAGCACTGAGCCCTATCATTGTGGAAGAGCCTTCTAATTACAATATGTCTGCTAGCCTTTCAAGTTAACTCATTTAGAGAGGAGGGGATGGACTCCAACTGTGACTGCGACGTATTTATCAGTACACATGGTGAAATGTGCCAAAGCTTGGTTGAGCATTTCTATGGAAGTCCAGTACTAAAGGTGGGGGGGCGCTTGCGTTTGACCATTTCTTTCCGAAAACCAACAATCCAATATTCACGCCCACTGCATGATTAACCAGGTGGTGAGAAGGCAATTTGAACCTTTCTCAAGCGTTTAAGCTAAATAGTTAGAAGAGGCAAAATAAAGCTCTCCAAGCTAATTAGTGGTCAGTTAGCAAGCTTGTTAGCTGGTCCGCTTAGCTCGGTTGATAACTGGACAATAAGTTCACATGGTTTATTAAAAATATGTATTTGCACTGACTCCTGTCTCATAACTGCCTAAAAAATGATTGTTTTTTTGTGGAGCAGTTTATACACGAACAATAAAAGGAGTATTTTTCCCCCTAGACTTAGTTGAGATAATTCATGGTGATTTTAGCCGCTCACTGTCGGTGCTGGCAACATGCTAGTTAGCTTAGTATGCTAGTCATAAACTTTTATGACACTGAAACGTTTTTTCACACATGAATCATGTCCCTTGGACTGTCTTGAAATATAAAGCTGAATGTAATTGTAAGAGTGCAGGCAAGTATACAGGGCCATCAGGTGGCCACCCATTGTTGTTTGAGGAGTTGGCTCCATGACACAAAGGAGACCAAACAGTGGATTTCAGTGTCCCAGATCACCCCCCTCTTTACCTGCTCCCAGACATTCAACGCAGGCTTCTGAAGCCTGCTTACACTGCTGGACTAACATCAGTCTCTCTTCAGCTATGCTAACAAAAGGCCTCTCCAGTCATTAAAGCACCTTTACTCAGTGTTGCCAACTCTTTTCCAATGAAAGTAGCTAGCACTAGCTCAGAAAGTCGCTAAAAGTCACCAGATGACATCATACGCTCATCTGCATGTTGATGACATCATCACACATTCAATTGCATAAAGCTTAGTGCAGTGAGGGAGAGATCACTTTAATATAAGACATATAAAACGTAGATAGAGAAACGTGGGTGGTGCTTACAGAGGAACTGGGCGGGACTAACAGGAAGTTAATATAAGCCTGAAATTGATATTGGTTGATCAGAGTTGCTATATTTATTAGAAAACTATTTACAGAACAGCCTCAGAATAGAGCTTCAGAGCAAGTTTTTTTTTTATAAAAGTTGCTATATTTACGAGTACAGATATTGACACATTTTGCTCGTACTCGTAAAAAGTACATTATCTGTACCGGATACACATTTCAGCCGAGTACTCGCTCAACCCTAACCCTTACCATCAAATGGTGGAGACATAGCCAACACTACCAAATAGGCTATTATTCAGTGACTTTTTCACGGCCATGTAAAGACATGGTTAGCGCAGCTAAGATTAACCCTGTTTATCACAGTGCATTATGCTTTATCGTTAAAGACAAATTTCATACTCACTCACAAAGTTGGACGTCCTTACTGACAACAAGAAATAATCATCTCATGATATTTATCTATAAAGCTCTACTATTAAAGCTGCCAAATGGCCTCACATCTCTTCTCACTTTTAAATCTTTGTAACTATAGTACACAATCCAATAACTACGTAACTTTAGATATTCCATATGTACGCACTAATCTTGGCAGAACTAGTTTCAGGAACTCTGCATCTTTTAAATGAAATAAACTGCTAACTGCCCTCAAGCTAGATTTGTTAGTTCCCCATGGCGATTTTAAAGCCATATGTTTTCATGAATCTTGTAAGTGTTTTATAGTTCTAAAAGTGAGTAAGTTTAAGTGTATTCTGGTTGTGGTTGTCTGATTATGAATGTTTGTTGTTCTCAAGTCTCTCTTGAAAAAGAGATCTCAATCTAAACGAGAATGTCTGATTAAATCTGATTAAATAAAAAGTTTATAAATACTAAGTGTGCGGTCTAAAATATCACCACAAATAATCTGAAAAAATACTCACTAGCACGTTAATGTTGAAGGAAAGAGAGTTGCCAAAGGATATCCACTTACTGTTCCAAATTAACTGCTGACACAAAAGTAAAAGCAAATGAGGGGTTAGTGTTGAACTAAGCACTCATCTTATCACAGAAAACTGCTGGCGCACTAGTCTCTGTGGGTTCAAATTCAACATGTCTCACCTCTGGCAGCATCCCAGTTGGTGAAAACATGTGCTCTGCCCTTGACGCAGATGCGAAAATACCTTGAGGACATTTACTTACAAAATTGTCCTATTATTTGAGGACAGAATAATGTATAATATGTTCAAAAAGACCATTCCCTGAAGACTTTCATGTACCTTTTTTTTAAAGGACCAAGGCACTTGAGGACCAAACAGAGAGAACAAAGGATTGATAGTGAAGAAATGACTCAGCCAGGAGATGCTTCTTTTATAGATCTAATAAAGTGGGAGCTAATTACTCTCTATTAACCCACCACCCACTTCACAAAGCTACAGGACAAAGGCCAGTCAGCCTGTTCTGACTCTTGGAGTACACAGGACACACTCAAGATATATGTGTAACAACACACTGGTGGGCATAATTCAGCTGTAATGTCAGTTTGTCCTGCTCCTAACAGAGTGAGCTCTGAGGGTGTATTGTGTGTTAGGTAAGGTGCCCTCTTGTTGACACTGAAGGCAATGAATCTCTGCTTATTCAAAACAAGTCAGCGCTTTGTCGCGCTTCTTGGATCTGGCAGGCCTATATCTGAAGACGATTTTCTGCTTTTAAAGAAACCAGCTTAGAGAGTTTTGGGGGGGGGGGCTCCCATATAAAACAGACAATGCTGAGAGGAAAGAGCGAGCCCCTCTTTGCTTTAAATTGTATATCTGTTTATTGGGACATCAAGCAATGTCAGACAAGAGTGGTAAAAGTCTGTTAATATGGGAGATAGTAAAACATGAGTTTGAGTGACAGCTATTTTTTTTTTTACCCATTGATGTCAGGGCTTCTTTCAGCCATGAACTGGTGGAGTCATGTAGACTATTTAAGCACTTAAAAGATTCCTGGGCAGTGTTGGGCAAGTTAAGAAAAGTATAACACACATATTACTCATTAAAAAAGTAATTATATTACTTTAATAATACTAATTACTTTATAGCAAATGTACTTTATAGCAAAAGTAATTAGGTAGTAGTTCTCGTTACATCACTTTATTTACTCAGCCCAGTTCCGTCAAAGGGGCCTTTTAAACAACTTCAAAGCCTCAGCACACGTTACATCTTACGTATACATGGTTTAACAAGCAGCCAGCCGATGGTTTGGAGGTATTTACTGACCATCACTGACTTAACATTAGCCCCAGTGACTGCATGAAGTCCCGTCCCGTCCCTCACCCAATTGTAAACCGGGGGGGCATTTTAATGTGATGAAATTCATGTTAATTATTCCCAAGAGAGAACATTTCTCTCTTCGTTACAGACCCAAGTTACTGAGTCATGTAGAGTTTCAGTGTTTGATGCTTGTTGCCTCGGGGGCCTCGGGGGCTTGAATCTGAGCCAGAGGACTGTCTCCCTACTCACAAGACTCACCTACTGCTCCTCACATCTTATGTGTGATATTGTGATAGCTTTGCCATTAACATGGCATGTAGAAGATTTCGCAGTTTCAAATGGGAAAGGGCGCACACAAGTCAAAATGGCGCTAATGTTGTTGAAGGACGAAACGGCACGAGGGAAAGTTTGTGATAAGCTGTGGGATCTAGATATTCTCTTAAAAAGTGGAGGGATAAATAAACTGAATATAATTAATACGTGATAGAGTGGAAATGATTTGCACTGACACTACTATACACAAGAGGCCGAGTTCAGAAAAATGTACTTTTTTAAACATAACTTACATATCTACCACCAGATTGCTCAGAGGTCAGAGCCTGCGCTTAGCCATCAAAGCTGCGTCGGAGGAGCAGAGAGAAGCTGCCAGTGGCTTTGGATGAAGAGGCAAGACCCCCTGCTGGGCCCTGAAGTAGCAGGCCAGGAAGACACAGAGGGGGGTGTTTCTGGAACTCTCAAGTGAAAAAGTGATAAGGCAAACATCTCAGTCACCTGACCATCATTAGTGTGTTACCAAACTCAGTTCTTGAGAAGAGGAAGAGGCTGTATGAGCTCAGATGTTTCCAGATCCATCACTCCGGTCCCTGTAACATTTTAATATTCTGGCATCCAACCTAATCCCTAAAGATACAATATTATAACCTTGGAAACAGTAAAATCTTAGCACAACTTAGTCAAACGTTTTTGGAGCTTTCAGCCACATCTCTTGGCCTTCATTAGTGTATGGAGTTTGCCCAGTAGTCACAGAGATGGTTCGGTTGTTTTTACCTGACAGTGTCTGACGAAGGCCATTCTGATATCAATACATCTGTATATAGACAATGTATCAAGAATTACATACAGCCCTGCCCTGTGAGTGTTATAGTATTATATATTTACAATATAGCTGTATGACAGCAAAGATTTGGAAATGAAACTGAAACTGGAGAGTAGTCATCTTTCCCTGTAATTGCACTTTGATGATTTAATATCACAATTATTACAATACTCTTTTCTGACCCCCTCCAACCCCGTAATAATTTCCATACAGTCCCTAAATGTATCATATTAGCTGAAGTAGGAATAAGGAGGATGCACAAAATTGAGACACGGAAACAAACTTGTAACATGGAAATAGGTATAAGGACAAGCACAACACACACATGCACTGAGTACAGTTCTGTGACCACTCACACATAATCCTCTCAGATCTGGTGGTAAAGCAGACTAGGCAGTTTTAGTGAGTAGAACACTACCTTAACAAAGATAAGCATCTCTTTCTCTTGAGCTCTTTTGCACAGGCAGCAGACAAACATTAGAAAAAAAACACAGTCTACCTAATAGCCTTTGCCGAAATGGTAATCTATCAACAGACTTTCCTGAGATGGTAATCTAGCAACAGAGAAACACATCTGGTGCTGATAGCCGTCTGGCCTGAGTTTAACTCTTCAACACTGGGCCAATACAGATGTGGTCCAGACAGTACAAGAGACACACCTTAGGTCATTAATGTACAGTAATAAAAACAATATTACTACATTTATGTTATGATAACAGTCTAAATATGAAAAACAAGAGACTCACCAAAAGACGCTTACTGTCTTACTGAACTGTAATCTCTTTAACTTTCCATATAGTCGTATCGTCGTGTCAAAATTTCACTTTGTACAGTACTTTGGATTTTGATCAACATACCTGCAAAACTAATGACATTACATTAGCCTGAGCTAATTAGCAAATGTTAGCACACTAACATGGTAAACTAAGATAGTGAGCATGGTAAACATTAAACCTGCTAAACATCAGCATGTTAGCATTGCCATTGTGACTATGTTAGCATGCTGACGTTAGCATTTAGCTTTAGCAGTGCTGTGCCGTAGGAGCGGCCATAGAGCCGCTAGCCTTGCTGTAGACTCTTGTTAAAGGATTCAAGATGCACTGATCTTTGCATTACAGCTTTGTATGATAAAGTAGTGCACAAAGAAATGTAAAGTGTTGTAAAGTTGATGAAATGTGTATCTTGCTCAGCATTTTCAAATGTTAAATATTGTAAATTTATTGTTTTTTTCTGCTAATGTATTCAAAACAAATTTTCAAATACTTTACTTTGACTACTAACTTGTTAAGTTATGTTGTGTTGCTTCCATTCCAAACAGGTTAAATAAATAATGATAACAATTTACTTAAACCATGTTTGACAGATGAAGGCTTGCATGCAGGAGGGAGGGACCACTGTAACTTCTGCATTTTCTTAACGTGATTTCTCATTACAATGAGTAACAGCTTGGCAAATATGGTGAAGTTATCTACAATTTGCCTGCACACTGACAGCCTGATATGTAAGTGATATGATTGTTGTGGATGTAGATTAAAGGAAATTGTTCACTATCACATACTGGTAACAGAGTTTTCTTTCACTGTTTACCTTACAAAAGAGAACAACAGTAGGCTCAAACTAAACACATTTTAATAGGACAAATAAAATAGGAATAATCAGTCAGGAATATTAATGGCTGATGCCATTAGGGAATGAAATATACCATAAAAATAAAGTAAGCACTATAAATTCACCATACCAGAAACACAGTATAACTCCTTACAAACTGATTTATGATTTTACCCTGTTCCCTCCATTAAAGGCGCTCTGTTGAACACTAAATAACTTGTGAACATCCTGCCTGCCTTCCTCTGTCTTCCTCCACCCCCTCCTCTACATAAGAAGAGGAGGGGTTGGAGGACAGGGATCAACTCAGCAGACGCTTGAGACACTGAGACTGAGCAGTGAGTACTGGAGAGGAGTGAAGAGGAGGAGTGAGAGGAGCTGACTGGAGCCTCTGGATCACAGATCTGGATCTTTTTCACTTTGACACCAGTGACAGAGAAGACAGTTGCTGTTGGAGATGACTGGGCTGTCCCTGCAGGAACAACAACCATCTGCTTTGGGGACTTTTCTCTGTCCCGAGAGCTTGAGAGTTAGTGGGGAAGTCTGATCTAAAAGGCACAAATATTGGAGGATTTCTACCTCAGTTAGAAGTTAGGTAAGTAAGAGCTTAAACAGCAGTGACTGGAGAACATTAATTCACTGATTTAGGAACTGTACGGAAATGATTGGGGTGGTGAGGGGGGCTGAACCTTATGTATCTCTTTGTTAAAAAAAAAAGCAAGGCCCTCCCCAGGGTTATTAATGTCTCTTTTGACCTCCTCTTGACTACAACACACTCCCGCAAAATGTCAAAATAATATAACAGTGTTAAATTGGTACATTGTGCACTTCCATTTAAACCTTATCTTAATATAACATCTAATGTGCATCACCAATACATTAATAAAACCCCGATACAGAGACAGAACTGTTGTCCTCTGCATATGGAAAAGGACACCTTTATGAACCATGTTGCAAGTGAAAGTCTTTTTGATATAACTATTTATGTAACTATTAACTTTGTTGCAAAGGAAGGCTGAAATAATACAAATAAAAGATCCTTCCCTGATCTCTCAAAAAAGTCAGACTAACCTATCTTCAGCCAAAATAAAAATTATAATACCCCTTTTCTGATCCACTATTTCCCCCTAATAATTTGTGTACAGTTCATACTAACTAAAAATGACTATAATGTTTCTGCAGGGTGTGTCTGCAGATCTTAATTGTGAGTTTTTACTGAGGTTATATAGAGTGGGCTAAAGTCACATAATAAATCCTGGAGCCTAATAATAATAATCATTATATTATATTTTTATATTATCATCTAATAATAATTAGACAGTGAGGTGGTTTCTTTTTCATATGGAATAATAATAATAATAGCAGCCTTGAACAGAGTACTTTCTTGTTTGTGTTACAGGCGCACTCAAAGAGGATCAGTTGCGGCCTTGTTGGATAAAAGCCATATTTACAACTAAACTCCAGGATGAAGACTCATCTCCTCTGCTTGGAGTTACTCCTCTTGGCAGGTCACATCCTTGTGGCCAGTGGGCAGCTGGAGCCAAAGAAACAAGTGCCCCAGGACCCTCTTACTGTTACCCAGAGACTTGGGCTCGTAGAGAGAGGAGTGCAGGGTCCGGTGAGGCCCAACATCACCATGCCGCGCCGCCGGTTACCTCCCATGTGCACTGGACCCACGGAAATACGAGACACCTTCAAGTACATTAATACGGTGGTGTCCTGCCTGGTGTTTGTTGTGGGTATTATTGGTAATTCCACTCTGCTGAGAATCATCTATAAAAATAAGTGCATGCGTAACGGGCCGAACATCCTGATTGGCAGCCTGGCACTCGGAGACCTTCTGCACATCATCATCGGCATTCCCATTAATGTTTACAAGGTGAGCTATACCATTTAGGTTTATAGTGATCTTTTTGGAAGATTAACATTAGTTTTATTTCCAGTCAATTCGAAACTCCCTTAGCTTTTCAATCATTTTTTTGTTGCACTTTTGTTTTGTATAATACCCCCTTAAAGTTTATTACAATAACTTTTTACGGTCATATACAAATATTTTGCTGCATATTGGACTTTAAATCCTTCCCAAACACACCCTTTCCTAACACACACTCTTGAAAAGGGGCTTCCAAGTAGTTCCTTCATGTTATTACTTTTCTGGATTCTGAGCCCCTCTATATCCCATTATGTCTCTGGCATGTTATTTTGTGTCGGGCTCAAGGTGTGTGTGTGTGTGTGTGTGTGTGTGTGTGAGTGAGGGAGAGAGACAGAGAGGAGAGAGAGAGAGAAAGAGAAAGAGAGAGAGAGAGGGCCAAAGTATCTGTATATTTGGGTAAGGGGCAAGCATGTCAAAATAACTAGACTCAGTTGCATACCAGAGCAGAGATAGAGGAGATACAGGGCCACATATGATTCCAATTGATCTACACTCACATTCCAGACATGAAAAGTCCCATATTCTACAGGTTAAGCATAGATTTGTTGTTCTTGAAGAACTACCGTATCTCTCTGGGTTACGGTGCCTTGAGCTCCAAAAGAAGCCTCACTATGTTTTCAAGAAAAGACCAAAAACATTAAACCTGACAAGGAGACAAAAACAAAAGCTCTGGATGTTCATAGAAACCCAGTTCAGGTTTGCGCATATCTGGTCAACACTGGATGCCTGAGACTGGGGAAAACAACGATTTGCTTCACTCCTTCTCATGGTTTAACTCAGTCATCAACTCTTTCTGTCTCTGTCTCTCTCTCCAGCTCCTGGCGGAGGACTGGCCTTTCGGGGTGACTCTGTGCAAGCTGGTGCCGTTTGTCCAAAAAGCCTCAGTGGGGATCACAGTGCTGAGTCTGTGCGCTTTGAGTATTGACAGGTAAACCCGGCCACAACCAATGGACAACTCACCCTTCCTCTCACGTTAGCTCCTATTTTCATTTCCTAATGCTACGTCAACAGTCAGGAATTACAGAAATATGGTGAGAGCAATGACTTTTGACCTCCCTGCTATTGGCTGCTTTTAGCTTTGCTGATCTATATATTGACACATACGACTGTCAACTACATTGAGCTTGGGATCATCTGATCATTTTATTAAAATTGAGTTATTTTTACTTAGTTTTACTTTTGAAACTTAGTTTTCAAAAAAAGCCTTTACGGTTAAAAAGCTAGAGAATGTATGCTTCAGTTTTGTCAGTTGGAATGAGAGAGGGATGTGTGATACTCAATATCTCAGAATTAAACCAAGATAGATCCCGTTAAGGTTTCTGACAGAAATGATTAAAAGAATAGTGTAACATTTTGGAAAATACACTTACTCGCTTTCTTGCTGAGAGTTAGATGAGAAGATTGTACCACTCTCGTGTTTGTACGGTAAATATGAAGCTACAGTCAGGTGATGTTAGCTTAGCACAAAGACGGGAAGCAGGGCAAAACAGCTAGCCTGGGTCTGTCCAAAAGGTAAAATACTACCAGCACTTCTAAAGCACATTAATTCACACGTCTTATTTCTTGTGTGTTTAATCAGTACAAAAACCAGAACGTAAAAACAGAAATCTGTGGTTTTGGTGAGTTTTAGAGGTGTTGGTTAGCTAATTTAAGCTAATTGGCTGGTGGCTTTGGACACATTTACAGTACAAACATTACAGTAGTATCGATCTTCTCAGCTAACTCTCAGCAAGAAAGTGAATAAGTGTATTTCCCAAAACGTCAAACTATTCCTTTAATGTTCACTTGTTGGTTAGCTGACTACACATGTTGGATCTTCCAGGTATCGTGCCGTAGCCTCGTGGAGCCGCATCAAAGGGATCGGCGTTCCAAAGTGGATGGCTATCGAGATAGTGGTCATCTGGATATTATCCATCATTCTGGCTGTGCCAGAGGCAATAGCCTTCGACATGATCACCATGGACTACAAAGGAGAACACTTGAGGATCTGTTTGCTGCACCCCATGCAGAAAACTGGTTTTATGAGGGTGAGCTGTGACACACAGACCTTAGGAGGCATATCATTCAGTGTGGAGAAAAAAAGTGCGTGCTGACACAGCTGTGCACGCTGCAAACCTGCACATGCACATATAGTAAATACTGACACGTACAGACACACACGGAGGTGCAGATGTGCACACATCCTGACTCGTGTATGAATATATGTGCATATTTAACTTAAAAGCGCATACACTCAGTCATACTGTGAAAGCTTCCTGGCTAGATCAGGGTTAGAGTTTACAGACAATGAAAATAACTGTATATCACAGGAGTTTTAGCTCTCTTGGCAGAAAATACTGCAGCGTCTGTGTGCGTGTGTACATGTGTGTGTTCACGTGTCTTACATCAATCTTAAAATAACAACAACGTACCGTTTTGATTCCACTGAGGTACTTTGATGAATTGATTTTTAATCAAGTCTGGATTTGAGACCCACTCTTGAGTCCCTCACTCCGGTCCAGGTCAGACCAGGGATACGCTCCATTAAATTTACTTCTGCCATGTTTCACCTTTAACTTTAAGCTCTCTCATACAGATGTTTGCGCATAATCTAGTGCCGTTCTCCCATTTTTCTCTGTTTAGTTTTATAAATCAGCGAAGGACTGGTGGCTGTTCAGTGTATATTTCTGCCTGCCGTTGGCCTGCACTGCTATTTTCTACACCCTGATGACCTGTGAGATGCTGAGGAAGAAGAATGGTGTCCAGATTGCTCTCAGTGACCACCTCAAACAGGTTTGATGATGGCTTTCATCTTATTTAGTCCCTTTTGTTATTAATTACTGGCTGTCTTCATGTTGAGTGTTTAGAGTTAAATGACATGTTTCTAATTTAGTGGAAGGGCAAACACAAAACTGGAATATTTTATGTTCAAAGCTTTACACAATACCATTCATACATTCACAAGTGTGTCCTATTAAAGCTATAAAACATGCAGTTATGTGTTTTTACCACCAACTTTAATCCAGCCTAACTTGACACTTCAACTTACTTTGTCTTGATTTACGAAAACCAAACTTTTAGACAAAAAAATTTAGACGAAAAAATGTTTCACCATGCCCCTTTCTGGGCCAAAACTGTCAGTACAATATGTTACTATACAGTGATTTGTGTGTGTGTGTGTGTGTGTGTGTGTGTGTGTGTGTGTGTGTGATCAGCGAAGGGAGGTGGCTAAGACTGTGTTCTGTCTGGTTCTGGTCTTCGCTCTGTGCTGGCTGCCTCTCCACCTCAGCCGTATCCTGAAGCTCACCATCTACGATGAGAAAGATCCAAACCGCTGCGAACTGCTCAGGTATGGAAGAAAATACATGTTGCACAGTGCGCAAAAAAAAAAATAAACTTGATAATTTAGTAGGAAAATTAATGAGAGGTAGAAGACTAATGTGTCTCTGTAACCCTTTTAGTTTCTTTTTGGTGTTGGACTACATTGGCATCAACATGGCATCTGTCAACTCCTGCATCAACCCAATCGCCCTCTACATGGTCAGCAAGCGCTTCAAGAACTGCTTCAGGGTAAGGTGCAACTTAGTTGTAAAAATATGCCACGTGCAAAGTGAACATATCTTAAAGAAATAGTTTGACATTTTGGGAAATACACATTTGCTTTCTTGCCGAGAGTTAGATGAGAGGATTGATACCACTCTCATTTCCATACCATTAATATGAAGCTTTGCCACCAGCAGCTGGTTAGCTTTGGTTAGCACAAAGACTGGAAACGGAGAGAAACAGCTCTCCTCGCTCTGTCCGAAGGTAACAAAATCTGCCTTCACCTCTCGCTAATTAACATGTTATATCTCATTTTTATAATCCCTATAAAAAACTAAAGACAACAGATCGTGGTTTTCCGGGGGGTTATGTGACTGTTTCTTGGCCAGGCGCAGTAACTTCTTGTGCTAAGCTAAGCGAACTGACTGCTGGCTCCAGCTTCATACTGAGCAGATGGTATCAATCTTTTTATCTAACTCTCGGCAAGAAAGCGAATAAGCGTATTTTTCTATTTCAAACTATTTTGAACTACCTTTAAGGCAACAAAAAAGAAGGAATCACTTCTTTCGTTTACCGAGCTGTGAATACCGTACGCACACTTGCGCGTTTCTGTCAGCATACGCCTTGCAATCTCTCTGACTCACCTTTCTTCCTCTTCTAGTCCTGCCTGTGCTGCTGGTGCCTACCGGCAGAGATGCTGATGGATGAGAAACAGTTGTGCATGAAGCTGAAAGTCACAGAACGCGCCTCTGACCAGAGCAACTCCCGCATGACCAACAAATCTACTACAGGCTGAGGAGGGACCTAGAAGGGAGAAAGGAGGAGTTATGATGACAAAAAACTAAACTCAAAACTAAAATTTAAGTTCGGATGACTGAATGAGGATAAATGCCCATTGTTATCTCATCTACAACATCATATTTAACAGAAGTGCTTTTGGAAATCAGCCCTCACTGAGACGAAACTCCCTCTAACTTAAAACTCTGAACACTAGCCATTATGGACCACTGCACACTCTCCCTGTCCAAGAAGAAATAAGCATCAGTGCACTTCAAAAGTTGTATTCTTGGATAGCAAGTGTGCGACGTGTGAAGCAGGCAAACTGTAATATGTGTGTATGTATTGAGCATTTTGCCAACTTTATCACCTATTACATTATAGCCTTTAAATGTATTGTCTCTGTGTCATTTCCCCACTAGTTATTGAACTACTGATGTTGTGTCATTTCAGCTGTGTGACCATTCAGCTGTTGTATTATACTGTTCAATATTGGGCCTATTCTTGAGGTTTTATGCATTTCGTAACTGTATTTGCTCCACATTATCATAATCTGACTCCTTACCTTAGCTGGTATGACAAGAGGTAGGGGTTTCTTTTTGCAATAAATAATGAATAAAATAAATAAGAAACTAGTCAGTTTTGTACTTTTTTAAGAAAAGCATCAATTTTCTAGCCATTATCTGTTCAGACACAGTCATAATATGACTGTGAATGTTATAGCTTTGCCTGTTATTGTGGCCTGACTGTGTGTGTGTGTGTGTGTGTTTGCGCGTGTGTTTGAGTTAAGTGTGACGGCAGGCAGCATCATGTGATGGTGAATGCTAACACAGAACATTACTGTGATCTTTTCTCCCCACTTCTTCACTCCAGATACACACACACACACACACACACACACACACACACACACACACACACACACAGCACTGACCTGGGAATGTTCCTTCAGGCTAAACCAGTGTCACGCATGTCACATTAGCTGTCAAAGACGCTCTCTGTCCTGTGATCTCTCACCACCCCTCCTCGACTCATCTCTTCATCTGCTCCCCTTGCCTTCACTCTCTTCTTTTTCTGCCTGTTTTTCCTTGTTTTTCACCTCTTCCATGTCCTCTACCCTCGTTACCCTTCCCTTTCTCTCTGCATTCCTGTCTCCACTCCTCGCCATAACCCCTCTGCCTCTGTTCTTCCATTATGGTTTCAAACAATTCAACATGGTTTGACATTAAGTCAAACCCACCGGTGCTGTAAGCAGCCCTAAGTGAAAGACAGCACATTCAGTACATTCCTCCCTAAATTATCTCCTTTTCTACTCCCAACAGAGGTTAAACTGATGTATCTGCTTGTGGATACTCGCATTGGCCCTCTACTGATATGAGGGATTGTCCTCTAAGATCACTGCTACAAAAAAAATCAGTCATAGAAAGTTGCATAGAAAGTTAATGTTGTTCAGGGAGCTACTTACTGAACAGTCAATAAATCAAAGTGTAATTAGCTCAGGGTCAATTTAGAATCTCATATTTAGTTCTGCAAAATTTGTGTTTAAAATTAAAATAATTTATTGGCCCAGGCAGCCTTGATTTATGGTCATTTAGGATGCAGTAAGAACTGCTGTAATCTATCAGAGTTTATGCCAACACTTAACAGATTCAGTAGTTCAACTTGCACTAAAGGAATAGTTTGACACTTTGGGAAATACGCTTTTTTGCTTTCTAGCCGAAATTACATGAGAAGATTGATACCACACTCATGTATGTACGATAAATACGCTACCGCCAGCAGCCGTTTGGCCTAGCTTAGCATAAAGACAGGAAAAAAGGGGGGAACAACTAGCCTGGCTCTGTCGAAAGGCAACAAAATCTGCCTACCAGCACCTCATAAACTCACATTATATCGCATTTGTTTAACCTGCGCAAAAAAGCGGTGGTTTTATGAGGGGTTAGGTGACCATTTGTTGGATGGGCACAGTAGCCTGCTGTGCTAAGCTAAGTTAACTGGTTGCTGGCACTGATTCTTTTGTCAAGCTGTGAATACTGTACGCACTCTGGAAACAGACTGGAAGTGCAACGAGATAATTTCTGTTATGAATTGGCTCTATATAAATAAAATTGAATTGAAACAAGGGTAAACAGCTAGCCTGGCTCTGGCTATTACATTTACTCTACCTAAATACTGGATTATTGTCTTGGAACTTTGGAAACATCTTTGTATTTTTGTAACTATTGAACACGATATGATGCCTACGGCATACATCATAGGCATGTGTCAACAGTGTTTGTGTAATTACTCTCACTGCCAGAAGGGGGAGACAAAAGTTCTGCACTGCAGCTTTAATGTCACTTTTTTTGCTATTAGGAGCCTGCAGCAAATTTATGCCAAAAACTTTAATGACAGAAAGCGTTTAGCAATAAAAACTACTGTAAACTTTTGACAGACTTATGTTAGCTTGGCTGAGAGCTTCTTTATACTCAACAAACATTGTGGACTTTTCCTTTATTAAATGCATTGAACTCTGGGTGGAACACTGAGGCTGTAAGTCCTTCTCAGTACATACAGACACACACACTGTCTCTCCAAACACAAACACACACATACGTGCAGTACATTTGGACACCACGAAAGCACGCACACCCACACATACTAACACACACAGTTTATCTTCTCTTCTCCTCCCAGCAGTTTTAGAAGACAGCATAAAGTGCTGGAACATGGATGGATTTGAGGGTCGATGGTTTTGGGTTCTGGGTCTCAAGGGGTTGGGGTGTGAACAGACCTGATTTGGCCCCTCTCTGCCCTCTCTTTCTCCAAAGATTCTTTCATGTTTGTCTACCCCAACAATCCACCATTTTTGCATATTTACACAGCATGTTTGGCCAGCAAACTGCATTCAAAAACAATTAGCAGCAATTGTATGAAAATTATGTTTGACTTAACTTTCAAATATATGAGAGGCAGTACTTGCTCTTTTTATTAACCTTTTGGTGCATATTGAACAGTCCAGCATGGCAAACAGCACCATTTGAGACCTCCTTCTACCTTCTTTGGCTCTCACTCTTGTCTTTTGATCTCACACTGCATCTGACAGAAATGTAATAATTTAAAAGCATACGCACAGTTCTTCATGTATAAGACTTGCTGGCTTCCTTCTTAGTTGTAGAATATTTATTCTGGATTGATAGCACAAGGAGGAGAGCTTTCAGTCTGGCAAAGCTTCTACTAACATTTGGGAAGAACAAAGAAAACATGCTTTCATTAGGAGTATGAAAGTGTGCGTCTATGTGTGTTGCCTGTGTGGTTTAGCCATGGAAATACTTCAAGACCCTCACGTTGCCTATGAGAACACAAAACAAAAGGTATGTGAGCTGGAGTCTCTGTATCAGAGCGTGTGTGAGTGTGTGTTAACACCAAGGTCCATATGCATGTGAGTGTGTGCGTGTATGAAAATGCTTTCTGCATATTTGTTTAATTTGATGTGCTGTTTTTGGTCGCACATCATTGATTTCACACTTCAAGGAATGGTTGATAAATGACACAAAAACGCAACTCATCACTCACTTTCACAGATGTATAAATGTCACACACTTGAACACATGCATAGACAACACACACACACACACACACACACACACACACACACACACACACACACACACACACACGGTGCAGCAATTGAAGCAGCAGAAGGTGAGCAGACGTGGCCAGCAGAAGGAATTCATCAGACTGACGTTCCATGGACATGGAAGCATTTCTTTCATCTATTTCCCCCTCAGTTCTACATCAGGGGATATTCTAACTTTGTGTCACAGTCTACACTGTTAATGTACCTCCCCTTTATTGCTTGTCTGACAATGTGAAGACAAATCTATGGGTGGGGTCAAAGTACAAGACAAACAATGATTTATCAGCCACAGGTACACATATGTTGTGCAGTTCAGTCAGAGCCAAACACCGCAAACACGGCAACTGTCAACATGTAGCTTACATCAGGTAAATGTGCAGTTGTGTTTGCAATCGAGGTCAAATGTGTGAAAATAAAACGATACTACTGTATCACAGACACACAGTATTAGGGCTGCAACTAACGATTATTTTCAGTATCAATTAATCTGCCAATTATTTTCACTATTTAACTATAAAATGTCAGAAAAGGGTGAAAAATACCATCATAGTTTCCCAAAGCGATGTTTTCAAATTGCTACCAGAGAATTTTTGCTCATACAAAATTACTATGAATCAATTAATCAGAATTGTTGTCAATACATTTTCTGTCGATCAACTGATCAATGAATCGATGAAGGGACTGTACGAAAGTTATTTGGGTGGTGAAAGGAGGCAGAACCTTATGTTTCACCAATGTTTTCTTCAAGCCCCCTTCTTTACTAAAAAGAGAAAAACTGCAAAACCCTCCCCACAACATGTCAAAATAATATAAGTGTTAAATTAGGACAACTTTTTTTAATCGTGTACCTCAGTATAAACTTTAATATTTTAATGGAACGTCTGATGTGCATCACCAATGTACACATTAATAAAACCCTGATACAGAGACAGAACTGTTGTCCTCTGTATATGGCAAAGTGCACCTTTATGAACCATGGCGCAAGGGAACATCTTTATGATGTAACTACTAACTATATTGCAAAGGGAGGCTGAACATACATTTAGGATGAGAAAAAAATAAAAGATCCTCCCCAGCTCTCCCAAAAAAGTCACACTACCCCCACCTTCAGCCAAAAGAAAAATTACACATCCTTTTCTGACCTCCTCTAATAATTTTCATACAGTCCCTAATTGTTCCAGCTTTACGCGTGAATTTTTAATTGTGATTAAAACAGAATTATGACTTGTTTGTGATTATTACATAAACTGAAAACAATGATTTTACTTGCAGGTAATCAATAATTTCTTAGTAACAATACCACCCTCCCTCTCTCTCCCAGAACACATATTTTACTTACATATTTTTTACATTACACATATTGTAATAATAAAACCCTACCCTCTGCTACTTTATAAAAACATTATGGGAGTTAACCTTATTTTTGAGCCAAACCAGCACATTCTTGAAGCTGCCTGCTGTTGCAGAAGCGAGGAAAAAATGACAAAAACAAATGAAGGAATGATGGGGAGGCTTGATTTAATGCCTTGCCTTATCAGTCCAACTCCACCCACTGATATGGGATGTATACGGATCAGATGAAAGGTAGACTAATAACAAAAAAAATGCTGTTCCTTGCACATGTTTGAAAGATGCAAATGTTAAAATCCTCAAAACCTAATCTTGTAATAAATAAGTGACTATAACATTTATAAACACAACACTTCTTTTCTTCTTGTCTATTTTGTAAGAATCTGCATCAGTTTCTGATCATAGATCATCTCACGCTCTTCAGTGGGGCTAAATACCAGACCAAAGAACATATTTAATAGTGAGTTTCGCTATGTTCCATTTTTATCTATGTATTTGTGAACATATGACAGCTATGCGCAACAAGCTCGTTTCTCGTATATGACGTTCACAGAAGTAGGGTAGTTATGCAACCATTACAACAGTGACAGTATACAGAGACAGCAAGGCTGGCTCCAAAAGGGCCCCGTTCTCATGAGAGAGCTGATGATCTCCAAGAAACAGTGGTGTCAGAGATCACATAGCGTGTACTGGACCCCTAAACAGCACTGAACCACACTCCGGGATGGACAGTCATATAAGCTTCTCTACTTGTTGTTTATTAAAAGAAAGGAAGGAAAGGAAATGCAAGGATTGCTCACAGCTGTTGTTAAGGGTGTTGGTGTAGAGTTTTGCCACTAGGGAGCATCAGGGACTGGATAAAGACAGACTTCTCCCGTTCTTCCTGGGTGTATCTATTTGTCCATATTTTTTATCTCTATTTTTCAGCCTATATCTACATGTGCCCTATAACTTAACATTAACTGTACAAGGTATCAAATAGAACTTCACAATATGTATTCCTTTTAGTTGGAGCTGACCTAATGGTTTAATTATTTTAGTGAGATCATCACACACATCCACTGGCTGTCCACCCTCATGTAAACCACTGGGCTGTTTGCAGATCGGCTGCTTGGCTCTCTGCTGCTTTACATTGCAAATACGCCCGTGTTTACATTTGCTCCACACTGACAATGGTCACTACGGGTTACCTTGACTCACAACACAGGTAACCAATCAGAACTCACTGGGGGGGCAGTTCTCTGAGAAAAAAAAAAAAAAGGGGAAGCAATAACTGACAAGGGCTGAAGGGAAGAAGAAAAAAAATCAACACGATCCACATTGATCTAGAGTCTGTGTGGCACTTTCCTTGGTGAGATAAATTGCGTAAATACGCAAAAGGAAACTGATCCCAGGTCTGTAAGCAGATGAAGTTTATGTGTTTGCCAAAAGGGATGAGAACAATTTCCATTTCTCTTCTGGATCCTCCAGGCAGCTGCTGCTCTGCCAGATACAGACACAAGCTAGAACACAAGGTAAGCAACCACTTCTTATTCCATATAACAACCTACTACTCTGTATAATGACAAATACTTAATACAACAAAATAAAAAATGCTATTAGCTCTTTGGGTGACTGTATGTTGCACGACATGTGCTGAAGGGAAAGTGAAAGTATTTTTCAGAGAGAGAATGTGTGTGAGTTTCTGAGCATAATCACCCTGCCAGAACTTTTTATTAAAAAATACCAGTATATGATTTACTTTAAATGACTAAACCACACACACACGTGCACACCAGGAAGGTCATAAAAACAGAGGTGTGTTGTGACCACCTCCACCATTCCCCCGAATCCAATCCAAATCCCCTCCTCTCCACACACACACACACACACACACACACACACACACACATTTCACTGTGTTCATTTAACAAGGCCCACTTACCCCATGCAACAAGAGGGGCTTATCAGCTGCTCCCTCACTTGCCACTGTTATCAGCCTGGCCTAGTTCACACATCTCGGTCTCTGACTCTCTCTCACACACACACACACACACACACACACACACTCGGGCGCAAACTGGGGAATGAATGTTATGGGGGCTTATCAGTGTCCTTAGGGGCCTGGCAGCCACTTCACAGACTCAGATCCCAGTGCCGAGGCCACAGAGACAAACCTATGTGACCAGAGTACTGATGAACACTGGCTCTGTAATGTTGAAGACGTTCTCTAGAAGTGGCAGGCTGCGGGGCGCACTAACAATGAGCAACTGCCACTCGAAGAACGAAAAACGGCACAAATACAGGTGTTTTGTTAGGCTATGTCATCAGATCAGTGAACTGTCTTGTTCACTTCTACAAAACACAAAATGCAAGCTGCACTCTTCATGTTTTGTACTACATTCATTGACACTCAAACACATACAGAGCCTGATTATCAGGTTAGTGGAAAGTAGCAATTAATTAATTATGTTTAACCTGCACTACAAATTGACACGAAAAGACAATCATAAAAAAAAAAAAAATCTGTTCATTTAAAAACATATGTGATGTAGATTAAATATGTCTCCCCTTGGGCTGCAACTACTGATTATTTTCTCATAAAACAGAGAAAAATTGTGAAAAATGCCCATCGCATTTTGCCAGAGTCCAAGGTGATGTCTTCAAATTTCTTGTTCTGTCTAACAGTCTAAAACCCAAAGATATTCAACTTACTATCGTAGAAGACTAAGAAAACATATTCACATTTAAGCAGAACCAGAAAACTCCTGACATTTTTGCTTAAGAAGGATTTAAACAATGAATCGATTATGAAAACTGTTAAAGATGCAAAAGGGTTTCAGCTCTAATTCTCTCCTATAATCAAGCTTTGCATATACTGCATTAAGGTTGTCAAACAATACGATCTCTGTTAATTATACATTCGATAGTATCGAAAGTACTGAAGCTATTAAAAAAAAAAAAAAAAACAGATCTACAATCAGATTTTCAACCAAAGGCTGCGCAGATTAAACAACGGGGAAGAAAATCAACTGGTCCTCAATATGTGTTCAGTCACTTTTTCTGTACCAGCACTGTGTACAGGTTGTTTAATTAAAAAAAAACAAATTATCCTATTTTGTGTGCCTGGGACTTTTTTTCTTTTTGCTGTGGTATCAAAAGAGGTATCGAGTATCGTTTTTTTTATACTAGTATTGTATCTAAGTTTAAAATTCTGGTATCGTGACAACCTTATACGGCATACAGAACATTATTTTAAAAAAGGACTCTTTCTGCTCACTAACTTGAAAATCGTACACTGCTTCGAGAAGTAAACTATCCTCCATTTCACTCATGTCCTCTGTAAATCATTGATCACCAAACAACTGCACACATCAGAGGAAGTCGAAAAAGAGAAGGCCAATGCTGGCAGGGATGTTGGCAGCGGTCTGGCACAGGAACTCAGGAAGTGGTGCCTCCCAACTGAGCTGTGCTTCCTGTGTGATAACTGACCCAAACATGTTGTGCGTCTTTCACACACACACACAAACATAAAGACAAAGAAGCGCACTCACATTCTCTCTCTCTTTGGCAGCTGGGGTATAAAAAAAAAAAACCTCAGGAACTGTGAGACTACCAAGACTGTTTCACCCAAACTGAAGATAAATTGGATTCAAACATAGGAGCTCAGTGAGCTATTATTTAATTCCTTGGAAGCGATTTGTTCACAGTGGGAGATCTATTGTACACAAAACCTAAATGCTGCCGTGATCTTCAACAGAAAGGAGCTGAAGGTGAGTGCAGGTGTCCCAACAGCGTTTAGAACGGAAATTTGACAGTTGTGAGGGGGAGGCTGTACGGCAGCAACAGAAGACACTAAATTCAATCAACGGTTAACTTTAACCTCAGAAATACTTAAAAATGAAGGACAGAAGAGCAGGGATGGTCAGAGGACTCAGGCAGGAAAATAAGAGAAAGGACTGGGACCGAGCGATTAAAAGGAAATAACAGTGATGTGATGGCCAGAGGGCAAGAGAGGAGGCAAAGAACAAACAAGTGAAGAGGAGAGAATAAGGGGGAGTTGAGAAAGGGAGTAGGTTTTGTAGTTTTGCTCTGAATGTCCCCTTCACAGTCATGTTGTAAGGAATGTGGACATAACGCCCCTGAAACCTTGAACATTGTGCAAAGACATGATGTTTCAAGTTCAACACCAGCTGCCTCCCCCCTACTCGTACCACACACACAGCCCAGGCACACATTGCAGAGCAAACGCTTCCTTCCTGTTGCTGGTTTAGCCTCTTTTAGAAGCAAGATAAGAGCAAAAGACCGAGATATACGAAAGAGGGAAGCAAACTGTGCTGTTTTCGCTGCGTCTCAGATCAGAGTGACCACACTTCTTTATTTGGACATTTTATGAAAAAGTCTAGCTGGTTACCACCTGATATTCACTGCAGGTGTAGTACTCTCACTGTGTGTTTTGCCTCTAACAGCTCTCCAACCACCCCCCTCCCTCTGTTCTTTTCTGCCAGGTTCAGTCAGACCACAGGACAGTTTAGCAGCCCCCACTTCCTCATCGAGAGTCGAAGCAGAGCGAGTGAACATGAGTTTCCTGTGACGCATCTGTGTCTCTGGTCAATTAGTACACTCACATCACTCTTCCACTGTTGAACTGTGCTGCATGGAAAGAGACGGGCCTCGTCGTATCCTTGGGGAAGCTCTCTGGTAGATCTACACTGACAGTCAATCGCTGTTCATCAGAAGATTCTCCACAAAAACTGGATCTGTCTGGACACAAAAACACATCAGATCTGTGCAGTTATTATTAGTCTTCAGAGGAAAGCTGTGATGCTGTTTTCACACAGTTAAGGTTGTGTGTGGGTTTGGGATATTCAGCCATGCTACAGCAGTCAGAGCTCATCTTTGACTTTGCCAGTGACCATGTTAACATGTCACAGGTAAGTAAATGTTAAGCAGTGATGAATATCTTGTTGAAACAGAGCTGGTGAAACATGCAGCACAAATTTCAGAGGAATCTGACAAATTGTAGTTAAATTTTCTTTGTGTGCGTTGCAGTTGGGGGTTTACTCAGATTACCCCGCGGTGATTGTGGAGCAGGTTCCCCATCCACACCTGCTCTCATATGCAGGTCTAGCGTGTGAACAGTCACAGGCAGAGGATCACCATCACCAGCAGCTGCTCAAAGGTCAGTGCATACAACACACGCGCGCGCGCGCGCACGCTCCAGCCTTTATTTTCCTGTCACATTCACATTTCATGATTGAAGCTCACCTGCCGTCCAGTCGTCTATTCTAATGGTTATTCAACGGTCCAACTTGTGTTAGGTTTTATTCAAGTCTTACTAAATTAAAAACCATGCCAGGTATCGAAGAAAGACGGCACATGCGCAGTCGCAACCCTCGCACATGGACCACCCTCCGCAAAAAATCAGGAAGTGAAGCAAAATAGTCCTGGCTTCTGCCTGGGAAAGACAGTTAATGAATCATATTAGGATGTAGACGTGGTCAATTCGGGCTACAGCACACATGTTATAGCTTGTTCCTCACCAGTGCTGGGAATAAAAAGTAAGTTGTATCACTGTATCGGGTTATTTTTCCGACATTATAGCAAACAGTTGAAGTTGGGTATGGCGACACTCGGTTAATTAAGCTAACGGTAACTGCAAGAAAGCAACACTCGCAGATAGTCATGGACTATTTACTTAAAAAAATTTAACCGTTTTGAGACAGCAGCTTACCTGCTGTGTTTCTTTAAACATGGCAACTTGTTTTGACAGGTCGTTTGCTGGTTTTCTCGGCGGCATAAAGTGTTTGAGCCCACGACAAACAGCTGTTAGCTAGCAGATGTTTTATAGCTCACTGCTTCACAGCCTGTTTACGTCGCATAAATAAATGCGCACAAAACAATAGACTAATCTCTGCTGTTTGGAGCCAAGGACAAATAACCAATAAAGATGCTGCTCCATCATCCGTTTGGGTAATTAAAGGGTCAGTTCACCCAAACTGTAAACAATATTTTCTCTTTTACCTCTAGGGCAGTGATTCCCAACCAGGATACTCCTGCAGTTACCAGGGGCTACCTGGAAAGATTGTGGAGTAGCTAATTTGGGCTGTTTTAGTATTTTTAGTATTTATTGCCACAAAAATCAGTAATGTTCCAGCTACGATAGGCCAACTGCACAGAGTACACTTCACTTTCTTACCAACATGTCAGTTGTAACCTCAACCCCAAATATTGCATTTAAGAGTTTGTGAAAACTAGTAAGCAAGCAGAAAGGTCGAAATAGATAGCTAAAAGTAATGCATAAATGGTTGTATCGCCCAGTTCCTGCCACTCCAAGTGGTAGTGGCATGAATGCAAATTTGAGAAGAAAAAAAAAAGCCTATTAAGCCTAAACATTGACAATCACTGGATTACTTGTTTTATAGGAATTCGTATGTGCAGCCACAGATCCATCTCACCTACAGTTTTCTCTGTGGTCAACTACTATTGAACAATTCCAGGAAAGCCCGTCCCATACAGCCGACCATAAAACTCTTTAACTTATCCCTGCTGTGTTGCAGTATGTACATCAGTGGACTGGGAGGCTGCTGAGCTCCTACTGGACTCTTAACTGGACTTACAATTACATTCTCTGTAACTTCTGGCAAAGTGCATCTTTTTAACTTATAACTTATAATTACACCCATTCTGCACACCTTACAGCAATTTGCACACGGTATGCATGCACATGTTTAAAGGACATGCTTTTATACTTTCTTATTTTTAACTCTTATGTTTTGTACTTGTGTTTTGATATTTGTTCTTTTGCACTATTTTGTGTGGTTCGTTCGTGTACTGCTACTGTGGCATGAGGATCACAATGTCTATAATTTTATGTCATGTGATTAATATACATCATGATATAATAAGTTGTCTGGAAAATCAATTCAGAAAATGTTGATGGATTCAGAAAATGTTGATGAACCAGACAGGAATGTCTGCTTTTGGCTAGCTAATCCAGCAAGATGAAATACCTGACATATCAAGGTGCTTCATCTCTTTGATGTTGCTGATGAATTTTGTAAATTAAATTCCTTTCGTCCCAATTGTATTGGGACGGCAGCAGAAATTTCAGAAGCCCATATTTTGTTAAATAAAACCTGAACCATCTACATGGCTATATATATCTAGCAGTGAGAGAATGAAAATCAAGCTTTATCCTCAGTGCTTCTCACGTTTAATTTTACTCCTAAAGGCCACCGTCCCCCACCTGCTAATAAAATGTTTCGTATGTTACTCCCTTCTCTGTGGACTGTAGTGGAGCCATGTGAAAGTGGAGAGGAAGAGACTATGGAGACACTTGTTGCTGCTGACTCCCTTCTCAACATGGACTGCCCTGACACCCTCTCCCTGGAACAGTACTGTAAGCGCATGCACACACACACAAACGGACACACACCTGAGTTAACACTACTCACATGCACACTAACAGAGTGCCCTAATAAAACCGCGCAGCCTATGCTTTTTGATGTAGGACATGTTTGACTGCAAGATGTTATTTTTAGACATGGTGGTCACAGTGCTGTTCTCTTTCATTAAATCTGTTTATGCCCCCCTGCAGCCCAGACCTTCTTACCATCACTGGGTGATGTCATCACTACTCCTGTTACCCAGGTGACTGTGTCAGCAGAAGGGATTGTGGGAGCTGTTGAACAGCCACAGTGGCACTCATTGCACACAAAGAAGCCTACGGCACACCTGCAGTCCAAAAAGAGAGGTCAGTCACTTTCTGGGTTTATCTTAAACTAAATTATGGCTTCTGTGATTATATTAAATATCTTGTAAATGACCTGCTTTTATTCTTCAACTACTCAGGGAGAAAACCCAGACATAGAAGGGCAGAGTCTCCCACACCAGACATTATAGTGAAGAAGGATAAATACAACAAAGGTAATGTCACTCAAAACAAAATTAGTTAAGGACCTGATTACATTACAGATACGCACCTCATTACGTCAGTGTGATGGCAGTTTGACATGTTGGTCTCATGTCTGAATAAGCGCCAGAGTCTCCTTTACATAAAAGTTACTAGGTCAGACCTAGTAACATTTCCATAACACTGACTGAAATGCCGTCAGAGTAACGTAAAGGCTGCAGCTCACACAAAAAAATCAGGTGAATAATATCTGACAAACAGTATGCAAAAACCATGTTAATGGATGGATATGGATAATGAATGAATATCCAGCAACAATGCTTTACATACAGCATGTAAGCAATTAGGAAATAAACGTCCCATCTTAACCTCTTGTCATTCTATGCTTGTGTGCTGTCTGATTTTATAAGTTGGGAAGCAGAACTTGCTATATAAAAACATTAAATGATGAAACTGATGAGAAAACGTATTCGTCATTGATTTAAGGCTTCAAAAACAAAATTAGTTTTTAAATCGCAGAGAACACGCTTCATAACTTTTAAACATTCTCTAGCTAAATATCACGCAAGCACATGGGTCTTTCAATAAGTGTCCTGTAACTGGCCCCTATGTCTGAATGACAAAAAGCCATTACGTTAACAGATAGATGAAGACAGCAATGTTACGTATGTCTGAAAGGGGCCTTAGATGGATGGATCACAGGGGATCAGTTACTTTTGCAATGCAGCTTTTACAAAAGTAATTTTCCATGTTTCTTTGTCTTTCCTCTTCCATCATGTTTCCTGTGTTTGTGCTTCAGGAGGAAACACACTGTACCTGTGGCAGTTCCTGATGGAGTTGTTGCAGGACCGACAGGTCTGCCCCCGCTACATTAAATGGACTAATCCCCACGCAGGAATCTTCAAGTTGGTCAACTCTAAAGCAGTGGCCAGACTCTGGGGCAAACACAAGAACAAGCCAGATATGAATTATGAGACAATGGGCAGAGCACTCAGGTACACTAGAAAAAGAGGGCCGAGGCTGCTCAAAAATTTCATCATAACATGGTCATGCCTTTACTTAGAGGAAAATATATGTGTGCATTTGTTAATGCTGAACCTTTGTCTTCATGAAGGTACTACTACCAGAGGGGCATACTGAATAAGGTTGAAGGCCAGCGCCTCGTCTACCAGTTCACCTCTCTGCCCAAAGACATGATTTATATCACAGATGGAGATGGCACCAAAGAGGAAGAAGATTACGACGACAATAGTGCCAACGATGAGGGTGCGAGTGATGACTCTGATGACAGCACAATACCTTCTAGTGACCAATCGGTGGAGGAGGAAGATTCACACCCACCACACAAGAAAATGTCATCCGGCTCTGTCCGAACCCTGGCTACCCAGCGGACCAGGCCAGCTCCCAGGCCCTCAGGCCAGCGCGACACTGTCCTGCGGCCTGCCAGCACCAGCTTGATCCAGGAGCAGCATTTGCCGATTGTGTCTGCTGAGATGCTGCGGACCCTCCAGAACCTGCCAAAGGTCCAGTCCCTGCAGCCCGCGGGTCACGCCTCGGTCTTCAAAACAGCTCAGCTGCTAGGGAGTCTGTGTGAGCGACAGGCTGCGGCTGAGGTGGCTGTAGACAGTAGGGGTGCACGAGAGATACCTAATGAAAAGTCACACCCAGGACAGAAAACTTCACATGTGGAGACTCCACAGCTGGTGCCTCTAACTGTCTCTGACCAATAGAACCCCCAAACACACACATGCACATACACTCCACTGACTCAGGACCAGTTACAGAGCTGCACTTTGCTGTGGCCATGTCTGCACACCAGGGCCTATATTTTTCAAGCGTGTAAGAGTGGGAGTGTTGATCTGGGATTATTTTGGTATTTTAGATTATATTATGAATTGGTAACAAAAGTAATTCTAGATCAGTGCTTCTTCCCTGACATTCCCTGAGTTGGCAGGAACCAAAATCTCACAGCACTCAGCAGGTTACTTTCTAAGAAGAGGCAGACTATAAAAGCCCATGTCCTTTATCTCAGCCTTCTGTCAATCTCTGTAGCCTTAACTAAGACACCAAAGACAGAAATGCACTGGAATCTACAGCCTCTGCACCTTCTGCAGACACACCCTCTGCTTGGACTTTACCTCCAGCGTCATCTGATCAGCACACTGTGCCTCCTTCTCTGCCTCTACTTGCTCTTTCCCACTCTGTCTTTTGTTTTACTATCACATGCTGAATCATTCCTCTGCCTTGAAAATGGCTTTGCACTAATGTTTACCTCTGCTGTATGTTTCTTCTCTAAGTGCCTGAAGGTCTCAGTCCATCCTGTCCCTGCTTCCTCTGTTCCTGGTAATCATGAGGTTATTGAGGGAAAACATTCCATATTCTTATTATTTTTTTACGATTACTGAATTATGTTTGTATTGTGAAATATTGAAAACAAGGGATCACTGTTATTTGTAGAATAGTAATTTAGAACTGCTGCTGTTTATAGTGGATGTATCTACATAATGGACCTTCCTTTTGTTGACAATCACCAGTGAAATGGTCTTGTAGCCTTTTATTAAGCTACTTTGTAGAGTCATACTGCTACTATTTAGCCTTTCTGCTATGCACACATTGTTTAGTTATTATACATATATAAATGCATCCATCATATCTTAATGTATTGTGTGTTATATACTGTACGTCTGTGAATATGCTTGACTTTGTGCCTTGTTGCCACTTTCTCCCTCAGGTTCGTAAATATTTGTCTTACTGCACACACTGTATACTCTATGCAAGGAGTAAAACGGCTGGCCCTTTATAATGAAGTAATGCTAAGTTCAGTGTTTTCTCTTCAGTTGTTCTTAGCCTCACAAAGCCAGCCCACAAAGTTCACCTCACTCCAAAAAAATTGAAAATTGAAAAATTGAGCTTGTAAGATTTAGGCTGACTTCTGTAATGCTAAACTTGGTTTAGGAGATGCTTATAACTGTGCCTTTCTCCAGGGAACCCTATGCGAAACTGTTTTCACTTTATTACTGAGTAAACCATTTATTTGGAATCCACTCACTTTGCTTTATCTGGAGGTAAGTTTTACTGATGTGGATTTGTACGCGTGTAGCAGAGGGAGAGGTGGAGTTTCTGTTTCTTTATTTTGGTGTGTTTGCTTTCGTGCAGTCCGGACGTGTTGAAAAGATAATGGTCTATTATATGAAATAAACTTAATTTTTTCATTGTCAGTGTGAAATTCATCCTCACTCATTTATTCACCCACATTTAATTTACCAGCATCAGTGGTTAAAAGTAACTAAGTACATTTATGCAAGCACTGTACTTAAGTACACTTTTGAGGTACTTGTACTTTACTTGAGTATAAGATAGCATTTTCTGCTACTTTATATTTCTTTTTTTACTGCACTACATTCATTTTTTACAGCCTTAGTTGCTAGTTACATTTAGGGGATTTTTTTTTTTTACAGCCTTCATTGATAGTTACATTTTGGAGATTCGGATTGATAATTAATAAATTAATTATGATGCTATGCACACATTCTGTTCAAAGGATGTTTTATTAAGATAAGGCTTTATTGATCTCGATGGGGAAATTCACAAGTCACCCAGCAGTATATTAAGTAATTAAAATGAGCTCCACATTTACCAACTGCAACATAAAAGTGATGTACACATTAATGCATGAATAATAATCCAGTTATATAATATTATATTAATATATAATAATTAATAATATATTAATATATTATTCTGAAATAAGCCATTCTGCATAATGAGTACTTTTACTTTTGTTACTTATTATATTTTGATGCTATACTTTTAAACTTTTACTTAAGTACATTTTTGAATGGAGGACTTTTACTTGTAACCCCAAGTATTTCTAGCACAGAAACTGCCCTACTCCATGTAACCAATGACCTCCTTTTAGCAGCCGACAGGGGGGAAAGCACAATTCTAATTCTTTTAGACCTAAGTGCAGCTTTTGCCACAGTAGATTTTAATTAACAGTCTTAAAACCTGGCTTGGCATCAAGGACACTGCACTGAGTTGGTTTTATTCTTACCTTTTGGAAAAAACCTACGCAGTCACCATAGTCATCATCTACAACTCACATTACCTGTGGTGTACTGCAAGGTTAAATTTTAGGTCCACTTTTATTTTCTATCTACATGCTTCCATTGGCCAAATCAATCGACATCACAACGAGTCTTTTCATTGCTATGCAGATGACACACAGATATACCTTCCCCTGAAACCTGGTGACCCAAAAAGCCTAGCGGCTGTTTTAGACTGTCTAAGTGATGTCAGCTGTTGGATGGCACAAAATTTTCTTCAACTCAATAACTCAATCCCCCAAACCCCATCAGTCTCATTGAGAGTGGCCTTGGTCCCCTGTCTGCAAATGTGAAGCCCACTGCCAGAAATCTGGGTGTACTATTTATTCTGATCTAAGCTTTAAACCACAAATCAAAAAAGCTGTCCCGTCCTGCTTCCTCCAACTAAGAACCATCTCCAGAATTAAACCAATGCTCTCACACTCTGACCTGGAAAGAGTTATTCACGCATTCAACTTCTCTTGACTTGACTACTGTAGCTCCCTCCTTTCTGGCATAAACGAAAAGTCACTCTCTCGCCTCTGACTAGTTCAGAATGCAGCAGCTAGGCTTCTCACTGGTTTTAACAGACGACATCCCATCACCCCAGTCCTAGCTTCTCTCCATTGGCTCCCTGTTCATTTTAGAGTTGTTTTTAAGATTTTACTGATCACTTTTAAAGCATGTGTGCATCTGGCCCCAAGCTACATAATCGAAATGTTGACCCCATTTGAGCCAGCTTGCGGCCTTAGATCCTCAGGTGGGGCCCTTCTGGCTGTTCCAAAGTCGAGGCTTAAATCTAAAGGTGATCGTGCTTTTGCCACCAGGGCCCCTCAGCTGTGGAACAACCTGCCTGAGGAAATAAGGCTTGCAGAATAAGTGACTTCTTTTAAATCACTTGTTAAAACTCATTTTTATAGACTTGCTTTTATGTGATGTCGTCTTCTTATTCGTCTCTTTGTTGCTTTTACTGTTTCCATTTGTTTTTATTTCCATTGTCATATTTTTCATTGTTTTTAAGTTGTCTCTTGTCTTAATTTTATCTAATTTTGTCTTGCTCTGTTTGGCATTTCTGTTTGGCTTTCTGCTGTTATACGTCCTTCTGGGTATCCTGTTTCTGCTTTGCCTTGTCTGTCAAAGCACTTTGTAAACTTTGTTTTTAAAGGTATATAAAGTTACCACTTTTACTTATGTAAATGATCTGAGTATTTCTTCCACCACTGCTACTCAATACCTCACTTCATTTAAAGGGAAATACTGTATTTTTTACACCACTACTTTTGTCTGACAGCTATGCTAACTAGTTACTTTGCAGATTAAGATTTTACTTATAAAACAAGAATCAGCTTATAAAATATGATGAAACACAAACTATGTTGGATATAAAATAAGTCAAATTAGCACCCTCTTCCCCAAGTTACATTAAAATGCTGCCCACTGTTTGATAGTCCAATAATTTAATATATATAATAATATAATAGTGGAGTATTTTACTGTGAGGTATTGCTACTTACTCCACCACTCACTTATGTTGAGGTTAAGAGTGATATATTCGAATCAGAAATACAGTATTTAAGGAATGGCAGCCCTTTGCACAAGTGTATTTTCATATCAGAGCTAAGACATGTGCTGTCTTATCAGGAAGCTGTCATGTCACGAGTCCTCCAGGCCGTTAGGTGGAGGAGTGGCAGTGTGGGCGGTGTGCAGTCGGATGTTGATAGGCCTTGCTGCTAGGCTCGAGTTGTGGCTGCTGCCCGCTGCCGCTATCACGCTTCCTGAAGTCTCCACATCTTGCTAGAACTTTCCTGCTACTCTAGAAACACTGTCCACATCCACAGCAAACCCATGGCAACCGAACGGCAAGTGCAGCTCAACATATTAATTAGCTTTTATTATATTTTCATACATTTGTTTCTACTCAACTGGTTAACGGTTGGTCTCTCATTTTGCTTTAGCATCTTTCCCGATAGCTTCATTGACGAAGATCCACAGAAAGCTCTGGAGGTAAACATTAGCGTTAGCTAGCCATAAACAAATAGCATTAGCGATTTTACCAAATATCTGGTGGTTCTTTCTGGTTATCACATTAACAGTAACTTCTTCTGATCAGCCGTTTTCTAAAGGAAATTGAGGGGGCTGTCGGGGATGTTTCTGACATTAACACTGTAACTAGCTAGCTAAGTTAGCTGACGTTTCCTGTTAGCATCACTGTTCATGAATAGCAGGGCATCACTATAACTTTAAATAACAGTACAATTTCTAAGTTAGCAGGGCATTTATTTTGTTGTACTTTACCGTCATTAAAAATGCAACATTTCTCAGTCATAACGACTTCTTACTAGCTAACGTTAGATAACGTTAGTGATAAACAGTCGGATTTTCAGATGTGTCAGCATGACAAGCATACAGTGTCATCTTCAACAGATCCAAATAGAAGTCAGTAACTAATGCCATTTACAAGTTGTATTAACTTGTTAACATTTTGAACACACTTTCCTTCTAGTTATTCCATAGTTCATTATTTGAATAACGTAGACTGCTCTTTGATCACTATTATAGCTACCGTTGCAGTTCAGGCTAAACATGCAGTACTCAGAATCAGCACCTCCACTACTTTATTTGCCAAGTACATCCCAGAATAATACATTGCCTTTAAAAAATGGTTGCTGGTGACAATGTAGCAAACAGAGGAGACAAACATGTAAGCCAGCGTCAGCTTTTGTTTAGTGTTACTTTTCCATCATTATCACAACTTTCTCTGACTCCAAACAGTACTGTAAGATGTCCATTTAAATGCCATCTCTTTCCCTGTAGGCACTTAATGAGGCCTTGCAAGGAGACTCAGACAATGCTGAGTGGTTTTGCCAGCGTGCTTATGCCCACATACTTCTGAAAAACTACAGCAGTAAGTCTACATACATGTGTTGACAGACATGTTGGTTGTAATACATTCTTTTTCAAGAATGCAGAATATGCATGATTGTACTTGCTTGCAGGAAATATAAATGTTGTCAAATTATATTGGAAACTGTGTTTTTGTGGGGGTTTTTGATAACTGCTCACAGTATATGAGAATAATTTGGTATGATCCCTCAAACACAGTAACTGTTGTGATCCAGACTGCAGAAAAGAACATTTCCTATGAGATCCTTTAAGTAATAATCAGGTACCAGTCAGCAATCGCTAGAGGAAATTGGGGTGGTATGAATATTCATTTCCTAATTGATATGATAAACATAGTGTTGTCTTCTCTCCTCAGGTGCTGTTGCTGATGCCAAAAAAGCACAGCAGCTACAACCCAGCCTTCCCCTTGCTTTCTTGCGAACAGGGTGTGTACTATAATATGATATATAATATGTACACATATAGATGTTTGGTGTATGTACTCAACTGAAGCTATGTTGATGGACCCAATGATTCTGTGTTGTTTTGCAAAAGCTGTAATATAAAGTTGATTGGTAAACAATGAGCTATGCTATGCAAGTAAAACACATGACTCCTGCTGCTGAAGTTTTGAGTCGTGTTAAGGCCCATCTGTGACTTTGACATACTGACTGATACATTTCAACTAAAAATGCACTGAGTTTTGTATGAGAAGTTTCTGAGAACTTTTCTCTCCAGACAGCCATACAGTTTATGTGCAAGAATTGTTTAGTCATTTAACGTCTTTAACAAAGTATGTGATCCAAATTTTGTGTGTCAGAAGAGGTCACTTTTATTTTTCCAAGATTATCCAATCGAAGTATGTGTGGCATGTTTTTTTCTCCCGACTGCAGAATAGCAGAATACCACCTGAACGGCTACGAGTCAGCACATGCAGCTTTCACTCAGGGACACCAACTGGATGGTGAGTACAGCCAATTTTGGCCTTGAGTATAAACTTTCTATCATCCCACTCACTACCAACCACTGTTCGCAGCAGTACCCTGTCTGCTTCACTCTCCTCATTGTCACTCTCTTAAAGGGACGGTTCACCCCAAAATCAAAAATACATGTTTTTCCTCTTACCGGTAGTACTATTTATCCATCTAGATTGTTTTGGAGGTATTGGCCGTAGAGATGTCAGCATTTTTGAATATAATGGAACTAGATGGCACTCGGCTTGTGGTGCTCAAAGCACCAAAAAAAAAAAAAAAAAAACATTTGAAAAACTCAACAGCAATGTCTCTTTCCAGAAATCTTGATAGTTTCTCCAGCTTTACCTACCCTAGCTTTAAGTGCTAGATTTTATTTATTTCTTACACCATGGCCTGGAAAATATTCATTTCTAATTGTCTGGCAGGTATCTTAAAAGTGTATTACAGGACAGCTCAAACATAGTTCTGGTCAACAGTTTAACCACCGTCCTACATCAGTGCTCAATGTACTGTAAATTAAACTGCAGGAAACATGGCAACAGCATTACAAGTTCATTCACTGACAAAACTAACCAAACTGTCTACAAACTGACTACAAACAGATTATTTAACAAAAAAAAAGTCAATTTGAATTTTTCATCCTCTGCATTGAACTCCATATGACCACATGGTGTCGAGCCAGATGCACCTGAATGTTGGTTATATTACTGTAATGTTTTAATCAGCCATGACAGAGTCACAGTCTTTTATACTGTATTACGGCTGTAACTAACAATTATTTTCATTATCGATTAATCTGCTGATTGTTTTCTTAAAGCTGGAGTGCAGAACTTTTGTCTCCCCCTTCTGGAAGCTAGAGTTATTACACAAACACTGTCGAAACATGCTTATGATGTATGCTTACAGTGAGCTAGCCCCAGGCTCGAGCTCAGACTTTTTTAAAGTTCCAAAACAATAATCCATTATTTAGAGTAAATGTAATAGCTACACACACTCCAAACATTTTACCAACCTGTCCACGTAATGTGACATCTGTCTGCCCTCAGCCCCTTCTCTCAGCGCTCTCCAAGAAGGAAAAGCTACAGCTACACCAATGGTTTTCTGTGTTTGTCCTCGCCATCGATCGCTTTCTTGTTTTTGACCGTAATCCTATCTCTAAACTCTGAGTTTCTTTTTTTTATCTGGAGCATCAGAAGCTTCTTTTGCTCCTAGTCGCTGTAGCCTACTGCGTCGCTACGGTCGCTCCAGATTCATGTAGAGAGAGAGTTGCGTCAACTCCGTTCATTTTCAATTCAAGTGGCTTTATTGGTGCGACTGCATATAATACAACGCTGCCAAAGAATATTAACACAAACTATACAAGCATAATAAGCAAACGAAACAATTCTCAATAACATTCTCTCCAATGGACCTTTGTTTTTTACAGCAATGGCGGATCGCGGAGCTCTTTACATGGCTCTGGGTTGCCTCCCGGCATCTGCTCTGGCAAACCAATCATTGATGGTTGATGAAAAATGCATCATTACCGGTGCGCCAGCACAGGAATGTTGCCACAGACACCAGATTTAAAAACTCCGTATACTTCCAAATACAGAGAGATTTACCTGGCGGTGATAGGCATAATCAGCATTGTGTGAACTCATTTGGCAAGGGCATTTTATATCTAAAAGTCTGTTTATTGTGGTGTATCATTAGCTTCCATTTTTGTTTTCACTTTCTGTTCTGCATCAACACACCCATTAACAAATAAAGCATTCTTTTTCTTTCTTTATAACACAGTAAAAAAACAACTGGTAACATGCCATGAATTTGCTGATTAAATGTAAATTATACATTTTGGAGTCATTATTAGGGTTTGTTTGGTTTAAACCTGTAAGGTACATAAAATAAACATACAATCTATAAAAACATAGTAACAATAAATGGACAAGCAAGACTACAAGAAGAGAAGTTTCTTACAGATTGCAAATATCTTCTAGGATTATTACAGCCTTATTAAAATAATTATAAAAGGGTGCTTTTTTCCAGCTGGAGGTATTGCATCACATCCTTCAGCAGGGGTGAATAGGTTGATGACTTTGTTTCTTTTCAGTTAAGTAAGATCAGTCCACGTGTTAATGATGTTACAAAAGAGCACTTATGCATTTTGGGCCAAAAAAAAGACCAAAAATAGCCTGAATTACTTTTGGCTTGAGGGATCCCTCCAAGATGCCAGATAAGGCTTAAAAGATTTTAAACCAGTAACTACAAGTGTTAGTACAAGTCCAGATCACGCAAGCTAGTGAAGCCCAGTGTCTGTCCATATTGTTCACAACTGTAGCCATTGTCAACCAAGACACTACCACCATTTTAAATGTACATATCAGTTGTGACCAAAATGTCCTTAATTTCTTTACTGTAGAGCTACAGTGTCTCCAATTCTGTTCGTCAAACAGAAGGTCACCTAAAACCACCCATCACATCTTCAACAACACATGGATTCTCACTTCAATATATTTATATTTATATAAAGCAGCTTTGCTATTGAAAAGTTCAACAAAAGGTGAACAAGGAAATGCTAAAGCAATGGCTATAACAGCATCGCTGTCATCAAGGCATGATATTTTATAGCCACGTGTCATTACAGAACAAGCTGTTATGTTAAAAAAGGCATGCTTTGGGTCTTTGAAGTGTGGACCCTATAGAGCTCTATTGGCAACTGAATACGTGGTCAGAATTAAAACAATGGGATGGTGGAAAAGATGAAAATATCTCAGTGCCCAAAAATCATCAGCGCTATGTTTATCAAATTTTGTTTGTAAAATGTGCATCTCCTTTGGGCTGCTTTGGGCTCCACAGTAATGTATTAAACACATATGGTTGCCCATTTTCTTCCAAATAATTTCTGTTTTGGAAACAAACCTATTAAATGAATGCCTTTAGCTTTCTCCAGCACTTAGTCAAACCACTTTATTAACGCCTCACTGATGCCCTCAAATGGTTTCACAAAATTCTCTGATTGAGCCTTTTTTTTGTATCAACATTTATTACTTTGTAACAAAGCAAGACTGACCATTTCTTTTCTTTATTGTGATTTCCACAGTTTCTGACAAATCATTTGAGATCTGGATCAAGCGGTGTGAGGAGATGATGGGAGGTAAGTAGCTGAACTGAGACTTCTGTAATGTCTGTGTTTTCATTAAGGTTAGAGCAGTATTTAGAGCTGATGTTGGTCTTCAATTTTAGATTTATTAGGATAGTCTTTTTTTAAATTTCATTGCAAATTGTTTAATTGTTTTAGTTGAATTAAAATGTTCAAAGTTATTAAATATTGGTACACAAAATTGCCTATGGCGGTTTTAGTAAAAAAAAAAAAAAGTTTGAGACTTCAAAAGCCATTACCAGTTGCACTCTAACTTGTATATACTATTTACTCCGTGCTATCAAACACTAAGCTAAATGGCACAGTCAGGGAGCTGATCAGCCCATCTGATCAAACAAATGAGCTTGCACACATCCATGAATCTACAGTATGTGTTCACAGTGGTGGAGTGTTTAGGCAGAGCTGCTTAGTCCAATAAAAGATGCATGCCATGTCTGGGCGGTGTGTTTCTGTTTGCTGGTGATGCCTGGGCCCTCTGGATCATCTCAAGTAAACAAGAGCATGAGTTTTGACAAACACGCTTCACACCCGCGTGCACACATACTCCCAGGAGCGGTATGATTCATCAGAGTTAACGTTACTGATGTTTGAAAGCCTCCGATGAGACCCAACCCCTTCACAGGCCTGCTCGCAGACGGCATGCGCACACACACACACACACACACACACACACACACACACACAAACACACATAAAAAAAACTTGAAAGTACCCTACTTGCGCTTGCTCACGCTCACACCAGGAGCAGTCGTCGTTTCTTCTGGTGACAGTGTGTTTACCACCAACCAGCACACATGCGGCACCTGGTTATTCCATCACAAGTGGCACCCTGCCTGTTTAAAAATACACAAGCACAGACACACAGTGTGTGTGTGTGTGTGTCCCCCCCCAAACAGCCCCCCTCCTTACCATTTCAAACGCGACCTCATTAAGACAACATTAACACGCCTCCTATCATCTCATCACTCTCTTCCCTCTCTATGCGCTCTCTCTCTGTAATGAAGTCAGTGAATAATGTATGATAGCATGCTGGTAAACGGTGATCAGGCTTGCTTGGGCTCACAGGGCTTTTAATGGGCGTGGACGGACCGGTAAACAAACTGGTAGCAAGGATGGGAGAGTGTGTGTCTGTGTGGGGGGGGGGGCATATCTGTCTGCTATTATTTGGTGTGTGTTAGCTTAAAAGTTGTGTTCTCATATCTTTACAATCATCGTATTTTAGAGACCAGAGTTCGATTTAGGCTGCTTAAGGGGTGTATTAAATGTTCTTCTTCTCTCTTTCCAGAGCAGACGCAGATCGGCAGCGGCAACATGGTGAGTTTCTCTGCACAGCCACCTGGGGGCATTGTTGCTCTCAGCATCAGCAGAGAGCATCAGGCTTGTGTTTGCTCCTGCTTCAACGAAGGAAGCCTTACTAAGCTTCTTTTGTTGTTGTTGTGTTTTTTCTCATTTTTCTCCTTTTTGTTTCATTCCTCTGCCTCATCGCCACGTCCTCCTCTCAAATGATCATCGCGTCTCGGGGGCTGAATTACCCAGCAGACACCAGCGGTTCCACCTGTGAAGTAAGTGCATAAATGTAAATACGCCTTATCTAGACATCTGTTTTATATGTTATTAATGTGTATTTTATTTATTATACCAGCATAATGATTAACCAACCCGTGGCGCATCAAAGCAGCCCCTGTGTAACTGTGTGAAGGATGAGCAGCTTTTTATTATTTGAAGTTCTTGATCTCATGATATTTATATAGTCATCATATTATTGGTGAAAATAGAAAAGGTCTTCTGACTTCTTAATCAGTTTTGTTTGTGTGTTTCTTGCAGACATGACTGGTACCAAACAGAATCTCAAGTCATTGTCACAGTCATGGCAAAAAATGTACCCAAGGATGGTGTGTGTGTCAACTTCATGGAAAGAGAGGTATAAACACACACTTAAATGCAGTATTGAAGTGAAGAGAATCTGTGTTTTCTCTGTATTTGTGTGTGTGAGAGTGTGGAAAAGAGATGGGTTAGCTCTTGGGTGTTTCCTCAGGGGGGCCCATTAGATGGGTCTCACACACAAACACACGCACACACACACACGCGCACACACACACACACACACACACACACACAGTCCCCATGGACCCAACTATGCCTCCAGTGGTGCCTTGTTAACATTGCCCCCAAAGTACAGATCTAAGAACAATTTACCCTCCCCAGCTTCTCCAACCTCCTAATTGTCTGTAGATAGAAGGCATAACTGATCTAGGATCAGCGGCAGAGCCCTCCAGGGACAGCCATCTTTCTTTCTCTTTTTCTCTTTTCCTTTGTCTCTTTCCACTTCTCTTTCCTTCTCTCAGAGGGGTAACTGCAGGCTACCCCAGGGAACTGCTTTGTCTTTCCTAATAGAATAACAAACTGAGTTTATGCCATTTCAAAAGGAAAAAGTTCACTCGCTCTGTATCACACAGTCAGTTGTTAAGCTCCCTTTGTGGTGTGAAGTACAGATAAGTTCATATATTTTTTACTAGGTCAGTATATACAAAAGAAATTAAAGATGAAAGGCAGTGGTTCCAGTTATGTTCCCTGGTGACTGAGTATGCAGCAGCTGTATACCTACAGACAGCGCAGGAATTCAACTGGAAATGAATATTAAAGCTTTGATAGTTTTGTGAAATTGCCCAAAAGCTACTTTTGCTAACTTTCTAAGCTTTTATCCCAGATGAACTACTTCTTACATATATTTGGTCCCAAATCAGAAAAGTCCACTTTTAGTGACTATTTCTGATTCTGATTTTAGTGGTAGGTGGTGTTTTTGATTGATGATTACAAGTTGGAGCGATGTACTGTTCCTCTGCAAAAAGAAAACAACAACAAAAAAAAGAGCTGGTGGTGATGGTGAGATGATAACAGGCGAGTTATTCTTCAAGTGGGCAGGTTTCAGTGCTTTTCTCTACGAGGGCAGCATTTGCCAAATAACAAGTGTGTAAAGAGTGTGAGGATTTGGGCCACAGCCGAGGCCATGTCCCTCTAAACCAACAAGCCACCCAGTCCCAGTGAGTGACAGGCTGTTAGGAGCTGTCTGACCCCCACCCCCCCAATCACTGGTCACTCTGTGGCTGAAGGGGACAGAGCGGCAATACTCCTGGCCATCACACCAGCCACATCAGATGATTATTCTCATGGACAAGCTGACACCTTCACCCCATATCTTTCTGTTTGTGTGTTTTCTGAAGACTGCAGTTGCGAAAATATCAATGCTACAATTTCAACACGGATTGTTGAATTTTTATCTAATCTAGTAAGAATTAAACAAGAATAAAAATCACCGGTCTGAAAGGATGATGTACTTCATAGTCATGGCACTGCCTCGAATAAGACTCTTACTTACTGCCAAACTCAATAGCAGCCAATGAGGGGTAATGCCTAATGCCTGGTGTTTGTGGTCTCTGCAGCTCTCTGCCACGATACGGCTGGCATCTGGGGAGAACTACACCCTCAACCTTCAGCTCCTGCACCCCATCGACCCCCAACAGAGCAACTTCAAGATCCTCACCACCAAGGTATCACAGTCCCTTTTAGTTTAGCTAGTGCAGTTAGTGTGCTGTTGAAACTTCTAAATCAACAGGGAAGAAAATGTTGATTTTAACATTAGCAGCTATGCATATTTTACATTGTGGCATACGTGTTTGATGGTTTGACATGTTATTGGCAGGTTTAACGGACATTTTACTGTGACAGATGATGTGCTCATGAAGCAGAAACAAACCGTGTCAGACCTGCATGCTTTCAACTCCAATTGTGTTAAATGGTCCATTGTACACTAAAAGGCACATCAAAGCACTATGATGATCGTTCTCTGATTTTCGAGCACACAGGACAAAAAACTGCTGGCTTTTGTCCTTTCTGGGGTCACAGTGACCACGACTGACAAACACTCAATAACTTGAGATGATAAAATGGCCTTAAACTAAGCAGATGACGTAGCTGCCAGGATAAAGTTTTTAGAGGTGTATTCGAGTCGAGGGAAAGTCAGGAAATATGATACTTTCTCTGTGGGGAGTCATGAAATAACAAGGAATTTAACAAATGGATCATTTTACAGATTATACTGTATAACCTGTTTCACACATACAGTAGTGTTAGATGGTCGTTTTGAGATGTTTTTCTCCACATCAAGCCCAGCTGTAGTGGAAAATAAAACTGTTAACCACTATACACACTTTTCCAAACTGAAAAACATGAACAAATAAGGAAGAAACAAACATTTTTAGGTCACGGAAACACTCCAACTGAGTTTTTGAAAGTCACTGAAAAGTCGCTGAATCAGTGAGAGCACTGTATGTAGCTTTGCCGACCTAGTAGTTACACTCAACAATAAAGAAGCAGACTATTAAACATGTCGGGGAACATTTTATATGTGACTATAAAGAAAATATGATGTAGTAATGTCACACACTAGATAAATGCGAGCACTGACTATGCTTCAAATCTCTCAACTGCAATTTTGCCAGAGAGCATCAAATGACATAATATCTTCTCTGTGTGTTCAGGCGATTACTGTCTGAATAGCTGATGGTTGATAATTTTTGTATCTTTGTTCAAAATGTTAGTGAATCAAATGTCAGATAACAATAAAAAAGGCGAAGAAGAAACCCATGCCGATGCGAGTTTAAGCAGCTAACTGAAATTGTGACTGATCATTGCTTGGGTTACCACTCTGAGATTAACATCATAATCTCTTCAATAATTCAGTATGAAGTAGGCTGTCATTACCTATAATTCCTTAATGCTGGTAAAGCTTGCTGTAGCTGAGGTAGAAATGAGAAAATCCACACTCGCTGTATGCGGTGTGGCTCCTGTGGAGACGTTAGCACAGTTCATCCGAGCAGCTAACAGGAGAATCACACATATGCACAAATCCTCACTCCTACACACACACACACACAGTACACACACATTTATTAGGGCTGTACTCACTGAGAGTTCCTCAGTCCTGTTTAAGGTGATTATGGGCCTAATGAGTAGGAAGGGCACTTTTACTATAGACTAATTAGTGTGTATTCTAAAGGATGTGGGCTAATGAGTGTGCTGGCTGTGTGTGTGCTGACTCTTGGGTTAGACCACTGTCAGATTTTAGCCTGCGGATCAAGAGGCACGTTTTTGTGCGAGTTGTTTTGATTATTTTTTTAATTGTTAAGGAGGAGGAATTAGTTGTTTTTTTTTTAGGGCATTGATCAATCCGGTGCTGTTGATGCAGTACAACATAAAGCTCTGCTTTCTTCCTTGGGATCCTGTGCATTCTTAAAAACTATTATTCTGCTGGCGGTGGATGATCTCTCCACAGTTTTTGGACACAGCGTCTTCCGAAGCATCTTTAGTTGTATACCGTTATAAGTAACTCAATAGATTGTAATTTATAGTTGGTAAAAGGATAGTTGTCATGTTAAATACTTATTGTCGCTTCACAAAGGTGGTCCACACATAACTAATACTTAAATACAGTATTTAGGGCTGGATATTGAACCTCAACGCTTTTTGGTACCAACCAAGTAGTATTGGATGTCAGGGCAAATTTGTTATCTGGTTTACACATTTTTGATCAGATTCTTTCTCACTTAAATCAGATATTTTGACAATAATATTCAAGATTTGTGAGACCGCAAATGTGAGATGAAGTTTTCAATGAATTTGTCACTATATCTGCATTAGGGCTGCACAATATTGGAAAAAACTGACATTCAGATTTTTTTTTTTTCCTATATGATATACCATATATATTTTTATATATACGATATTAAAAAATCCAGGAATTTTCACCAGATGACTTGAATAGCTCTATTTGGAAAGAATTAATCATTCTAGAACTTTTTTGTAGCAGGTCTGACACTGGATTATTCCTCCCCCTAACACAGACTCCAGAGACAAGGCTTATGTTTTACCATGAGTTGGTTACAGTGACGCGGACTTTACAACGCAAAAACACTTCAGACTCATTTTTTTTATATCAGACCGACTTCTCTTGTAGATTAGCCATGGAAAATGAGAACCTTGCAAGTTTTCCTTTTGTATCAAGCAACAAAAAAGTTGTAGCAAGACGTGTTTGAGTTAATTTGCCTTACTCGACATCGCACATCGATGCGATGCGACTATTGCGCATGCGTGCATTGCGATGTCGATGCTGAAACGATAAATCATGCAGCCCTAATCTGCATATTTTTAACTCCTTGTTTACTAAGGCTACATCCACACTAATACATTTTCGTTTTAAAACGCATAACTTTTGCTACGTTTACGCCTAGCGTCCACCCTACTCCGGCATTTTCGAACCCCTAAAATTGAAAACGCTGCTGATCCCATTTTAGTTTGAAAACTCCGGGATTGCACTTTAGTCTGAATGGGCGGAAACGGAAACTTTTTGAAAACAATGATGCAGACACCCACGTTCACTCCCTTATTGGGTCTTATCAGTCACGACATGTCCTTCTCTGATTGTTCCACTCTATGTTTTCCGCCGCGTTGACCGCCTTACACTCGTGTTACTTTCAGTAACAGTACCACCTCGTTGTCAGTCCAAGCAAAGAAATCTCTGGTCTTTTCTAAACCACTGCTGTTCTTCGTTTGTAGTATTATCTGCAACTAAGCAACCAACCACAGAGTAGACAATCTTCTTCCTGTTTACACTGGCACACGCATGCCCAGTGTACGTGAATGGTCATGTGATATGCGTTTGCAGGCATGTTAGTATTGACGGAGATCATTTCTGAAATTCATTGTGGCAGCTCATTATTCATTCAGTTCCTGGACTGATCCTGGGACTGCCCTCCAGATGCAGTTCAGCCATGGCATTTCTGACTACACCAAGTCTAGAAAATACATGATAATGTAGTGAACTTGACTCCACAGCGTTTACTTCGACCAAAGTTTAAAAAAAGAGTTTATTACTCATAAAATTATTAATCTTTAAGAATAGTTATGTAATTAATCCAATAGGAGACAGACGACCTTTATGGGAAATGAAAAAGAGATGTCATAAGATGCACAAAATGTACACAAGCCACCTTCACGAGTAGAGCAGAGCGAAGATGATGTTAATACAACTGATGTTTCACTAGAATACTGAGATAAATGCAGTCAAATGCATTATATATTGTAAGACAGAACAGTGCAGCCTGTAGTGAATCTGGCCTTTTGACTGCCTAATTAAAAAAACAATATTACAATAAAACAATAATATAACAATATTATTAATATTGTTGAACAATGGGTTTCAACAATATTTGACATTTAAACCTGCAATACCTGATTTTTTTGGCCACTTGGTGGCAGCGGAAACAAGTTGTGAACGCAACATTGACATGTCATCGCCAAGCTGATATGGCGAACAAACAGTTGCTTATTTACATATCCAGCGCTTTCGGAGCAACATTATCATTCATTTGGAGTTTTCGGTCTCTACAACCCCCGAAGGAAATATCTGGCTCTTTAGCTGCTAAATGCCACTGTGTTTTCTAGCTTGTCACTTACTGTGTAGTGTACAGTTTTTAGGTGGTGTTGTTTTTTTGTTTTTTTTGTTTTTTTGCTGAAAACAGCTGCCTGCTGTGGCCGAAAACGACACTATTAGAGCAATGAGAGTGGACCAAAACAGTAAAGTTCCAGGCCGGACAGCTGAACAATGAGCCGAAACTCTGGTCCATTCTTATAATAACAATATCAATTTTATTTTTATTTCTCTCTCTCTCTCTTTATATATATATATATATATATATATATATATATATATATATATATATATATATATATATATATATATATATATATATATAAGCTTGGCTTCTTTTGTTTGTTTTGTTAAAAAAATAAAATACATCTTTGTATTTCTAAGTAATATCAAAAAAAGAATGATTTTAGTGTGGGTACCCTAACTCAGAAATTGTATTAGCACTAATATTAACATTAATTAATTAATAACATTTCAAATAATACCCAACCCTATATGTTTCTATTAGATCTATATTTGTGACATGGATGAACAAGCAAACAAAAAGCAAGGGTTTACATCAAGTGCCTAAAAAGATATGCTTTGGTATTAACATTGAAAATCCGTAACAAGCCAAGCCACAGAGCTTCTGAAAGCAATGATGCTATTTATTTTAGTTTATTTTACAGCAAGGCCACAGGGTTAATAAAAGGGTTAGTAAATGTTCACAAGTGCTGGAATTATACACTGTATGATGCCACGATAGCAAAAAGATTTTTGATTAGTAGCGTTAAACAACCTGACGTCTACATTGTGTGCATTATATCCACTGCCAAGTAGAGGCTGGCCTGCACAGAAACTGCCCCCTCTCAAAAAAAACTCTCACTCACTTTTCCATGGCAACAGCAGACACTGCATACCAGAGGTGCACGTGGATTGCAGCTTAAACAAGGGCTCAGTCTTAGAGAGACCACAGCTGAAGATGGTCTCTGACTCTCTTTCATATCTCTACGGTCTCTGTCTTTTTGTTTTTTTCCCTCTTTCTTCCTCATTTACCTCCTTTGTCTTTGTTTTGTCAATCTCTCAATGGCCCCTCACACACACACACACACACCTTCTCTCTTTCTCTTTCTGTCTTGCGCTCATACAAATACACACAACGCACACACACACACACACACACACACACACACACACACACACACACCCCTACCTCTAGGATAACGAGAGAGAGAGAGAGAGAGTGTGTGTACAAACCCTCCTCCTCTCCCACAAAGCCCTGACTGTTCCCTGGTCCACTGGGCTCCTCCGGTACACATGGCCCCTACACACACAAGCATGCATACACACACACACACACACACACACACACACCAGGGAACTCATAAGCCTTCATTGGCAATTCCAGCATTCAAAGGTTCAAGACAGCATTAAAGGACCTAACTCTTTTAAAACTCTACAGGTGAAATGTGTGTGCACACGTGCACGACAATGTGAGAGACCCCAACAAGCCGAGCAGCTTTCTCAATGCGTGTCTCATTTAAATATTTCGGAGCTGTTTCATTTTTCTGAAGCCAAGGAGCCACTGGGGGAAAAAACATTAAAATGAACAACGGCATCAGCAAATCAAGTTTCTCCAGATTGGCATGCATCCCTAATGAGCGTGAAAAAAAAAAATGCATTGCCCTCGGAGCTGTTGATTCCCGACCAATGTCGGTCTGTCTGTCTCTGTAATAGGCTGCCCTGCACTCTTCGCTCCACAATGTTTACGCTCCATCTCCCCGCTGTCTTTAAAGACAACTTAGCAGGGGGAGGCTAAGCCGGGCATGAGTGTGCAAGCACGTACGCGTGCGCGCACACACTGCAAATACTTTGTGTAAATGGCACAAGTGTGTTGAAAGATTACTGTTCAGCCTCTGTATTTGTGTGTGTGTGTGTGTGTAGTCTGTAGCACATTATCGTCAGTGCGACCTCCTCCTGTCCTCCACCACGACAGACATTCCAACCGCAGGGGTCACAGCGACAACGGGGAGCCAATTACACACCAGTGTGTTTGATCAGAACAGACGGCTGACGCACCCACACTCGGACGCGTGCACGCAAACACACTCAACGCAATTTCGAATCCACACTCGTTCATTCAGTTCCAAACTCATCTCTTTTTGGCAAATAACTAAAGTGGCGTCTCCCCTCTTTAATTTGCATGCCTGTCAACGTCTAAGAATGTTTATATTTATTTCATTTATGCGTCTTTCTAGCTGAGTTTGTTTTGAAATCTGCGAGGATCTGGAAAAAAGGAGAAGATGCTGGGTAAGGAGTCGTGGCAGGGAGGGGAGGGGGTGGTTACAAACACATGTGACAAGCGACACGGGACCCCAGTGCCCCTCTGTAAATAGCGTGTGTGTGTCCATATATATGTGTGTGTGTGTGTTTGTGTGTGTGTAGTGCAGTATTGTATAGTCCAGCCCTTGGGGTCCTGTGGGTGGTGGCCCCTGTATGTGGCTCTGCTGTCACATCCCTTTACGAGCCATTGCTTCGCCTGTCACACACACAGAAACACACACACAGAGAGACACACACGGCGCCTGGCCTGCCATGTCCCTTAAAAGCCAGGAAACGCAGATGTGGCAGCAGATTAATGTTGTATGGCCCAGGAGCACCCATAGAAGCACACACACTTTGACACAGAGCGGCGGCTTGAACCCTGCTGCACTTCACACTACAGAAACTTTAAAGACAATTAATGGCACCTGCAACACTGGCTGGTGATTTTAAGATGCTAACATTTAATTTTCTTGGTGTACAGTCAGTTTTTTTGTTCTAGACTTTGTTTCTGCCTTTGACTTTCTATGATCATTCACAGATCGATTTAAAATATTCAGACAGACTAAGTTGCTGCCGTGTTAAAACTGAAAGCTTAAACTACTGGCTGGATAGCGGGACTAAGATTTATTTTCATCCACAGGGGTAAACAAAAAATCTAAACACATAATAAAAAAAGATATATAAGAAGAAATCCAACTTGATCAAAATTACCAGCAATGCTACAATGGCCATATTAGCCTGAACTAATTAGCAGTATTTGCCAGCCACTAGAGCAGGTCTGGCAAATCAGCATTTTGGTAAGTACTGAAGTCTTCACAGCACCATGAGACCCCTAACAGAGCTCAAAGGAGCATCTGTGCCCGGATTCCAGGAGCATCTGTCAAAAAAACAAAAATGATTTAATATGCCAAGAGGAGCTGTCTCAAAAATTGATTGAAATCAGTTTGCCAAACACAAACAGTCACAACTGATGAACAGGATTTAATGAATCAACATAGAAACACTGATGTATCCTGGATAATTTAACAATACTATAAGTTTATGTTAGGGGCATCGGGGTTTTTTATTTTATTTTAGTCCATACTATATCTTGGACAAAGTAAAAACAGCTGCACAGGCCTCTATGGTTTGGAAAGTATTACACCCAACATCAGAGCACAGGTATGATCTGTTATACTTGTTATAATGTAGCGTGGTACTATAGTGCCACGGTACAGTTATTTTCATTATTCAACGATTAATCTGCCAGTTATTTTCTCGATTTAATGGTTTTGTCTATTAAATGCCAGAAAACAGTAAAAAATGCTCATTATAATATCCGACAGCCCAAGATGATGTGTTCAGATTGCTTATTTTGTACAACCAATTATCCAAAACCCAAAGATTTTCAGTGTACTTTCATGTATGACAAAGAAAAGCATGACAGTTCTCACATTAAGCAGCTGAAGCCAGATAATGTTTGGCACTTTTATTATCAAAATAGTTGTAAATTAATAGATAAACTAGATGTTTACCTCCAGAACGGCAAAAATAACTTGTCCCATCAATCTTCTGCTTTATTTACTTCAAAATTGAAGTCATTATATACATGAAATCTTTTTTCCTTTACTCCCTGTATGTATTGTGCTTACTGTAAAGGCAAGGTTATGCTCGAAAGAACTAGTTTGTACAACGTCTTGTCCAAACTCATCGAAAGGTAAAAGTGTTTATAACCGTTCCAAACAGCCAGATTTGAAGATGGGCTGAAATGCCAGTCATCATAAAGAGAAGCGAGACGCACTGAATTATTTAGATATTGTTATAACGACACACATTTTCAGGCAATCTCTCCTGGAAGGCACTCATAGTGTCGAACTTGGTTGTACATATGAAAAGTTCATAACACGCTTACTTTCTCCCCTCTTCACACCTGGCCAATCACAGCGCGAAGTGGGTGTGAATGCGGATTGTTGTTTTCGGAAAGTTACGTCGGGCACAGCCCCCAATTCTGAGGTTGGAAAGCTGTGCGGGGAGGAGTGTCCAAACTTAAATTAACACACAGAATCAGACTGTGTGCACAAAAAGTTAGGTAACATATTTTTTTGAAGGAGGACTGTGAATTATTTGGCAGTAACCTGTATTCTCAGCAGAGATCTTCTTTTTTTAGTTTCTCAGCCCCATCGCAGGTGAGCCAAAAAGTTAATTTCGGACACTGCACAGATGCCTCGCCGTGCACAAGGCCCTTTGTGGGGCAGAAAGCGCTGACACGTACCAAAGTGATCTATCAGTGTACCGCTACTCGCACTGTTATTTCCCTCAATCTGCTCCCCTCACTCATGCTTCACTCAGTGCCAGTCAGCCTCTCTGCCTCCTCGTCTCTAACCTTGTCTACCTCTTGGTTTCCGTCTTCTCCTCTGGCACCCTCATAAATGAATCATCACATCGCCCAGCAGAGCAGAAATGTTCCTTAATTGCACCGACACAACCAGCGCTGTCATTTACATGCACACATATCAGACACACGCACCGTTAATGGGCGGTAGGGGGTCTGGGGGGGGTGGGACATAGCACCGCAGCTCGCGTGTCTCGCTGGTATGTGCCCTGTCAATGCAGCTCAGTGTTAAAAGCGCGTTCACGTCCTCTCCCCCATGTTCTCCTGGTGTAATGATTTGGATCAGATGCTGCTGTGTGGAATTAGGATCCCCCCCTCCTCCTCCTCTTCCTCCTCCTCTCCCTCCCGCTCGCTCCGTCTCTCACACTGGCCCTCTGGCTGACAGGCATCTCGTTAGTGCAGTATGTCTGTCAGTGAGGTTCGAGATTGAGCTGTGCCCCCGCATATCCCTGATGTCTCTCTCACACACACAAACACACACTCGCAGGCTGAGTTGACGACGGCTCTGAACAGACAGTCTCTCTGGCCTCAATAATGATCCGATGTCCTGTACTTTTAAGTTGTCACTCTAATGGAAGCGTTATTTTTGTCCCCGCACACCAAAAAAGAGCATTTTGTTAAACATTGTTATCTCCCTTGTTCCCTCTCCTTCTCCCCCTCCTTATCGCCCTGCTCTTTTGTCAGGTGGAGTTCAAGATGAAGAAGACCGATGCCATCAGATGGGAGAAGCTGGAGGGAGAAGGACAGGAGTCCAACATCAAACACTTCAATCCTAGTCAGTCCATAGCTTTGGCTTTTACACTCTTTTGCCCCAACTATCCTCCTGTCTCTGCTCTCCTCTCTCTGTCTCTCCCCTTCTCCCTCACCCTCTTCTTATCCCCCCACCCCCTCTGCAAAGATCAATATAACCTCCTGTGTTTGTCTGTTCTGCACTGAAATGAGAGTGGGCAGTCAAGCCCTGCTAGAGTCTTTCATTAGTCTGACGGTGAAAGTAGGCAGGGAGAGGGAAAGGTATGACAGGAAGATATGACTCAGTATTTTAGCCCACACATTCCTATTACTGACAGGATTAATTACTTATGTAAGTGTGTGTGTGTGTATGTGAGAGTGAAAGGGGGGAGTAAAAGTTAAGTGGGCAGGCAAACTATCCTTTCCATGCAACCAGCTCAGCCTCCAGGACGCCCTGTTTGTAAGTGCCTGCTAATAACTTGGACTACTGTTACATTTAAACACGATAGATGACATCTGATTTTATGGGATCACATTGCCGTATGTCCACACTTGGCCTGAATCTGTCTACTGTGCGTCTGGTGCTGTATTTATGTAAATCTGCGTCTGGATTACATTTCCCGCTCTCCCTCTCCATCTCTTGTTGGGATTATAGTGGGCGTATTTCATCCAGAAAATATAGAAATCAAATCACAATGTGATCCTTCAACATCTGAGTTGGATGACTCAGTAGAGCAGAATGAGTTCAGTTAATACATCTTGGTGTGATTAGATGAAAAAAGTCAAGGTTTTAAACTGCATTCAGTTAAAATGTCAAAAACATTTATGAACACTTGTACTATTTCACAAAAGCAATACGCTATTTGTTTCACTTCTTTAGAGGCATTGAAGAGCTCTGCTTACCATCTCAGCTGGCTTAAAATCTCTCTGACTTGGTCTTAACTGAAACTTTATGAAGTGTAGCCTTTTTAACACGGTTTCCCATCTCTATCAGATCAGTACCCATCATCATCCCACTACGCCTGCAAATGGGACAAGATGGTGGTGGACATCAGCGAGGAGGAGAAAAGTGAGAAGCTGGAGGGAGACGCAGCGCTCAACAAGCTCTTCCAGCAGATCTACTGCGATGGCTCAGACGAGGTCAAGCGAGCCATGAACAAGTCCTTTGTAAGTATTATACTTCAGTAACTTGAGTCTTTTGCTAGTGATCACTTAAACCGCAGTGCAATAATCACCAACTATTTTTTGCACACAAGGATCCTTGGTCTTACTATCATAGTTGTGGATGTTCTGACTGTGGGTCATGCTAACTTTGCTCTCTCCACCTGTGTTAGGGATTCGTGAAGCTCAACTCCAGCAAAACAATGTATATATGGGGAAGCTATCAAAAGCGTTCAAAATAAACGTACATTTTACATAAATGATTTTAAACACTCTGAGTCTAAACAAAGCAACACAGAAATTAGCCTTCTGAGAGAAAGAAAGAAAGAAATTAGCTATTTTTGCTTTTCTTGGCAATCCATCCAGTAGTTGTTGAGATATTTTAGTCTGGACCCAAGTGGTGGACCGGCCGACATTGCCATCCCTAGAGCCACGCTGCTAGCGTGGCTAAAAATATCCTGAAAGGCACAGGAGAGCAGTGACCACAGCATTACTACCAGTTTCCTGAGATGTGCTGTCTTGCAGGACGGTCCCCTTTCTGCATCTGCCTCCATTCTTTGTCTCTTCTCCTTCATTTGAATGAGCTCCTCGTCTGTGTACTCCGGTTCAAATACATATGGTCAACCATCAAAGTGAAATGACTCGCAACAGTCCACTGGATAACCTGCCATTTCCTTAGAAAATAATACTGTAAACAAGCCTTCTCCAGCATGCCCACACCCTGAGTTGACAGTGACCCACAGCCTCACGCATGTATCCTAACACCCATTTGGGACATTGCAGTTGTCCCGACACATATGTCGTTTTGCCAGAGTCGTGTTTCCTGAAGTTATCCTGACCCATAGTCAGAGCAGCCACAATTATGATTTAAAAAACACATGCAGTGTGGACTGACGCAGCAGTAACAGATTGTCTAGTTACTGAGCTTCCGTAAGACTGAATTTATGTGTACGGAAGGATGTGTGTAAGAGGGTATGATTGAAACTAATTGTTGATTGATGATTGGGGTGAATCAGCATTCTGTGTTATTAACAATATGATCTTGTGATGCCGGAGTACAACGGTACACTTGAAAAAGGATTCGCTGTCATTTCCAACATACAACCTAAAGCTGATGGTGTTTTAACATTCACGTGAAGTTGTCGTTTCTGCATTTGGAAGAGAGGACCTTTTAAGAGAAGAAAGGTCAGCTTCTATGGAAATCAGCGTTTTGAATTATTTTATGAAAATGAAAAAATGAGTTACTGGTCTAAAAAAAAATCCACCTTGTTCATCAATACTTACGCAATCAATGATGCTGCAGTGGCCTTATCTAAGCCCTAAGCATTTTAAGCAGAGAGAAGGTGTTGCATAACTACGGCACTAATGAAATGACGGAACATTCCACTGAAGTGATTTCTCCCCCGGTCTCTCCTCCCTGTGCAGATGGAGTCAGGTGGTACAGTCCTGAGCACCAACTGGAAAGATGTGGGCAAGAGAAAAGTGGAAATAAGCCCACCGGACGATGCAGAGTTCAAGAAGTACTGAGCACCTCCCTCCTTCTGTCTTTGTCCTTTCTCTTTCTCCCCTCTGTTTGACATCATCTTTCTTCACATTTGTCCATCTGAACTCCAGCGGGAGTCCTCGTTGCTCTGCAGTCTCCGTGGCCATCCACGTCCTCCTCTTCCCAAGCCGTTCTCAGTTGTGCTGTTGCTCTTGTGTTTTCACTAAGTGCAGGGAGCCTCGGTGTGCCCACTTTTACTCCACCAAACCACTCATGGCCTACTCTCTGCAATAACTTACTACCAGATGGGGTCACTTAATTTGAATAATCTGTTTGACTGAGTTATCAGAGGCCCATGGACTCAAAAGGGACCTAAGGTCTGGATTAAAATGTGACTGACAGACCTGAAATGCTTCAATTCAACTTTCAGACCTGGTTTTAGAGCATCATTCTTCTTTTCTCTCCGCCTCTCCTGGTTTTCTCAAAACGCCCACAGCCTTTTTATTTGGGAGCCTTTTCTGACTTCTTATTATCACCACTTGTATAAAAATGTAAAGTTGTTTAAAAATAAGAACCAACTGAGATGTTTTAAAGGGCAACTATGATTGCATTTCTCTTTCTGTACACTCAGTAAAAAGTCAACAGCAGTACTCTGCAAACTGACTTGTCTGGAATGTGTGTGTTCCGGTCGTTCCCCCAGTGTGATTCAAGCTTCAGTGTAAATAAAAGATTTGTTGTTTGGCTCATAAATTTGTCTCGTGTGTTATGCTTTGTCGTCTCTGGAAACTGTGTTGGACAGGTTTGAAAGTCTCAGAAGGGATCCATCAGATGCAAAAACAGCAATATATCATGACGTGGAAGCCATGCTCTGAGATTGTTTTGGGAGGAATGAAATGTGGCATCACTGATAGGAGTGCAGGCAGTTCAGATATGGCTGGCAGCTTGAGGATATGGTTTACGTATTGTGGTTCGATTGGTATCAAGACGGAGAGCCCGGAGTCGCTTGGCCAGCAGGCGAGGATACAGCCCTGAGGTGGAGTGGTGATTTACAGTCGGAGATGTGGGAGAGCGGGCACCTCCCCTGTTCTCCAACCACATGTATGCGGCAGCTGTAACTGAGGAGGCGTGCTGCCGCTGCAAGAGAGCATTAATATGGATCAGCCTCCTAACCGCATCATCAAGCCTCTCACACTGAGTTAAGTGTTAAATTCATCACACATCGTTTCATCTCTCATGACGATCAAACGCCCGTTTGTGGCTCTGGATGGAACTCTTAGCTTCATAACACTCTCTCACACACACACACACACACACATATACTCCTCCACACACAAACACACCGCCCCCATCCTTACCCCCTACCCCTGCCTGAGGCGGCTCTGTGACATCAAAAGGAGCTAAGCGCTTTGCATCGTGGGTAAGATCTGGGAGCGTGACGGCTACAGAGTCTTTAGTCTCATTAAAGAGTTCTAGAGCTGCAACTCTCAACATTAAAGAACTCTGGAAACTTCATTCTGCTCATCCCTTTGGAGCAGCTACCACATGTGACACGTCTGAAAAGTGTCTTTGAGTGTGTAAGACAGAGGCGGGGGCAACGGAGGGGGGGGGGTCCCAAATAAAGCCAATGATAAGTTAGGCGCAATATGTGTTTACAAATAGGATATAAAGTCATTGGGTCATGAACAAAAAAAAATAAGAGGGTTGAAACTTTATTTACTTAAAAAAGTTTATTCGGTGATATTGCACTTTGAGATAGCTTCTTCAATGCAGATGAAAATACATTTAGATGAAAGTTTCTGAGAGAATGCGTACAGTACATTGTTTTAATGAGAGCTACGCATGAGGACAAAATAGGAAAGGGAAAGAAAGGATAGGAAAGGGAAAGAAAGGAAAGTTAAAAACACAGGAGTCAAAAATATGTCTCACTAGAGTGATGACAAGTTAAACAAACAATGGATGCTATTTAAGTCAGCTGGCTGCTATTTAAATACTTTGCACCCTGTACATTTATTTACAAAAAGCAAAGAATGAAAGCAAAGAAATGATTACCAGCTGTATAAATATAAGCTTACTTTTCCTATAGATAAACGGGTGGCGTTATACATATTTGAAATCAATGCATTTAATTGGATGTTTCATGTCATAACCTCTGTTCTCTTGACAGCATGTCGTGCTGTAGCTCAAGACAAGCTGTGCAGTGAGCAGTCACTGCGTACCTTTACATGTGAGATCATGTCAGTCCTAGGTTCTGTACCTATAATGTGTGGACACGGTTACTGATGCTGTTCATTTCCTAAGAATCTGCTCAGACCAACAGGTAAGTACAGGAGGTGATGATGAGAAGCCACCGTCTCCCTTTCCTAATCTCTGCCCCTTCATCTCCCCTCCCTTGCATCCCCATCCCTCCCTAGTTTCTTCCCTCCTGGACTCTACCATCTCCCATGTGGGCGGGGGTGTCTACACCAGACCCAGAATGCGTGCCACCCACCAGTTGCAGGGCATGATAACTCTACAGGCCACCCTGCAGCCTTGGTAGTGGTACGGCCACGGGTGGTACCCTCCCAGCGGCTCGCAGATCCTCTGGCAGTGGGTGTAGCTGCGACGGCACTCGGCGCAGCACACGCCCTGGTGGTCCAGCATGGGGTCGATGTTCGTGGTGCCCTGCTCGCCCTCGAGGCCTCTCTGAGAGGAGACAGAGAGGGCAGCGGTCAGAGTGTACACAGTGTTTGTGTGGCATTCTGCCATGTGATACTGTACGTCTGTAGCGGTGGAGAGCTCTCGTTTCAAACCAATTAAAAATGGATTTCCGACAGGCGGGATGGGGAGGAGGGGATGTTGTCAGATGTGGGTTTTTGTTGTCAAATATTTTCTTTTTCAACGTAGTGCTTGCTGTTTACCCCCCTCTGTGGTTGTCAGGAGTGTGTAGCAGGGGTTGGGGGGATGCTTGGAGTGAGAAGGCAGAGGGATTAGGGAAAATGGGGCCCAACATAAGGGGTGAGGATGGAGGGCATGGGGGTGGGCTGTGTATGGGAGTCTGTGTGTGCTCAGCAGGGCAAAGGGGCTGCGGGGGGGGGGGGTTGTGGAATTATTCATACAGCCTCAATGCTGAAAAGAAAGCTTTGGACAGGCTCAGACAGACATAGAAAACGCATGCACAGAGAACACACCCACGCATACACTCAGATTTGCAGTGACAATCTGGGCCCCTCCGCCGTGACCCCGGCATCTGCTGCCGCTCGCACAGCTGTGAGAAACTCTGCCCAGCAGAAGCCCTCTCAGGTAGCCCTCAGATCTGAACGGACAGTCGCGGGCGCTGTGGCGGGACGTAAACACAGCCGAAGAAGACGAAGGATGTGTGAGTTTGTTTGTGTGACTCACCTGATAGGGGTTCTCCGGGTTGAACTCTGCCTCCACGTCCTCTTCCTCCTCCTCCCCGGCCCCGGCTGCCTGGCGGCGCTGGCGGAGGGCGGCCCCCCTCTTCCTCTGTCCGCCTGCACACATCACAGTCTCAGTATCTGACAGCAGACCAAATATAGGAGCGGAGTGGCACTAATGTGGCTCGGCTCCTGATTGCACAGCTGTTTCTCTGGCAGCATTCTGAAGTCCTCAGATGAAGTAGAATAAAATTGTGTTTTGAGAACTTTTGACCCCACAGCATGCTAAAAATTGTACACTCGGGAGCTCGGAAACTTCAAAAGGAATTCTGCTTTTCTTTTAAGCCTGTTTTTCTCTCTGTGGCTTAAACAACTGCGATGTTAAATGGAAATTATTGAGACCGTTTGACCCATAGCCTCTTTGTTTTGTGAAAAGAACTCACATAGCCTTAAAAAAAAAAAAGTCTTTTACTTTCAGTTTTCTTTGGATCTATATTTTCATATCTTTACCACGAGCTGTCTTACTGGTTGAGTAGGTGGGACGGAGCCAGAAGATTGGCAGGTCTCCACACAAATCCTTGATCTTGTTGCTGAGGAAGGCGGAGTCCGAGAGGGGAGTGTCAGCCGCCACCCAGATCAGATCATCCTCAAATTTCGCCGGCATCACCTCGTCCTCCTTCAGGGGTGAAGAAGATGAGGAGAAGTGAGCTGACACCCAGTGCAAAAACAAACATCCCAACAAAAGACATCCCTGGCTGTATCTTGTTACTAGCCTTCCCCTTTAAATAGCCCACAGTCTTTGCATCCCGTCCGAGTCTAATCTGCATTAATGCTGCGCTGTTAATGCTCCTTATAACAACATAAAATCAAGTAGTAAAAAGGAAGCCCTTGAGGCTTTAGTATACACATTCCCTTTGCGCCAACATTTAGCTGTATACACCATGTCAGGACTCATCAAGATCTGAAGGGAAGAAGAGATTGGATGGCCTAAATTTGCAGGTTTCTGCAGATAAACTAATGAGGTTTTCAGAGGAGAGACTGTGTAAACATAGGTCTACATACTTTGTATCCACAGCCTGCAGGTAAAAAAGGAATTCTGTGGGGAGGATTTTACCTGGAGGCATTTGTTCCTGAGGGCTGCACTGCACTAGCCACAGCCATGTTTAGGGAATGTTATCCTCCAACCTTCCAGAAATGCAGTTTTTTTTTTCTCCAGCTCAAATGATTTGCTGGGGGGACAAATAAAAGCAGGGGTCCTTCTCCACTGCTCAACTGATAAGAGTTTATCTGACCCTCTCTCTCTGGATGGCAACGCATTTTTGTGTGTGTGTGTGTGTGTGTGCTTATCTAGCCCATATTTGCCATCACTCTAAATTATAGCAAATGACAAGCCTGCAGCAACCATTATAACAACATCTCCCTCCACACACACACACACACGCACTCTCACTCATACACAAACGTGAACCAAACAATCATTTATGGGGCAAAGAGAGGCAATAACACAAACACACACACAAAAGCACAAACGTGAAATAAATGGTTTTTTATGAGGCAATAAGAGCAGCCCTGCGTGATAATTAACTGTGCGATCGCGTGTGTCTGTGCGTGTGCGCGTTCACGAGGGCAAATCTGGTGATGTGGATTTATGTGGATGTGAGGCTTATGCAGAGCTAAATGATTTAAATTATCAGACAGCCTCAATTGAGCAATCACAGGCGGTGGTGTTGGTGTGTTGTGATCGCAACTCACACACGCATATATGGTATATTCAGCGTAGTCCTCTGTTGTGTTTTTTGATTTTAATAGAGTCCACCAAGCTGCTAAGTGATGGGAACCCACACATGGAAATCAAGCATGTGTTTCTGGTAGATCATTAGCTCGGGTGATTCATGCTAATAGCACCTCAGCATACACTAGCGTTATATGCGATGTGAGACTTTGTAGGCCAGTGTATCTCTAAAGCTCAGCAAAGAATAAACAATGCAGTAGCTAATACAACTTTTAGTATTAGTATTTCATACTTTACAAAGGATTTATAAATTGTAACTGCTGGCTTTATAAATGGGATAGTTAAAAGTGTATTATTGCCTTAGAAATCAGTAATAAGCCATAATTATGAACAATGTTTTGGGTTCCTAGGTTTGAAATATCCCTTGATGTATATCCTCCTCTGACATAACTTGTATTGTCTTGTTAGCTGTCTTGTTATTAGTGAAAAACTCATGGCCATTTATTAATGACCTACTAACATTTGTATCTTCAGATTTGATGGTTTATTAGAAAGTGAGGAAGTCGTTAATAAAGGGCGATGAGCCATAAGCCATCAGTGCTGCAGTTATTAGATGTTAGTAAGTCATTAATAAAAAGTTTCTCCAGCTACAACAACCCATCATATCTGCAGTTGTAAATGTTATAAGTTGCAATGCATGGATTTTGGTACAGATTCTCTGCAGCGCTTTTTGAGAAGGTAAGTGGTCAAACTGTCCAACCCATTCGTGATTAATCAAGGCGGTGCATTGGGCTAAATGCAAACAGCACAATGCTAACGTGCTCACAGTGACAATACTAACATGCTAACATGTTTAGCAGGTTTAATGTTCACCATGTTCACCATCTTAGTTTAGGATGTTAGCATGCTAACATTTGCTACTTAGCACTAAACACAAAGTTCAGCTGAGGCTGATGGGAATGTTGTTAGTTTTTGCAGGTATTTGGTCATAAACTAAAGTATTGGACACATTCAAATTTAGACTTGATGATGGTGCTATAGAGGAAAAGGTGTAGCAAACTCCAAAAATAAGACATCAGCTGATAGTGATGGGATCGACATGATTATAGTGAAAAAGACTACTGACTGTTTATTCAAACCTCTAAGCTATATTTTCAATCTTTCTTTTCATACAGATATTTTTCCAGACAGAATGAAAAGAGCAAAGGTTATTCTGCTTTTTAAAATGGGAGATAAACACAGCTTTACTTACTACTGACTAGTCTTTGCTTTCACAATTTTCCAAAGTGCTTGAAAAACTCTTTGTACAAAAATTAGATACTTTTATTGAAAAGAATAAATTGTTGAGTGAGAGTCAGTATGGCTTTCTGACAAATCGATCTACAGCTTTAGCATTTATTAAAATAATGGAAGAAGTTACAACAGCAATAGAAAGTAAGAAATACGCAATAGGGGTATTTATTGATTTAAAAACGCATTTGATACTATAGATCATACCATCTTAATTTCTAAATGACATACACATGGTGTGAGGGGAGTAGTTCTCTGGTTACGCAGCTATTTAGATACCAGACAACAATGCGTACAGTTTGCTGTTAATACATCTGAGTGTATGAAGATTGAATGTGGAGTCCCACAAGGCTCAGTTTTGGGGTCTAAACTTTCTATTTTTTATAGCAATGAGATCTATGAAGTGTCAAAGATATTGCAGTTTGTGTTGTTTGCAGATGACACAAAAAAAATTTAGTTCAGGAGATGAATTAAAACCTTTAGCAATTAGCATTGTAAATGAAAAGGTCAAACTTAAAAGATGGTTTGATGGAAATAAGTTATCCTTAAATTTGAAAACTAAGTTTATGGTTGAAAGGAATTCACTGTCTATAGATGGAGTTTATATTGAAAGAGTGTTTGAATTTAAATTTTTGTGTGTGATAATGGACAACAAACTCACACGGAAATCAAGAAAGGTGTCTAAGAATATTTCTGTTTTGACCAAAGCAAAGTGTATGTTTAATTATCCATAAAGTGGATTCAAGAGAACACACCAGCAGACTGTTTATTAAGTCAGGACTATTGAAACTTAAGGATTTAGGTTAGTTACAGACATTATTAGTTATGTATAGGGAAAAAAGCAGAATATTACCAGAAAATTTGCAAAAGTAAGCATCAGTATGAGATGACATCAGACTACTTTAAAGCAGATGTGTACTACAGTGGTTGGCATCAAACTGTGGAATTCTCTACAGAATGATTTAAAGGGTTGTATAAATATCTAGACTATATGAAGTTGTCAGGTGATGTGTTTCCTTAGTTGATGGTGAATTAGTGTGTATGGCTCTTGATTCTTTTTTTCTTATGTTACTGTAAGTATTGCTTGTAAAGTAACTGTAATGGACAGACCATCTATTTCTATTGTTTATTTGTGTTTTGAGTAAGGGGCGGGCAAAATAGGATTTTCCTTCATCGTATATTTCATGGCAATCCATCCAGTAGTTGATGAGACCAAATAGACAGACACTGCCATCTCTAGAGTCACGCTGCTATCATGGTCTTTCTGCATAGCAAAAAGACACGTTGATCAGAGTTGATCTCCCGGACACTTGTGGTTCTTTTCCACTGCAGGAACATAACCGAATGTAACATGTAGCCATTGTCACAGATTCTGCTTTTGTTTCCACCGTTCTCTGCACACTGTAGGGACGAGTTCCTGGAAATACATTTCAGAAATGCTCAGGAGGAGATACTAAACGCAAGTTCCAGGTACTTTACAGGCATTGCTGTTGACCATTTTACTACTGCATCTGTATCGACCGGGACAACCAATACTACTTCAAGACACAAAGATGTTCAGGCCCTCATCATTTTTTGGGGAGAGGAGACCGTTCAGAGGGAGCTATAGTCAGTGGAATGAAGAGGTTTACCATACAATTTCCAAGAAATAGAGGCGCAGGTAGATGGATTTTGTTGCCTTTAGACAGAGCAAAGCTAGCGCTTTCCCCCCCATTTCCTGTCTTTATGCTAATCTAAGCTATCTCGGCTGCTGGCTGTAGCTTCATATTTAGCGTACAGACATGAGAGTGGTGAGCGCTATTGATGAATTCCCTAAAAAACACATTAAAGCACGGAGAAAACATGCTTTGCCAGGACATATAAGACAGACCAACCCACCAGGTCGAATGTCATCGAGTCCTTGTTGAGAGCCTCCACGTCAGGCAGACGAGCCTTCACTTGGGTCTTGATGTAGCACTTCTCTCCTCCTGAGAACCGGATCCCTGTGATCCCCTGGAGAGGTCAAGGAAGGAAAGGGGACAAACAAAAAGCTGGAAGTTAGAACTCATTACTACTCCAGTTGTTGTGTTGTCCTCAGCACTCTGCAGATGTCTGGGACTATGGATCTGTACATCAAATGTAATATCACAGCTGATTTTGATAACATTTTGGGGTGAAGCTGCATTTTGGCACTGTGTTTTAGATTAAAAAATTACACTCACAGGGACACTGTGATTAAAGGTCAAAATTTTAATAGTTAAAAGGCCAAAACTGCTGCTTCACTTGTCTGATTGGCCTGATTGGGGTGCTTTAATTAAAGGTCAAAAACCACCAGTCTGCATTTAATGAAAATTGGAGGGACAATGCATCTTGACACTGACTGGCCCAAAGGGAGATAACATGTCTACTTGTTCTCAATTTCTCCGCTGCTGCAGTGAGCCAATCTCCCCACAAGGGAACAAATCTGACCAACTTCTTCTTCCAAATTGCTCGGAGAGCGCTGATCAGTGTGTCGATGAGTCTGGTTTTCTGCTTTTACCTGAAACCTCCTGATATTTTTGAATATTTTAGATCCAACTCACAATCTCAAAGTCATGGACCTCCACGGCCTCGTCCGCCCCGCTGCCGGTGCTGAATCTCTCCATGTTATTTTCCGTGTCGATCTCCATTGTACCCTCCTCCACTTTGCCATTGATGCTCATGCTGTAGTGGACATTGTAGACCTGCACACACACACACACACACACAAGTTTTCAGACTGGCATGTAAGTTATGAGACTCCTGAGAGTCACTCCACCCCCAGCCCTCACTCTTTCAACACTCTTCCTCACCCTCCTTCTCCAATCTTACCCTATGACTTTTCCCTCACACATACGGCCTCTCCTTTCAGGATTTCTCTTTCAGACACACACATTCATTCAGACTTGGTCAGAAGAATACAATCCGCACAGCTCTGGGTGATGATGATCCTTCAACAGAGCTGTTTCATCACGGCTTAATAGCATTTTCTAACTTCATATTGGGGAAAAAAAAACACTCAGAAAGCTACATTTTCTCTCTCATCTCTTCCACCTCTTGCCCCTGGAGCATCAGCCGGACCAAAGAGGCCCACCCTCTCACCCCCACCCCTCTCCACCCTGCCAGGATCCTCCAACACACACCACACACACAACGCCTCCATTCACCAAGCCAACTGCACCATGGAACTGGAGTGTTTAATTTACATTTTACTGTTTGCCCACACTGCAAAAAAAATCCATCTTGGAAAACCTACTTTACTCTAGTATTGAGTCTCCTTTTAATTCAAACAAGTTAAAAAAAAAAAAAAAAGTACCACTGACAAATTAATTTCACTTCACTTCGAAACAGCTTGTTTCAAGATTTTCTTCAATCTAGTGATATTATTTTTATAGGATGTGAGTATGAGAGCTGTTTTCTTCTATGGTAGTGCCACTTATTTTTGAAAGTAGAGTGAAACTACACTGGAACAAAAGGAATTATCTAGCAGATCAGACTGCATTTGATTTGATTTTTGAAAGTCAAGGGACTGCGAAAATGATTGGGGTGGTGAGGGGGGCTGAATCTTAGAACTCCTACTGACAAAATAATATAAAAGTGTTAAATTGGTACAACTTGTTTAATTGTGCACCTCATTTTAAACCTTAATATCTCAATGGAACTTTGAATGTGTACCACCAATGTATACACTGATAAAAATATCATTTTCCTACAGTCCCTTATAAAAAACTTTTTTTTTGCAGTGTAAGTAAGAGAAACAACTAAATATTAGTCTTACGTGTTTTTCATTGTTGTTCCAGAAGTAGAAAGCTCCGACTGCCCCCAGTAGCAGTAGCAGGGCCCCGGCGATGAGCACCGCGATCCCGGCCTTCAGTAGGCGGCCGGTGGTGGTGGGCTTCACGGCCACGGCGGAGTAGGCCTACGGTAAAACAAATGAACCAAAACTATGATAACATGTCCATATACACAACATCACCCTGGTAGATAAAAAAAAAAAAAACAACAACTGCATGCTTAAAACGAGCAGACTACCTATTACTGCTGAACTAGATTCCTGAAAAAGACAAGTCTCGTCACTGCACAGTGACAAGTTACAGAGCAGGTTTATCCTCTGTCCAGCATTATGAAAGGTCAGTAACAACTTTGGCCCGTGACTGGCCCCACATATGTACTTACAGTATGCTATAGGCATTTATAAACCTCCATATCCCGATATAATCCGACCACACTGAGGAGCACTGGCCTGTTTGAAAACTCACCGGAGGCATGAACTGCTGCATGTCCTCTGGTCCCGCCGAGGCGATCGGTACTTTCTCTGAGTTCCCGGCCATGACTGGATCCAAACACCTAAGGAAACCCCAGTCCACTAAGTCCTCTCTCTCTCTTTCTCTCTCTCTCTCTCTCTCTCTCTCTCTCTCTCTCTCTCTCTGTCTGTCTGGTCCCCCCCTCTCTCTCTCAGGAGGGGGATGGACACTCCTGCGCATTCTTTCAGCCAGGTCGCGTGTAGGCTGTGCTGCAGTGCTGACACTGCTTTGTGACTTCAAATAAAAAAAAAGGTAAAACATAACTTCCAAGTTGGTGATCACCGCATTATGAGCAACCACTAATTCAAGCCAAAAACTTATGCATTCATCATTTTTTCCCTTTGAAGCTCATATAGGCTGCTCATGTAACTTCCATGAGTTTGATCCCTGCTACGATCCTCGGAGTTTCACATCATTAAGCTTTACGACAACCTCGGTGGGTAGATCTGAGATCTGTTCTGCAATTAAGAAGATGATGAAGAAAAGGTGAGGTCGTCTCCTCAAATCACCTTCCCTCCTCTCCCTCACTGCCGCCACAGACGGTTGCAGGTCAAAGGTGACTCTGGCGGAATGTCGCATGTTTTCTCCAGCTCGGAGACAGTATGACAGCGTGGAAAAGCGGCAGCTTGTTGGACAGACTTGGGTCTGTATCTTCTATATCCAGAACTGCGTTGCTGTTGTGAAAAATGCCCCGAACCCATGAATGATAATGGGGGGATTACGTAAGGGGCGCAGCGTGAGCATTTGGCAGTTAGACCAAAAAAAAAAACCCATCCTGACAGGACAGCAGGAGGATTTGCTCACAAGGACTTCATGTTCATTCATTCACCTGTGTTTGCATGCCTATCAAACTTATCCTTAGTTAGACTTCCTCTTATGTATGAAAGCTTTTTTGGCGCCTTTACGCATAGTCAGTCTCATTGTGTATGTGGTATGTGCAAAGTATGTAATGAAAACCTGAGCATAGCTTTGATTCTTGTATTAACATGCAGGTCTTAGACAGTAAAATGCAGTTATCACGTCCATGAAAATGAGAAAGAATAACTTCGCTCTTGATATGCATGGGGTGACAGAGTGATTTGCTAGAAAACCTTGGCGTCTGCTCTGGCACCTCACCAGCAAAATCGTATTCACAAGAGAAAAAAAAAACCTCAACTGACCTTCTTTGGTGGGCTGCAAGGACAGAGGCTCACTGCTGCAATAACAGCGACGCCTGTTGGCTTTTTCTAGCGACTGACCTGACTGATGTTCCTGCAAGGCATTCACAAACATCCCGCTCACCTGCACCTGGATCATAATAAGCCTTCTGAACAAACACATAACTCCTCACATTTTTAGAACAGTATTTCAAAGTTTATTTTCTCTCAGAATATTGTGATGATAAAAAAAAGAATCTGTACAATTACTTATTATTGCATTCAAATTCTTTCATACATCGTTATCAACTTGATACATTGTGGGTCACCGGCCCTCAAACTGCACAGTTTCTGTGGCCATTTTAAATAGTCAGCGTGCGTAAAGATCAATAATTACAATTCATATTTACATATCTTTGCTTAATTATTACTTTTATAAAAAAATAAAATCTCTGTATGTACAAAACTTGCATATGATACACTTCATGTCTAACAAAATTTCTCAAAGTGATTGAATAGACATCAAATGTGGCTTTTACAATCAAACAAAAACACACAAATATTAGGATATAAACTTATATGTGCACACTCCACAGCAACAAATAACTTCAGAAAGTTACATTATTCTCATTGTCAATTAATTATAAATTAAAACTTCGAATACACTATACATTTCTTTGAGTGAGCTTAAGTGTGTCTGTCTGTGTGTGTGTGTGTGTGTGTGTGTGTGTGTGTGCGCGCAATGTCTGTTTTAGACGTCATTGTTGGGACAGTGTGTTGGGGTGGGGGTGTAAACAGGGATGGTTATATCACTGATCTCCTGCACCCTCACAGGCCTGGGTGGGGTGACCAGGACGTAGTCGTACTCTCTGTGCAGCACCTTCTCGTACACGCTCTGCAGCCCCACGGTTTTGGGGATCTGGGCCTGGTAGTAGTTGTCTCGACGGTGGGGGTCCCGGGGCAGGGAGGCCGTCTTGGAGAGGTTGCTGAAGGAAGAGAGGGTCGGGGCCGGAGAGGGCGCTGCGTTGGCTCTTACTGCTGAGGGGCTCCAGCAGCGATCTGAGTGACCCAGGACCTTACATTCGCTGGTGCAAGCCCACAGACCTAAAGGAGAGAGAGAAAAGAAAGTGGAGTTAGACTTAGAACCAAAGCAAAACACATGGTACAGATCATTTTATATAGCCATTCAAATGTGCCATTGTTCCTGCCCTTACCATTTTGGCCGCCTATGGGAGGAACCACTGCCCCGTCTTTCTTCAGACCAGTGTCTCCACTGACATCACTGTCACTGTCATTGAAGTCACTGTCCCCCTTGCCACTGTCTTTGCCACTGAAGGCCGGGTCCCTGGCAGAGATGGTGGTGTAAGAGTTCCCCTTCCAGATAGTGATGGGCCTCACGGCCTCTTTGCCGTTCCCATAGCCAGGCAGCGTGGAGTAGCCCTGCAGGAGGAGAGAAGAGAAGGAAAACATAGGTTAGTGTCTGCTGGATGAACACATTGCAGATTGCTCATTGTTCCACCATACACCTCCCCTCCCCTCTTGAGCACAATGTCCCAAAGGTGCCTCTCACCTCGTGTTTATTCCCTCGGAGCTTGCTGTTGCTGTCTGAGTCATACACACAGGGCACCTCGCTGCCGTCCTCTGAGGCCGAGCACATGTCGCTGCCCCCGGGGTGAGCCGAGGTGAACCCACCGGTCTGGCTGCTGTAGGAGTGTCCGTCAAAGCCCGTTCCTCCCCCGGATCCGTGGAGAGGCAAGAGCGGGTTGTCCACCACGTGGTTCCTGCCCCGCTCCAGCGTGCCCTTCTCCCCGTACGAGTCGCTGTCCTCTCCGCTTTTGTCCCGCTTGCGCCGGTTGCAGGTGGTGGCGATGAGGATGATGGCGAGCAGCAGGAGCGTGCAGCTCCCCGCCAGGACAACGATAATCACCACCGACAGGTCCCACTGCGCGTGCACCTCGTCCCCGCTGCCTGACTGGTACACTGTCCTGTCGCTCGGCGGGGAGCCCGCGATGATGAGGAAGTGGAGCGTGGCGGTGGAGGTGAGCCCGGGCCTCCCGTTGTCACTCACCGTCACGGTCACGCTCAGGGTTTCGTCCACGTCGTGGCTGAGCACCTGGTTGAGGTAGATCTCTCCGGTGGCTTTGTTAACAGAGAACACGGAGGGTTCACCGGTGGCCAGCCCGTAGGACAGCTCCGAGTTCACGCCCTCATCCGCATCCCGCGCCTCCACCCGGGTGATGACGTAGCCGGTCGGTGAGTCTCGGGGCAGGAGGACTTCAGCGGAGCCGTTATTGAGAGCCGGCTGAGTGATGACCGGTGCGTTATCATTCTGGTCCACTATCCTCACATAGACATTCGCGCTGCCGGACAGGGGCGGGGAGCCGCCGTCGCTGGCCGTGATGCGGAGCTCCAGCTGTTTCATCACCTCATAGTTGAAGCTCCGGAGCGCGTAAAGCGACCCACTGGCGGGGTCCAATGACACGAAGGTGGAAATGGGGGAGCCCATGAAGTATGTGTCCGCCAGTTTGTAGCTGACCTTCCCGTTTGACCCCATGTCCATGTCGCGCGCCACCACGGTGGTGATGTATGCGCCAGGTGCGTTGTTCTCCACCACGGCCACCTCATACACCGGTTTACTGAACACCGGAGCGTTGTCGTTCTCGTCTGTCAGTCTGATTGTGTACTGAGTGATGGTCCTGAAGGGAGGAGAGCCCAGATCCTCCGCCACCACTGTGAGGTTATATTCGGGGATTTTCTCCCGGTCCAACGGGCTGGTACTCACAATCATGAAGCTGTCCTCGTACGCCTGCTGCAGTCTGAAGTGATCGTGTCCGTAGAGCGTGCAGTGCACCTGCCCGTTAGCGCCGGAGTCTCTGTCCGAGGTGCTGACCAGAGCCACGAAACTCTCTCTGGCCGCCGCCTCGGTGATGTACGCTATCCCTGCCGTGATGGACGTCATGGGGGTGATGGAGATCTCCGGTGCGTTGTCGTTAACGTCCTGCACCTGCACTACAATTTTGCAGATGGCCGGGCTCGGGTTCGGACCCAGGTCGGTGGCCTGGACGTCAAACTCGTACGTGTTCTTACTTTCAAAGTCAATCGGGCTCTCCAGGGTGAGCCGTCCGGTCTTCCTGTCCACTCTGAAGAGTTGGCGTATTTCTGTGGGCACCTGGTTACCGAACCCGTACACCACCTCGCCATTCAGCCCCTCGTCCGGGTCCTCCGCGTTCAGGTCCAGCAAGAGGGAGCCCACCGGTGCGTCCTCGGGCAGGTCCACGGAGAAGCTGTTCCTGTCGAACACCGGGCTGTTGTCATTATAGTCTTTCACCTTGACGTTGATGCGCGTTGTTCCGGTGCGGGACGGGTTGCCACCGTCCATAGCGACCAGCTCCAGCGCGTAAGAAGCCTGCGTCTCCCGGTCCAGCTCCTTCATCAGCACCAGCTCCGCATATTTAACCCCGTCGGCCCTGCTGAGCACGTCGATTGAAAAGTGGCTGTTGACGGAGATCTGGTAGCTTTGGATGTAGTTCACCCCAACATCGTCATCCACGGCAAAGTCCAGCGGGATCCGCGTGCCCACCGCTGTGTTCTCGGAGATCTCCAGACTCGACTCTTTCCGGGGGAACTCGGGGGAGTTGTCGTTGATGTCCTTGACCTCCACCTCGACGTGGATGAGTTTGAACTGCTCTTTGGAGAAGCTGACCACGTCGAAAGCGATGAGGCAGTGCAGGGTGTGTTTGCAGATCCGCTCCCTGTCTATCCTCTCTCCTATGGTCAGCTGCCCGTCGCTCTCCCTCAGACGGATGAAAGAGGAGTTGAACTGTTTCATCATCCTGAAATTGGTCCTGGAGCCCCCCGAGGAAGACGGGGTGGAGGAGATGTCCTTGGCCAAGTTTCCAATCACTGTCCCTGGTGCGTCTTCCTCAAATGTCTGATATTTCACCGTCTTTCCTTGTGTGACAGCAGCCAGGCTTGCCAAAGAGACGCACGCTAGCACCAGCAGCCCGTTCCACCCTGTTCCTCCCATCTTGACACCTTCACTCCAAAATAATCTGAAATTCAGCAAACTGTCCGCAATGAGTCCGATTTAAAGTTTAAACAAAACGCACCTGCAAAAAGCTATTCCTCCCCCGCTCTTGTCGACTCTCCGGGGCTGTTTAATTTTTGTATAAAACCTGTAATAAATATTCCATATGTCTTTCAATGCGCACTCTGGATGCGCTCCGCTCTCTCTCTCTCTAAACTGGAGGTGTGCTGCTCTCTCAGCGCAAGAGGGCTGCAGTGTCTGCAGGAGGGTTTATACGGCGAGGCATGCAAATGAGCAGCACTGTGACCAATCCGGGCTTTGAGAGGGGGGGGAAAAAAGGGGGACTTCTGAAAGACCTCTAAACCCTGTTTAGAGATTCCTGGACTGTGCGGAGAAACTTGGCACCCAATATGTGGGCTAAACGCGGGGCTTGATTTAATACAGCTATAGTTTCCGTTGCTTGTTTATGTTCCTCGGGCTGTTAAATGAGTCTGCGCACCGACAACTGGGAGGGGGGGCACAGAGATGCGCAGTGTCCCTGAGCTAGAGGACAAAGCATTTGAATAGGAGTATCTGTTCAGGATGCTATACCCTATAGGCGCACTTTCAGTGTGAAGAGATTTATGCTTGAACACTGTTCGGTTGGCTCCCCATCCACGTGTCCTGTGTAGCCCACTAAGTAACAGCAGGCAGGCTGAGCCGTCCCACTGACCTCCCCACCTCTGATAGGGAAATAACTTCATGCAAGATGAAGTGATTTGTTTTTTTCTCCAACCTCGGAGTGCTGATCTACTCAGCCAGACAGATAAGATTTCACGTAATGGACTTATGATAGACCCATAATGCTGAGACAGCTTAACATGCAGAATAATGGCAGGGCCAGAGATGTGGAAGAATGTGGTGTAACTGGTGGTGATATCATCATTTTTAGTGCCCATTTTATTCTCATTAATAAATTCCATAAATTTGCTCTGTCTTCTATTATTCATCCCCCTAGTGTGTTGTAATCCAGTAATTGTTTGCCTATCAGATCATATCTGAGGCTAGAAAAGGACTATATCCACTTAAACATTGATTTTATTCTAATTCAGTCTCAGCTCAGATCGGCTCACGAGATGTCTCGTGCGCGAGAGAGGGGATTTTTTTTTTTTTTTTTTTAAATTAAAGCCAGTGTAACGGCCCGGTTTAACATGCGACTCTCCTTGGCCTCGCCTGCCAGAACAGAGAGGCGCAGGTGAAGACGACACACACACACACACACACACACACACACACACAGGCGGTCACACACGCACTCACACAGTCTTCCACGAACCCGTTACAAATGGGATTTGGCTGTAAACGCAGGGGGGATTTATCAGGATTTCAATAGTGAGATTATATCAAAGGCGTATGAAGCCCTCGTTAGTAGCGGGCGGGATAATGGCATGGCAGGGTCTCCCTTTTGCTGCCGTCCATGCCGGTATTGTGGCCCCTGAGCTGGTCTGTGGGGACCCTAACCCCCGCTGCCTCTGTGCAGCCCTCAGCCTAACTGCAGCATAATGAGGCAAAGCCACATGCAGCCTTTGTAGCATCCCTCCATCCCCATTCTCCCCCCTCTCCCCCCAGACCTGCCCCGGTCCCGGCCATGACTCCTTTCATTACAGGGAGCTGGGAGATGAATTGGCCTGGACATCAGGGTCCCTCCTATTAAAATACATTTAGAGAGGACCGGAGCCCCGTCACGGCTCTTTAAGAGATTTTCTCATTCTTCCCATTGGACTCATTCTCTCTTTCTCTTTTCCCTCTCTTCCTTATTCACCCCCTCCTCTCTCTCTCTCTCTCTCACACACACACACACACACACACACACACACAACCTTTTCAGGGGCAACACTTGCCTTGCAGTAGAAGCTAATATCAGTTGGCATGTTCTATAAAGACCCCATCTGCCACAGAAAGTCAAATAGGACACCTGAATGGACAACATCTAGTCAAGCAGCTTGCATAGTGAGACACAGTCAGGCCTGTCCTGAACGATAAGGAGACATCATTCTGTGATTCATTAAGGACATCACAGCAAAACTGTCTGCCCATAGGGGTGTTAAAGACATATTGGCACCACTTTCTAATCAGGCACCTTGATAAAGAGTGTATAAGCTGTAGCTAGTGGGGTTATTAATGTTAATAAAAACATTTACTCTAGCTTTATAGATCAGTCATAATCCATAATAAGAACAACTTTTGGTTTGCCAAGTTGTGGAAAATCGCTTTGATTGATTGGACTGTATGACCACTTAGGGACTATACAAAAATGATTAGGGGGTAGAGGGGATCGACTTTTTTATTTACAATAAGTTAGAGATGAGGTTAGCCCCCCCCCCCACCACAGTCATTTTCGTACAGTCACTGACATGAAGACAAGGTAACTCTGGTGAATTAAGTTTTATTTTACCATTTAAGTCTGATCCAAGAGATCCTTCTTCTCACTGTAAAGCATTGTGAAGAGCCCGTTCAGTCGCAGCTGAAGGCAGAGAGGCTCCGCTGAACCCCAGTCATAATGTGCTCACTGCGGGGCTGTTTTCATCCCGCCGTGGGAGAATCGTCTGTTTATTCTCATTTCTTTATGTGTTTAGAGAACACATGCCTCTGACGGTATTCTAACACCGCTCAGCATTCTCTCTCTCTCTCTCACACACACACACACACACAGAGAGAGAGAAAGACAGAGCAATCAAAAGCAAATTACACTATGTTGAGTCTCGCCTCGCGGATTAAACTTGATGCACGTGCATGTGCGCGTGCATTAGAAAGGAAGGGACACTTTCTTACAATGTTTGTCAGGATTTGCAACCCCCTCTCAAAAAAAGCAAAGCTGTCATCTGAAGGACACACACACCTAAAAAAAAAGAATTCTCTCACGTGATCACCATGTCAATCTCGCCCGTCTGCACGCGAGTTCAACAATAGCAGAATTAGAGAGAGTCTCCGCAATCCCCTCCATTCTTCACGGGGCATATTAGCATTTTCTTTAACATATATATATATCTTTAGAGGACCCCCCCCTCCTCTCCCTCCCTCTCCTCCTTTGTTTCTTTTCTTCAGCATTGTGGTCCCATTTGCTCTAGTGATCGCCGGGTATTTGGGGTCTGAAGCTGGTCGCCCGATCCCTGCCTCTTGTTGGGGCTTAACTCATTGAGATGGAAATAGGCGATTTGGTCTCTTTTGTCCACCAGATAAGCGGTGGAAGGAGAAAGTGGGGAGAGAGAGCAGGAGGGTGAGAAAGGAGAGATGTATGTGTGTGTGTGTGGGGGGGGGGATCTGAGATAATCGATCAGCGTGCTGAACCCCCTTCCCCCCCAGCTAACCTTTGCTTAACTCGCGTGCCATCACAAGCACGGAGTCCTAATTGGTTCCCAGCACTAATTATCCAATTATCGCCTCTCCACCGGAGAACCGCACTCCGGGCTGTCTGGGTAACGGTCTCATCCTCTACACTATTGATGAAAATGATTAGGAGTGAATGCAACCATCAGCTCGAGAGTGCAACACTTGAGAAACGTGTGTCACGGCCCCAGTTTAGAGGTCTTAAAGAGAGGATCGCACTTCACTTAGAGGGCTGATGCGCCCATTCAACCTGTATTATTCCTAAACTCGTGTCCAAAATTGAATACATGATAAAGTGGTGTGCAGGTTAATTAGGCTCTTTTACAAGGTAACAAATATAGTCTGTAGACTGAGACTCAGAGTCTGGCACTCTGTTGAGGTCACAACATTTCACAGTGAAATATCCACAACAAAGAGTAAATTGTTTGGTACAGAAAATGTTATTTCCCAAAGGCAAAAACTGACAACTTTTTTGAAAGTTGTTTCTATAAGCTTCTTTAAGGGACTGTATGAAAAATATTAAGATTATTATTAATGTTTCCTTTTGTAAAAAAAAAAAAAAAAAAAAAAAAAAAAAAAAAGCAAGGCCCTCCTCAGGGTTATTAATATTTTACAAATGTTTGCTGGTTCCAGCTTCTCCAGTGTGATCATTTGATGCTTTTATTAGTTTTATATGATAGTTAACTTTACATCTTTGGGTGTTGCACTGTTGCTCAGACAAAGCAGGACATCTGAAGACGTCGCCTTGCTCTGGGAAGTTGGGATGAGCATTTTCTTCGGCTATTTTCTGACATTTTATATTCAATACGATTAACCGATGAATCGAGAAAACAGTCGACATATTAATCGATAGAAAAAAAATGAACGTTTTCTTCGGACCCTTCTCTTGACTGAAACACCCACAACATGTCAAAATAATATGGCATATAACAGTATACCTGTATAGCAGTGTTAAATTGGTATAATAGTGTTCTCTTAATAGTCTTAATGGAATTTTGGACAAGAGAAAAATAAAAGACTCTCCCCTGCTCTTTTTTTTGTTAGATGAATGATAAATATGCTTGTATTAAGGAAAACTACATAATTGATAATGCTAGAATAAACAGACATGTTGGCAGACTATTTTGCATTCTGATGGCGCCAGCAGGGGACCAATAGTCTACATGCAATGCTGCAACAGGCAGTGAACTGCGCTGAGCCAGATCTGAATGGAGCAGCAGGCACAGACTGGCACCAGAATGCCACCAGATTGATAACGTCCAGTTACATTAAACATTTATTCTCTTTTCTCCATCTCTTCTTCTTTTAGTTAACTTCTGCTCCGATCCATCACCTTCCATCCCATCTGTCGCTGATAGCTGCAACACTTTGAATAAATTCCTCCCGACAAACAAAGCGGTTAACATCTCATGAATGCAGCTTTTTACACCCCACACACAGACTGTGGGGGAACTTTAGGGCCAGTGCAGTAACTAGTGCAAAGAAATCTGTCCAGGGACACTCCCTCTTAGCTTCCACTTCATTACCGATATTGTGCTCGGGAGCGCGCAATCTGTGCGACCGTCTCCGCCCGGCCCCGCCAGCTTTCTAATGAGTTTCCAATGATGATTTAAAGTCTCGCACGGCCCCTTTCCCTCCAAACTCTGCCCACCTCCCCTCTCATTCTTTCATTCTTCTTTCACTGCTTTTGAATCTCATCCGCTTTTGTCTAGAGCTGTGTCCGTCACTGGCATTCTGATGCGGGATTCAGGGGAGGTCATGGGGGACGCACATAAAGATTCACACATCAGGCCTGAATAAAGAAACGATATATAGGGGAGTTACACGGGGCCAACTTTGGCCCCTGCCTCAGTCTAGTAGTGGGAGAATCTGGGGGAAAGAATTAGAGGCTTCTGCCTGGTCTGACGCTGTTTTGTACAAGTTTCTCCAAATGTCTTATTTTCTTATTTTAAAGACAAACGAACTAAAAGTTAGTGCGTGAGGTAATGAAAGGCTCGGGGCGGTGTGTGTGTGCACACCTGATGGTTGCAGTACGCCAGATTGTGTCGTGCTTTGGATGAACAGATGGGGGTGGATGAGTTAAGAGAAGCATGGAGGGAGGGAATGGCAGACGTCTGCATATCACTTGTGACGTTATGTCTCCCCTTCTTCTCTCCCCTTGCATGGTCCACGTGCATTCAAAAAACAGGCACCAGCATGCAGATAAGCTGAATTTGATGCTTGAGGTTGAGGTAGCCAAAAGCACCTGTGATAATTCATGGATCAATGGGACATTGTCAGAGGCTTACAGTGATCTATAGGGAGGACTCTTTTTTTTTTACTGGCCAAATGGTTCATTTAACATCCTCCTGATGAGAAATTAGATCTTGTGGACCAGTGGTGGAAGAAGTGTTCAGGTCTTTTACTTAAGTAAAAGCAGCAATACTATGGTGTAAAAATTATAAGTAAAAGTCCTGCATTAACAAGTTACTCAAGTTAAAGTACAAAAGGATAGCATCAAAATATACTGAAAGTACCAAAAGTAAAAGTAATCATTATGCAGAATGGCCCATTTAAGAATTATATACATTATATTATTGAATTATAATTAGTGATGCATTAATGTGTTCATCATGTTAATGTTGCAGGTGGTTAAGGTGGGGATAATTTGAACTACTTCATATACTGCTGGTTATCTTAACCTATAATGATACATCATAACTTATTAGTTGATTTATATTTTGTATTAATAATCTACATCTGCAAAGTAACTAGTAACTAAAGCTGTTAAATAAATGTAGTGGAGTAAAAAGTACAATATTTGCCTCTGAAATAGTATAAAGTATAAAATTAAAATACTCAAGTACAAGTAGCTCAAAATTGTTACATTACTTGTAAAGTAAGTAGTAAATCTGCTTAGTTACATTCCACCACTGTTGTAGACACAGTAGTAACAGACATAACATGCAGCATCACTGCACGAAAGATGAATATACAGCTAAAGTGTGAGCATTAGATCGATGTTTATATAAGAGTATTAAAGTAACACGTTTTCATTTTTTAACAGCTGCTCCAGAGACAGATCAGCTCTATCACACACAGTTATTCAGAGGTGACAAGTGTAAGACAGTCACTGGAAAATCAATTCTGAAAAAGTTGTGTTCACACAGATTTTTCGCCAAGCTAGCAGCATGGCTCTATGGTGGCAATGTCAGTCGGTCTGTCCACCACTTTGGTCCAGACTGATGTATCGCAACAACTGCTGGATGGATTGCCATGAAATTTGGTAGAGAAATTCATGGTACCCAAAGGATGAATCCTAATGAATTTGGTCATATCTGGATTTTTCCTCTAGTGCCACCAGCAGGTCAAAATTTTCACATATTCCGTGAAACATCTATTAGGTGGATTGGCACCTTTTGGCAAGTTTTTTGTACATTCATGTATCCTACCAACTTTTGTGATCCCCTAATTTTCCCTCTATAGCGCCACTATGAGGTTGATATTTGTGGTTAAGATTGAAATGTCTCAACAACTAATGGATGGACTGCTATAAAATTTGGTGCAGACATTCATGTCCCTCTCAGGATTAATTATAATCACTTTGGTGATCCCTTAACTTTCCATATAGCGCCATCATCAGGACAAAATTCTAATTTGTCCAATACTTTTGTTGATGACCAAATTCCTGCTAAAGTATTGACATTCCCTTCAGACAAGCTGTACTTTGAGTTTAGTGCTAATTATCAAATGTTAGGATGCAAACACGCATGCACTAAGATGGTACATATAGTAAACATTATACCTGTTTAACATTAGCATGTTAGCATTGTCATTGTGCGCATGTTAGCATGCTGACATAGCATCACTATGCCTAAGCTGTGGACTCTTTGTTTTGTTGGGTGATTACTGATCTCAAGAAACAGTATGTGTTTGAGCATGTTTATTCTTGACCATTGGCAACAGCATATGTAACAAAATAATCTCAGCTCAAAGGTTCACTTACCAGCTTTTGGGGCTTTCAACCACTTCTCACTGTCGTCGTTCAGCGAATGGAGCTGGCTCAAGTGTCATCTGAGCCACCCCTTAGTTATGCTGCTATAGGCCTAGGATGCCGGGAGACTTCCCATGATGCACTGAGCTCCTCTCTCCTCCTCTCCCTCTCCACCTGTACAGCTTCTTATCCCATTAATGCATGTTACTAACTCGACATCTTCTCTCTCCCGTAGTTTTGTGCTTTCTTGTCTCCTCTCTCCTTCTGTCGCTTTGTGTAGGTATTTCTGCCTCCAGAGCTGCAGAGTCTGGATTTGTGATTGCAAGCCACCTGCTGCCCCCATGTTCCTGCTCAACACCCACTGCTACAATTATTATTTTTATTAGTCTTATTTTAATATTGCTATCATTATTATTACTATTTTTATTTTTAATAATATTAATATTATTACCATTACCATTACATCTCTATGTGGAACTTGCCTTGTGCTACTGTATGTTCTCTTTCCTCCTGCTCTCTCTCTCTCTCTCTCTCCCCCTCTACATCACTCTCTCAACCCAACCGGTTGAGGCAGATGGCCGCCCACCTTGAGCCTATAGGTTCTTTTTGAGGTTTCTGGGAGTTTTTCCTTACCACTGTTGCCAAGTGCTTGTCCATGATGGGAATGCTGGGTCTCTGTTAATAATATTTACAGAGTAGAGTACAGGCTAGACCTGCTCTATAGTAAAAGTGCAATGAGATAACTTCTGTTAGGATTTGGCGCTATATAAATAAAATTGAATTGAATTGAACTGAATCATCACATGAACTAAGTGTGGTCTAACTTTGGTTACATGAATGTTTTACATTCACTCCTTACTGAATAGCTTGACTGGTCTTGTGTCAGATCCTCAATTTTAAAAGGCTGTGAACTGCTACATTTGTCAAAAGACAAGGCATTGCTCTGCTCAACTGTCTTCTTTATGCTGATCAGAGACTCCTGATGAGATCAAAGATTTTCATCTGCAGTCTAACAAACAAATAAGTCATTTTTTTGCTGTGTGGGCTTGAAGCATTTTATCTTTAATGATACATTTCATTATCATAGACAAACTCTCTCTGCTGCCGAATGATTCCCATCATGAATAAAAACATTTTGAGGCTTATTAGTTCTTTAACTTTAAGCAATAACCCACTAACCTACTTTAGAGACTCTATGAGTCACACAAGACAATCACTGAGTGCATTAGCAGCCAAGGTGGAAACGCTTCTTAAACTTGCGTATTTTATAGGCAACAGAACTCCCACTCTTACTTACTTTGTAATTCATCTCTGTTATCTCCTCTCCCACTCCTCTTCCATCTTACCTTTTCCTATTTCTCTCTCTGTTTCTCTACTTTTTATTGCTGTTTCAAGTCCCCGCAGCACTATTTAGAGCATGGCACAGGGCTATATTAATGTGACTAAAGAGGATTGTACAGGTAACACAAGTCCAGCTGGCAGTAAACTCGGCGGTGCGGTTCCTCTCTCACAGAGCATTAAAGCGCACCTGTTTATGGAGTCGCCCTCCATAAACAATACTATATAATTCTCTTTGAACGTTACAGCACATGCCTCATATAAAACAATGCAAAATATGAGGGGACACCATGCACACCCATACAGTACATTACACACACACACACACACACACACACACACAGAAGGCAGGCTGCAGTGCACGGCATTATGCGATCAGTGTGTCCTCTCTGCATGTGCCAGCAAGACTTTGAAGGGAAGGCATTGTTTTCCCTTGGGAGTTAACAACCACCGAAGACAAATAAAAATATTCAACAAATAGTCTATATGCACCAAAACGACCTATGCCAAAAAAACTGAAATATCTCTCTGCTCACTATAGAGCTAATCAATATTTCAGCAGCCCAGCCTTGATTGTTCATGCAGGCTACGAGAGGGCTAATGAGGCGAAGCTGCAAAGACTGTGCTCAACAAAGTAGGCTATCTACTAAAGGACAAAATTATCTTTCAGATCTCCAGGATCAGTCGTGCTCTGCCCAGGATGAGGTGCTACTGAAGTGAACCACTCGAGACCTTCCGCTGCATGACAGCTTATGACTAGGCATATCTGCCTGAGAGAGCACAGATGTGGTTCCCTCTGATCTGGTGTGTCAAAGTCCTCACACCTCACATGCTGTTTGTTGTCAGCGCACTTTGTATTGCACTTTATGTGGGAAACGTGGTGTGCAAATAAATGACACTTGCTGGATTGACACCAAATTGAGAGCCTGGAGTTATGAGGTTTTAATCAAAGTTTAGTTGAACACAGATAAATCTTTGAATGGTGCATTTTACTCATATGGCGTGTTTAAGTAGCCATTTGAGTTTGAATATTTATCATTTATAACGTCCATACCTGTTTTGCTAAGGGACTGTAATAAAATTATTAGGGGTTCAGATAAGGGTTGAGGGTCTTTTGGTTTTTTTTCTAGTTCTAAATTTATATTTATATATAGACAGTTCTGTCGGAGATTCGGATGTGTTAAAATAGTAGCAGCTAATGTGGATTCAGGCAGAGATGAGGAACGGGCTACAGGTAAAATAACCTATTTTTAACTCCACACCCCCAGATGTTGTCTTCAGTCCCAACCGACGCTGACTCAATGTCACTTGAGGCAGCATCGGTTGACTACATTTATTTTTCAGATTTTAGGCAGCTCCCTCTGGAGCTTTTTACTCAACATTTTTTCACATATGCAGTAGTATTCCCCAAGACCTGTGAACAGACTTTGATGTATAAAATGGAGTTCCCCTTTAAGATATTGAGGTTTAATTTGAGGTACAGGATTAAACAAGTTGTACAAATTTAACACTGCCATATTATTTTGACATGTCATGTTGCAGTTCTAAGTCAAGAGGAGGGTTCAAAGAAAACATTAATAACTCTGGGGAGGGCCTTGCTTTTTTCAGCCCCCCTCACTACCAAAATAATTTTTGTATGGTCCCTAAATGTGATGTTAAATCTTTAATCCCAGATCTGCACTTCACCCAGAAAGAACATTTTGACTTCACAAACGTGTTATGAAATGCTGAAATAAAAAAGTGTTATGGTTGCAGGACTATAAATTCAAGTGATAAAGTTATGAAATGTTGCTGGCGTGCTTTATTTTGGGGCTCCATTGCCATCAAAGAGAAAAAAACAAGCTATGTAAACACAGAGATCCTTGCAGGCACACTAACACACACAGCAGGCAACACCCAATTATCTTTTCTCACAATAAATGAGAAATAGTCAAATTAGTATGGGGGTCTAGAAAGTATCTTCACAGATTAGAATATATAAAGTGGAGGAAAACATCCTCACTCACAATTCCTCACAGACCCTCAACACAAAGCCAAATGTAGGCTATTTCATAAAACTACAACCCCGTGTCATCAAAGCGCTCCCTGCGGAGGCGTTATTCTTGATCGCTCCTCCCGTCTAAGCGCCCTATTTCTCCACATAGTCATCTTTGTTTGCAACACTTGTCTCGCGTCACAGAGAGGGGAAAAAAACGCGTTCGATTCATCTTAACAGTTTGTGTGTCACTGGGGAAAAAAATGGGTGAAACTTTAAAAAATTCAGGCTTTGTTGCCAGAGAACAGAAGGCTGACAAAGTTTTATAGAGGCAGCCATGAAGTTCTGCCTCATTAGATAGAATAGCTGTTCTATATTCAGGGTCTCTGTGGGGCTAACAAACGCAATGAGTGGGCCAAACTCGGTTCGTTCCGCCAGAGCAAGGGCCCTTTTGTTTGTGTTTGGTGGGTGGGGTTGGCTGGGGTACAGGGGCCAGGCGGGCCCTTCAAATCTGGATTTCATCACAGCTGAGCAGACTAGGAGGAGAGAATGAAATGGACTACATAAGAAACCCTGTAGGATTTGAAATTCCACAGCTTGTCCTTAAATGATTTAATCTAGTTGGTTACATCACTGCAGAGACCCAGATTGATATCTAAGTGAAAAGTAGTACAGGTGTATTATCTTCCCACACTGTAGCACAAAGGAACCATAACACCTCAGCTGGAGTAAAGCAATGACTGAATGACATCTTCGTCAGGTGCTGAGGTTTCAGAAAAGTCACTACCAGCCCGGTATTTTTCATGGTGGTATTTCAAAAGATAATTTTGGTTTATTTCAATTTGGGTCTTATTTTTGTAGCCTTGGCTGTTGTTACGGTTGGTCATGGTAACACTGTACTCACCAAAGTAATTGCTGAGATCTGGGAATACAGAAACATTGCTTAAAAAAAAAAGTCCAAAAGGCAGCAAGAAAAAGGAGCAGTCAGATGATCAGACATGTTGTAAACACGCTGACAGTTTTGTAAGATTATCGACACCTCATTATTTTGCGGTAAAACACATCCAAATGCGCCCACAAATACAGTAATTACAGCAGGTCAAAGTTGAACCTGACAGTCGGTCTCTAAACTGTGATGGCTGTTTACAGTGAAAAGTGAGTCATCATTTTAGAATTTTCGCCATTATTTTTTCTTTCAAATAAGTTTGGCTAACCTGGGAGTTTGTTTAAAACCTGTATGATCGTCTGACTGTGTGTTCTCGCCTTGTCTGACTTCTTGCTGTCAATCTCGATAACTTGGTCAGCACAGTGCTATCATATGTGACAGAACTGATTGCCAATCTTATGAATTGTAATAAACCAGAATTGTCCTTTAAAGCTACTATAATCAATATTTTACACAGAATTATCACCTCACTCTGAAGTTCCTCTCAGCTTTACAGTATTTTGGTGTCTTTCAGCGCAACTTTACTGTTTTGGTTCACTCTCACAGCTGTCATCAGTGTCATTTCCAGCAGCAGCAGGCAGCTGTTTTCAGTGAAAAAGCTCTGATAAATCCCACTGTCTGTTGCTTTTATTGTGAAAAAGTCATAGGAAATACAATGTGTTTGTCACCAAGTTAGCTTCATTATCAGTGCTATTCTTATAGCAAAAACAAGTCTAATCAACCGGATATGGACACATTCTACGCTATTTGGTCAGCGGATCAGTTTGAATATTGCAGGGAGGAATAGTACAAACAGAAACAGTCACGGTGAGCTGAAAAGACAATTTACAGACACATTTGACTTGTACATAGACATGTATGTCAAGCCTATTCAATTGGCGGCCCGCGGGCCACATCCGGCCCAGAAACAACCTCCAAGTGGCCCAGCATACATAAATCTGATATATGACAAAATAAGTAAACAAAATGTTTATAGTGTATGGAAGGAACTAACGAGTGAGCCATCTCGCTTCCTTCTCATCTCTGTTGAGAGTTCCACATGTGCAGTACCGATCGGGCAGGATGTTTACGGATGTAGCAACACCGCTAATCATATTTTTCACAAATCAACGTTTTCTCACGTGAGTTCCGACCACGCTTAGTAGCTTTTCAAAAAAAGTGCTCTACTGAAAATATGTCTCTCATGTCTCTCATTTGACAATGAAAACCGTCAGTTTAACCCTGCTCACGGCACCACCACCACCATGGAAAAACCCTTTTGGACTTACATTCATCAGGTGGCCAGAAAAATGACTCCAACTGAATGCTAATGTTGCTCTGTGCTGGATGTGTAAATAGGCAACTGTTTACTTGCATGTCAACTATATCAACTTTATAAGGTGATAACAGGCTTTATCACTATTGTGTTTACAGCTTGTTTCCACTGCACACAAATGGCCAACAAATCTCTGCTCTAATTCATTGAGACATTCTCATTTTGATTATGAAAATGTGATATATTGTTTTTGTCAAATACAGGCCACCGTAGGCTATCTTTTATGATTATTTGTGATGTTCTTTATTTCTAAAGGTCAGTGCCCTTTAAAAGCTCCATGATGAGGCAGGAAAAGCACATTGCATGTTGCAAGTTTGAGACCATCTTATAAATAAAAGACATGCCATCCTCATATATATTCGTATGATATCATTTTCATTTTAAAACGTAGAACATAGAATTATTTTCATCCCACCTTCAGCTACATAGATCATTCATATTCATAGAGCTATAACAATATGATTTGTTGGATTTAGAGTATAGAGTGAAGCCAGTGTGTTTATTTTTCACATGCATTTATATTTTTAAGAGCGGCACTAATTCCAGAAGGCAGTGCCCCTGAATATTTTAAAAATCCACTGACTTGAGTTTAAGGATACATCTCAGAGTTGCCCTCCTAAAAAAAGATTAGAGGATTAGGAAACCATCTCGAAGTTGCTGTTTCATGTCTGTGTCCTAGATTCAGCTTGATATCTTTTGATTACACAAAGAAAGCCACACAGGCTGTGCAGCTTTGGGCCAAGATAATGGAGAGAAATTTGCACTGTGTCATTATTTTCATCTCTGTTGCAACAATTTATTATAGGCGGTATTTCATTGATAACTTAACAGGCCTATTCTCTATTCACGTTGGCTCCCTCATTAGGGGCTAATAATGCAAATGTAATACAGGCTATTAGAGGTGTTTAGCAGGCTTGTGTCTGAAGACGCGGGTATTTGTTGGGCAGATGGACGCAGCTCCGGGGCTGCCCTCACCCCTGACCCCCCCACAGATGTCCCAAACTCAGGCAGAGCTCCATCGCGAAGCAGTGGAAAATCAGTAATACACCGGAACCGACTTGTCAATACGCAGGACAATTAGGCGCGTCGGAGCGCCAGCTCTGGCTGCGCAGCGGCGCCCGTTGCCGCGTGAAACACGCAGTGATTACAGCGGAGATGAAAGAGGGAAAGAGGCCATGCGGTGCCTTTCTGTGACGGCCTGTTTGACCGATGGCTCTCGCCTGAATAGGGCTCTGGTGGTCATACATAAATTAAGAGGTTAAGTGAGCCATCAGGAACAAATGTTTGCATTTATTAACTAAGAATAATAGCTCCCAGCAGTGAACCCACAGCCTGGGTTTCCCCTTTGGGTTGAATTCTTAAACACAGGCCCATTTGAAATGACCTCCAGTTTGCTACATTTGGCTAGTTTAAGATATAGGCCAGTCTATATCTAGATCAAGTCTAATTAACCTCCACAAAACAGACTCTTATTATATTACACGTGTTGCATATAAGAGGGAGGATGCAGGTCAATAATAGCTACCAAAGAAGACAGAAATCCTGCTGTTAAATGTCAGAAGCCACCACGGGAATATCATAGACTATTTGCATTATCAAGGCACACGCATTGTTCCAAATGGACAACCAGGAATCACATATATATGCAAAAATGTTTAAAAAACCAATAAGCTGCCACTTCATTAAGACATTAGTGAGTGAAATGTTCACGAGGCTCGTTATACAGAACAAACATTCCCATTCACATGTGAGGAGGGATCCCGCAGGAATGCATGAGGCAGGTGTAAATTTAAACTGTTAATGAGGCGCATCAAAAGCATCAAAGACGCGCCGTGCTGAGCCATTCTACCATTAGTCCAAACTAGACAAAAGCCATCAGAGAGTTTTCCTCGCTAAACGGTGCAGAATGGGCCCGAGCAGCGGGAGTTATATTGTAGCCGCAAACCCCCGCGGACTGCACTGGGCTAACCAGCCAAGTGTTATGAGTTTAGACTCTAACGAGACAGATGAAACCTATACTATTGGCCGCAGTGCAATACATGGTCTGCATCCTCTGGAGAAACAGGCCTATCAGTATGGAGATCCACTCAGGGAAATGAAATAGGCCTAAACATCTCATGAGTGACATATGATTTCACATAGTAGCCTAAGTCCTAAGTTAGAAATTCGACTGTCTCACAGTTATAACTTATCTCAAACAAGACATAGCCTAGTATTTCACAATAATGACCATGGGTATGACCATGCCCTATGAGATACAATGTCAAGAATACGAGGAAAACAGTTCATTATGAAAAAATGTATGTGGCAATTTTATAAACAAGTGACAGAAATCTGCTTTTCTCAACAAAAGTGGCCTACAGCCACTGATGGGGATGCTCAAATACCATACATATCGTAAGTAAAAGTAGTAATATCACACTATAAAAAAATATTCGTAACAGTCCTGGATTGAAAATGTTACTTAAGTAAAAGTATGAGAGTGTTATGTGCAAAATCACAGTATCAAAAGTATTCAATGCAGAAAAATGTCCGCTGTAAGTGATATAGTTAGTCAAGTGACTGAGTTGGTCAACTTGGAACTCATTTCAAAGGAATAGTTCGACATTTTGGGAAATAGGCTTATTTGCTTCTTTCGCCGAGATTAGATGAGAAGATTGATACCACTCTTGTGCCTGTACAGTAGGCTAAATATGATGCCGGTTATCTTAGCATAAAGACATAGGACACAGCTAACAAGGTTCTGTCTAAAGGTAACAAAATCTACCCGCACCTCTAAAGCTCACAAAATCAACACGTTATACTGTATTTAGTTTGTTTAATCTGTACAAAAACCTACGAATCGACAATTAACTGTTTTACAGGGGCTTATGTTCCAGGGTATTTCTTGGCTAGGACCAGAGCGGAGACTCCAGGAAGTTATTGTACCTGTACCTGAAGAAATAGTCCAGCACATAACCCATGTAAAAAGGCAAATTGTTGTTTTTACACTTCAGTTTTTGTGTGGACTAAACAAACTAGATAGAACTTTAGAGGTGCTTGTAGGCAGATTTTGTTACCTTTGGACAGACCAATGCTAGCTTTTCCCCCTTTCTTCCAGTCTTTATGCAATGCCAAGCTAATTGTCTGCTGGCGATAGCTTCATATTTATATGAGAGTGATATCAATCTTCTCTTCTAACTCTCGGCAAGAAAGCAAATAAACATATTTCCCCAAAGGCCAAAGTATTCCTTTATCTACTGTTGGGTAAATCCCAGAGTCACACTGGCCCTCCGGTCCGATCAATATTGTGTAAATATGAAAAGCTCTCTGCCAAATCCGGAAAACTAAAGAAAGGTAAAGTGCTTTTGGTACAAAACAACAGACCAGTATACCTCCTGAAGCCACTTCCTATATCTTTTCATCTGAATTAAATTTACATCATCTATCACTTCTGAACCAGAAAACACACTGTTATCTGCAGGAACATCCTCTTTCATATTGCCAGAGTGACCTTTTCCACTTTATTTTCCATCAGTGTGAATTCACAGATGCGTGGGAGCGGAAAACTTTTCTATCTTGTTCCTGGCAATGGAAACAAGTAGTGAATTCTCACTAATACACGGCAAATCGTCCTAAGGCATAGGAATAACATATTTGAATGATGAAATCCAGCACGATTCCCTTTGGCAGGCTAATTCCCTTAAATTCTTGCATCTCAGCAGGCACTTAAGGGTGGGTTTTGGGAAATTAGTTGTATATGTGTGTGTGTGTGTGTGTGTGTGTGTGTATGTGTATCTCCCTGAGGGCTGATGGGAGGCTTGCGTGTGCATATGTGCGCTTGCTGTAGGTGGTTACATGTGTGCGTGCCGTTTAAATAAAAGGCAGCTTATGTAAATGAGCTCGTGCGACCAACTCGAGGGACGACGGCGGAGCCTCACACAGAGTTTTAATGTGTAGCTCTACTGTTTTACCTGAGACAAACAAGGTACAGCGCTGAGCGGCAGCGTTCGTAGCCATTAGACAAGTCAATGGGCCTTATGTGAGGTGACACAGAGGGCCCTGCTGAGCCTGAGGATGAGGTGCGGTGGGAGGAATTAGAAACAGTCAAGTCTGTGGCCCACTTATGGCCTTTGGAGACTTGATAGGTGACAACCAGAGTGTGTGACACATTGGCATGGTAGTCTGCTGTTTGTGTGGATTGTCAGCAGGATAACAAACAAGGGGGGCCGTCTCCTTCTCCTGTCCTCTCCTCTCCTCTCCTCTCCTCTCCTCTCCCGGCTTGTCAGTCATTTCTCATCCGTAGGACAGCGAAGGTGGCGCCTCCAAAGCGTGGCCTACTTTCCTGCTACCACACAGAATGGAAATTAGCTCAACTTCTTTCTCTGCGAACGTCTGTCTGATTTTAATTAACATCACAGTCGTTGTGATAAAACAGCACTCTGTCTATATCTTACAGCAATGAGATCCCACATCCGCCTTTTTGTGTGTGTGTGTGTGTGTGTGTGTGTGTGTGTGTGTGTGTGTGTGTGAGGGAGTGACAGAGACAGTGAACTCAAATCCATAATTTAACCGAATACGCACAAGCTGCACACAGCAACGCTGATTTCAACATGCTTCTCTCAGGTCTCACATGAACACACACACACACACACACTCAACCCACTACTGTATTTTTAATTGTTGTTCATGTTCTCCCTCCCCCAACATATAGCATCATAGAGTTCAGTGTTTTGCAACGTGGCACTCTCCCTTTCTTTCTCTCTGTGTGTTTGTTATACGGCACACACAGGGTATTTATAGCCTATTCTGTCAGACAATGTACTGCATTTGTGTGTATTCATTTGGAAATAATAACATTGACAACTGCTTGAGAGATGGAAGGGCTGAGAGAGGGAAAGGGACTCATTTTGAACATGTACCCACTAACGAGCTGTATTGTGCTCCAGGCAATGTGTATGATAGCTTGAAGCCGCTATGTGTATGTGTGTGTATGTGTGTGTGTGCATGCATGCCTACTTATTGGCAGCTGAGGGATCTTAACAGTCTCTCATTTTTTCTAATTTTTATGTGCTACTCTCCTCTCTTCCTATTTTCTCCCCTCTCCTTTCCTCTCCTCAGATTTCCTCTCTTCCTATCTACTCTCCTCTTGTTTCCTCTCTCCCTATTTCCTCCCCTCTCCTCTCTCCTCCTATCTCCTCTTTTAATTTCTCCTCTCCTCTCCTTTTGTCACTTGCCATCTCCCCTCCTCTCTTCCTATCTCCTCTCCCCTCCCTTCTCTCCTTTCTTCTTATCGCTTCTCCTCACCTCCACCATTTTTCACCCTCAGAAGTAGGTTTTGTTCTATTACAGCCCAAACTCTCTCTTCCATGCCATTGTTTAGAGTGTAATGCATTATCCATCTCCATTCCACTTTGTTCACTCCACTTCACTTCAAGTAGCTGCAACTTATGAGCAACACAAGCTCACGCTGACACACGCAAACACAGACTCATATGCAGGCACGCAGCGCCACGATCCCATTACCTTTAATATTTCAGCGTCATAGCATTTGCCAGCGGTCACCGCCTGCTCCCCAGGGACGCAGATCCTAGATCAGCCCGGCTTGTCCTCACCCTCCAACAACACCACCAGGGCGGGAAAAGCACTCAGCTGACCTCAAAGCTGAGCTTGCGCTGCGCCCAGCATTCCCAGGAGTCCCCTCAACCCCCACCCCACAACCTCCTGTCCCCCCCACCGTCACCATCACCACTACCGCCGCTGCCATCTCGAGGGAGGAGCAGGAAGAGGGGAAGGGGAGAAAAAGAGGACTGGAATGGGGGGGGGAATGCAGAGGCAAGTCTGTGGGAGGGGGAGAGGGAATAAAAATAAGATGAGCAGAAGAGAGAGAGATACAGAGAGAGGTTGTGTAGGTGGGCTATGGGGTGCTGATTAGGCCCTTGGTTTGAAGTGCTCAGCGGCTTACCCTTGTGGATGTGCACACACACACACACACTCACATACACGCACACATGCATGCACACACATTGTTTCAAACTGTCTTTATAACCCATTCAGTGTTACAAAGGCTTTAGAAGTATACGGTGAGGACAGTGCGCCGCGTTTAGGCATTCTGTTAGAAATTCTCTGCTCTTTGAGGTGGAATATTTCCCTTTTGTTCTGAACTTCATGCCTGTGATCAATTGGATGGAGAGGTCTACTGCATAATAGAGCTCTGTGTGTGTGTGTGTGTCTATATATGTGTGTATCTGTGTTTTATCTGCCTGCCCGTGTCTGTCCATCTGTGTGTGAAGAATAGAGCTGAATGTGAAGAATTGGACAGAACTCTCTGATACGCCTGGCAGAAATTTGTCTTTGTGCTCACCTGAGGCATAAAAATCCTCATCACAGCACGCAGGGCTCTTTTGTACTCAGACTACACAATGCACTAACCCTGCTCCATTCATTTCACCAGGGTCGGACCACTAGTTAGCTGTATGTAGGCTGAGAAAGTGTGAGGACACACAAATCCAGACATACACACACCCAAACAGCATAAGCTATGTCCTGCGAGTTATAACTCATGCATGATCACTAAATGGAAACATTTGTTATCTCCACAACAATACAGCCAGAGGAGTTGAATCTTTTATGGCTCCCTTGGCCCCCTCCCTAAAAGCCCCCCCCCCATCACACACACAGATGCCTGCCACACGTTGGAGCTCACAGGTCATCCTCCTGTGAATGAACCCAAAGAGGACGCACCGGGGCATAAACAACCACACAACACCTCCTTCCTCAAACCTCAAACCTTCATCAAACATTAAAACTGGGACGGGTGTGCACACACCTGCGTGCACGTGCACACACAAACACACATGGGGGCCTTCACGCCTTGATAAAGGTGCAGTTATGAAACATTAACACAAATATATCCCCATTGTCTTGCTATGAATTATTCAGGGTCTTGTTCAGACTGATACATGCTCTCGGCGCTCATCCTCTATTCACATGGACTAAACATTCACTTTATGGCAGAAGCTTTGGGGGCTGGTCTGGGCTGGTCCTCGACAAATGTCTTGCTGACTCCCTAAGTTGTCTTGCTCTTGGTAAAAAACCTTGAAGTTTTGACCTACTTAACAGAAACACAGTGATCTCCACTGTCAATTCATGCATTCCAATAAAGGGCTGTACCAGTGGTTTTGCATGTATTATTCTGTTAACTACAAATGGCATAACTCTTTCATTTCTTCTGACTATTTTCCAAATGAAACTGCAAGTTTTCTGATTGATTTTCTAGCTTCCAGGCAGCCACTGGCTCCCACTCATTTCATTCCAGTATGAAAATTAACTTTCAAAGACTTCCTTGAGGTAGGTAATCCATCGCAATCAACATTTTGTCTCTTTTACTTTTTGTGAAAGTTAACAGCACTGTTACATTGTAAAGTATTGGTTACTAGGAACGTTTTGAAACAAGACAAAGAGTCTACAGCGGTGCTTTGAACTAAATGCTAAATAAGCATGCTAACATGCTCACAACGATATTGTTAACACGCTGATGTTTAGCAGGTATAATGTTTACAATGTTCCCCATCTTATTTTAATGTTAGCATGCTAACATTTGCTAATTAGCACTAAACACAAAGTATGACCTGATGGTTTTGTCATTAATTTTACAGGTACTTGGTCATGAACCAAAGTACTGGACAAAGTGAAATTTAGACCTGATGATGGTGCTAGATGAAGAGTTAAGAGAAGCAAAGTTATTACAGACATTTCTCTCACAACCACAAATGTCAACCTCATGGTGTCGCTAGAGGAAAAGTCATAGGATTCATCCTTTGGGAACCATGGAAGTCTGTATAAAATTTTGCACCAATCCATCTTGTAGATGTTGACATATGTCACAGAATAAGTGATGTAAAGTCAGAGGATCACCAAAGTCAGTAGGAATCATCCTCTGGTGACCATGTATCAAATTTCATGGCAATCTATCTGGAAGATGTTAAGACATTTCTGTCTGGTGCACCAACAGACCGACAGTCATTCAAATAAACTTTATCATTTTTGCAATGTCCAAGGCTGCTTATTGTTTGTCCCAGGTTTGATGTTCCAACGACATGAATGCAATGGTCTTTCCTTGGCAACGCTTACATTTTGGATGGTGGTGCAACCTTGAAAGAGCCACCAAAGAAAGTTTTTTAAATTGCCCTCCCCCCCAAAAAGAGGGTGATAAAATGTTCTCTGTGATAACTTACCTATTTCAAGCTGGTAAGCCTCTGCAAGCCGAATTCCATTTGAAATTAACAGAAAACAACAGCTGTCAGGAAGGTAGAAAATGAATCTCAAATCTTACAGTAAACTTTGGGAAATGAGCAGGAACACAAAGTGCTGTATACACAATTTGTAGTTAGTGGGCTTTAGAATTTAAGATCTAATCTTGCCATCACTTTATAGCAAGATGAAAATGGAGAAACTTTTTGTTTTATTCAGATAGATAGACAGATTTTGTCCACTGTTGCTAAGTCACATGATTCTAGTATTGGTGTTATAGAGAAACGCACACTCAGAAATGAACCACAAAGCAGCACCGTGAAGAATAGCTAGGCAGAGAATGGAGAGAGAGAGAGGTTGAGTGAGCCCTTGGACACACACACACACACACAAAACCTAAATCATCATTGGAAAATCATTAGAAATCTGGCAAAGTAGAGGGGCACAGATTGAGGGACAAACCCCCCATTCAAGTGTACACAAAGACAGGCCTGCACACACACACTAACACACTCACAGAGAGGCAGCCGGGTGGAAGGGAAGAGGGGCGGTTCCAACGATACACTGCTGCGCACACACAAACACACACACACACACACATAGCTCGAACCTCACAAACAACCCTCCATACTTCCCACCCTGCCTGCCGACCTCTGTCGACATTTATTGCTCCTTCTGTGTGAATGTCTCCAAGTTTCATTCACATGTCAGCCATTGTGTGTGTGTGTGTGTGTGTGTGTGTGTGTGTGTGTGTGCGTGCGCACGTGCGTGTCTATGGGTTTCTCACTGTGAATGAGAGCTCCATTAGTGATTCATTTGTGTGTAGTTAACCATTGTGGAGAGAAGGCAACATTTTATTTGTCTGAACCCAACCCTGACCATATGGCAACACCTTCCCTTGCTCACTCCTCTTCCTCCCATCCACTTTCCTCTCAGCTCGCCTCCTTCTCTGCTTCTCCCTCTGGACTTTACCCTTCTTCTTCTCCTTCTCTTTCTTCCCTTCTTCTCCTCCACCCACAGTTCATCTGTTCACCCCCTCTCATCTGCACTTTCTGCTAAGAAGTTGCCTCCCTGCCTTCTTCCTTTAGATGACTTTTGGAAAGCTATGGTGCAGCATGTGTGCACGTCTGTGTGTGTGTGTGTGTGCGTGTGTGTGTGTATATATGCGTGTATTGTAGGTCGATGGGGACAGGCCTCTTTGGCTGTCAGCTACAATCAGCCCTCACGTGTGCCAGTAATGTTGTGTATTGTCCGAACACATCACTAGAGGAGCATCTGAGACGTCCATTAAAGTTCAAAGCAATTTATCACTATCTCCCTCCTCCTCCTCCTCTCTATGTCTCCCATCATTCCTCACTCCCTCCTCCTTCTCCCCATGCTGTCACTATCTCCTCCTTCTCTTCTCCTTCCAGTCTCACTCCTCTGTCTCCATCCATCGCATCCATCCGCTCTCCCTCTTTTGCTTGAATTAAAATTCAAATAGGATTAATCGGTAGGACTTTTTTTTTTTTGGCTGAAGCAGGTTGTGCAAGGTGCAAAATGTAAAATAATATCAAAATTAAGAAAAATAGACAGACACTGTGTCTCTCTTATTCTGTCTTGTATGTGTTTGTCTCTCTCCCTCTTTCTGCCTCTGTCTGTCACACTAATGCACGATGCCCTTGACATCTTGAGTGTGATTTGTGACAAGCTGAAGCTCCTGAAGGCTTTGAGTGTATGTGTGTGTGTCCGAGTGTGTCCAAGTGTGTGTGTGTGCCAGCGTGTGCTTGTGTTTCCTATGTGACAGGAGCCACCCTGGGGTATGATAACTTTAGACGGCGAGTTTAAATATTAAACTGGCCTCAACAACTGACAGCGCTCTAACACCCGTTCAACATGCATGCGCAAGCTCCATTTCGCAAACACTCGCCCACATGTGTTCCAGCCTTGACAGTAAGTAGCTTTCCTCAGCATACATGGCTGTGTGGATGTGTGAGTGCAAATTGTATATGTGCCTCTGTGTGTCTGAATGTGCACGCATATGCGACACAAGGTTGGATTTGGACTTGTTTTTAATCAGTGGGATTTTGCAAATGGCCTCGGGCTTCTCCCAGGGACTAATTAGTGATGTGGTTTCGGCATAATAAATAAGCACACACACGCACACGCACAGCAATGCAGCATCAAAATACAAAAAAAGAACACAGAAGAGAGAGTTAGAGGAGAGTCAGGATTTACAGATCAGATGAAGAAAATGTACATTTACAAGGGAAGTAAACAAATGCGCTGATGCTGCCTGATCCACACTGTTGCTGTTCTGTCTCGACCCTAATTTCTTCCTTTTCTCTCTTTTTCACCTTTACAGTGTATTATTGTCGAGTTTTCATTTTCTATTTCATCCCTCTGTCTCACACACACACACACACACACACACACACACACACACAGTGTGATTCCAGTATTTAATGTGTTGACAGCCTGCGCCCAAGTGAGAGCAGAAGGTTGACGGCCTAAGAGAATTCCTCAGGCTTTTCCACACTACACCTTAATGCGCACACACAAACACACACACACACACATTCTGGCTGTGTAAACCAGAGAGATTAGCAGCTCATTACCATACCACAGGGGGGCTACACACCGGGGACTGTGTGTTTTTGTGTATGTATGTGTGTGAGTGTGTGTGTGTGTGTGTGTGTGTGTATGTGTGCCAGTGTACCTCAGAGCATTGTCTTCTGGTCATAACAACAACTGTTCCATTATTTGTGTGTGTGTGTGCCAGAATGAAAGTGTCTTTAATCAGGAGGACAGAACAACAGAGGCAGAGAATTACTGAATATGTTTTCATCGCAGAGACAATTCAGATTAAACAAATTCACCTCGTTAAGCAGCTAATACATCCGTCCAATCAGCTGGCAGAACAGAGGCAGCAACACCTGCTCCACGGCGGTGACCTCGGACAGATGTGGAGATGTGGAGATGATCCACTTTCAGAGTCGCGGCTCAGATTCGAGAGATGATTGTTTCATCCTTTTGAAGTCTCGTGTTTGGCATGAAAAGGGGAATGCAACCCAGTTTACAAATTCAACTTTTCACATTTATTTGGAAAGTTGATTGAGCTCCACACACTTTCCAAGCAAAGTTCTACCTCATATTCATACAGTACATTCACTGTTTGGTGCTGTAAAGAAACCACAGTCAGGGTAACTTGGGTATTTTGTCTGCTGTTCCCAAAAAGAAGGACAGTTTTCATTCAAGTTTCCCAAGCCACATTTGTCTGTCCAGGGCAGGGAATTGAACCAGCAACCCTCAAGCAATATGGCCACCTCTCTGACTTTTGAGCTGCAAGAGTCTAAACAAGAGTCTAAAGCCAGCTCTGTGAGGCTGTACTTAGGCACAGCGGTGCTTTGAGCTAAATGCTAATGTAAGTAAGCTAACATGCTCACGATGACATTGTTAACATGCTGATGCTAAGCAGGTGTAATGTTTACCATGTTCACCATCTTAGCATAGCATGTCATCTTAGTTTAGTCAGAGGATCATAAATTGCATGCTAGTCAGAGGATCATAAATTCATCCTGAGGGGGACATGAATGTGTATACAAAATTTCATGGCAATCCATTAAATAGTTTCACTAAAAACCTCATGGTGGCACTAAAGGAGAACTCAGAGGATCATCAAAGCCAATAAGATTCATGCTCTGAGCACCCTAGATATCTGTACCAAATTTCACAGCAATCCATCGACTAGTTGCCAAAAAGCCAAAAATGTCAACCTGATGGTGGTGCTAGAGAAAGAGGCAGGGGATCGGGGATCACCAAAATCCATAAATGGCAATCCATCCAATAGTTATTGAGATATTTCAATCTGGACCAAAGTGGTGGCCTGACCGACAGACTGACAGTGCCATCCCTATGCCGCCAGCATGGCTAAAACTGCTAACAGTTAAATCATTTAACCTTGGTCGGTTAAGTCCAACATGGTCTCTATCAGGCTCAATGGTTATACGTTTAGCTACTCATTTAGTAAACAGTATATATTCCAAGGTGGTTCCCTATGAATTAAATATAAATATAAAAATATTAAGTTTTAAATTGGGTACACTGAATTTTATTGTGCAAATGAAAAGGTGGTTTTACCTAGCCACATACCTGGGCTTGTGAAAGATATGCTAGCTGCCTTATCGCAGCATATCTGATATAGAGGTGTCCAGTACATGAACAACAAACCTTTAAACTGAACTGACCACACTGAATCATCATTGTCAATGACAGAATCAGTAGCTTTTAGCAGCGGAGCTGACTGAGAGCGCCGCTGTCAGCTCAGCTGTAATACATAGTACTTTACATCCCCATTAAAGGCTTATTAAAAGTCACAAAAGCCACAGAAAATCATAATCTGATAATGCTGTCATAAATAATAGGCTGCTGAGCTATTAACATTATGTACAGTGCTTGTAGGCTAGTTCTGTACTGAATGTGACAGCTTGGACTAGCAACAGACTGAACTTGATACTGAACTGAAGACAGTCAGTATCATTGATGAACGTTGCGGCCATATTACAGTGACGCGTTCACTTACTGTTGTACACAATGAAGTGCATTTGAACAGTAATGTGGCCACTTAGCTTAGGAAAAAAAGTGAACCAACTACATAGTCAGTGACTACGAATCTTTGAACTGAACTGAACGAAGTGATTCAAATTAGCAAAGTCAGTTGTGATTTCTACCTCTTATCTGATATCATCCATTTTGACCATCAAATTTAGCTAAAGCCACAAGTCAAAATAAGTTCATACTGCCAATAAACCCATACAAACTGGCATCAGCCACCCTGCTACAGGTGGAGCCACATAAGCTGACCCCAGTACAGTACAGACAGCTAGCTGCAACTACAAGTACGGCAGGTCATCGCAGCGAGACAATACGCTACTTCACATCCAAAAACAGAGAACGACACTCCTCCAACACTCTCATACTGAAATAAAACGTGCTATGAATGCTTCACTGGCACAAAATGGTACGTTGACACATGTAAGACGCCTGTATGATATCATGTCAACCAAACAACCTTTACATTTATTACTTATGAACAACAAAACAGAACCTGATCAGCTAAACATCGTCTTGTCGAAGACACTTTCTGCAGTCATTTACTGTTTTTTTATTTTCCTGTGCATTATTAAGACATCACAGACAGAGGACAAAACAGACTCTTGACTCATGTTTCTGGCTGCAGGAGACAGCAGGTAGTGTTCACAACAACAACAACAGACACATCCCAGGGCAAATCTATTTTAAAGCTGACAGTCGGCAACTTTCTCCTTTAAGAAAGAGGAAGTGCAACCTGAAGCCTTGATCGGGATAAAGGCCGAGATTTATTTAGACTGATAAAATGATCACAGTCATGGCAGTGAAAGTGAGTAAGTAAAATATGTGTGTGTGCGCACGCGTGTGTGCGTGTGTGTGTGTGTGTACTCATACATACACACACACACACACACACACACTCACAACGCACACACACCTCTTCACAATCAGAAATCAGCGCCTGGCTGCAGAGAGAAAAGAGAATTCATTAAACTCAGCCACCCACGCTGGGCCACAGAATAGACGGGGTTAGCGAGGGATGGAAGGCGGGGAGGATGATGATGAGAGAGACAGAGAGCAAAGACGGTGAGAAAAGAGGGAGTGAGAGGGAGGAAGATGAGGGAAAGGGAGAAAGAGAGAGGGGATGGAGTCCCCTTAGCGGGGGCCCATCAAATGAAGTGGATAGGAGGTCAGTTGAACAGAAAAGCTCTTTAGGAGCAAAGGGATGAGAGGGAGAGGAGAGTAAAGAAATAACAGAACACTGGAGGAGAGAGGAGAGCATGACTATGTGTGAGAGAGGTGTTAGATAGGCTCAGTTGCTGAGGAGTTGGTGAGTTAGAGAAGCACTGAAAACTTGTCCTCACATACTAAGATTTTGTCTTGTATGACCATGTATAGTCGAACTGCCTTGCCTCCATCCACTAGCACTCTGTCGTCCCTGCTCAGTAGCCAATAGGCTGTCCCGACACCTTTCACCAAACCTGACTGACAGCCAATCAGATAATGCGTTCCTGGTCAGCGTGGCTGTGACCTGAGGCCAAACACGTCAACCTTTCCGTCTCTAACCTCCGCTGCTCTGGCCTAATCCACACTGCACTAATCTGGTTAACTAGAGCTGTTTCTGAAATGAACTAAAGCCTAATCTAATTCCCACTTAGCACTAATTAAGAGATTATTGACCTCATATCCTATTATCATAATCACTGCGCTTTTGCAAACGGTCAAACAGAAACAAAAAGGAGTCAATAAAAAGACAGCAGCAGTCCAGAATCAGACGCCAGCACCGGTGTACTGTTAGAGATTCTGTGTGTGACAACAGCGCTCACTCATATAAGATGCAGAGATACACTGAGAGAAGAATTTTGAGGTTCCTCTATCTGCCTTTGAGACACACACGCACACACACACGCACACACACACGCACACACACACACACACACACACACATTCCACCTTAAGCCTTTTACTGTCCAGAATGTCAGCAGCCATCTCCAGCACCGTGGCCTGTCACATAGAGTGAGAAAGTGCGAGTGTGTGTGAAGTGTGTATATGTGAAGTGTGTGTGTCTGTGTATGAGAGAGAGAGAGAGAGAGAGAGAGAGACAGAGACAGAGACAGAGGCTGAGGGACGGAGACATGCAGGAGGGAGGGGTGTCCTTGAAAGAGGACAGAGGTGTTCAGCTGGATCTAATGTGATGGAGGAAACAACTGGAGCATATACACACTCACACAAACACACACACACACACACACACACACACACACACATACACACACCACTGTTGCATCAATAACATTCCTTTCCAGGAAGAAAAAAAAACATTTGTTGGGATAAATTCACATGAATCCACAATCCGTCCGACTAAATCCGTTTGTCCCGTTCAACCCTCCACAGGCCAGCCTTTTATATCACCAGTATAGGAATGGGAGCGATAGCGGGGCCGAGCCCCAGCCTGGCTCTCTGCAATGGGCCTCAGCATCATTATCATCATCAGCGGGCCCTCTCAGATGCGCCAGCACAAGATCAAAGGAAAGCCTCTCAATCTTCTCCCCTCACTGAGGCAGCACAGAGCTGCTCTATAACTGGCATCTTGGTCCTGCGATAATCCTCCCATTGATCTACTTCACAGAGTTCAGTCTGCGCCGAGGATTCTGGGTTGAGGGTTAAAGATGCCGAGGAATGTCTGTCAGAGTTTGCAGTACTGGGTGCCAGATCTTATTAAGCCATACGCTGGCCAAGCTGTGCTTTACAGTGTCTTTTTTTTCTTGTAACTTGTTTTCAAGGTGCTTTGCTTATATGGAGATAATGTTAATGTTTCGTGAGGGCTTCTAGCATTTGCATAGATTCTACCCAGATCATCATTTAGGCTTTCGTAAAGGATACAAAAATAGGTTATGTATTTAGCACAAGCAATTAAAAAGCATATCCGCTGCAACATGTAGGCATGGGATAGGGAGGCAAATTAATTCACCTTATTTTCTAGTTCCTTCCTTTCCTTTGAAGTCCACGAGGGGGAAGTTAGACTGGAAGGCAGAAGGAGAGGGTGGAGGGTGAGGATGAATACAGGGAACAATAGACCAGAGAGCCATTACCTCAGCTCTGCCACCGGGCCTCCCTCTTCTCAACGTCTCCATCTACTGGGGGCTTGACAAACCGCCGGCTTGTCCTGGATGGTTCTGCTGACTGGCACTGCTGAGTTGACAACATGGAAGTCTCTTGATATAATGTCTGTTGTAACTCAATAAACACCCGAAGTGTAAAAAAGATAAAGTAATTTTGCATTTTCATATGACTTTTTGAAGGTTTGAAGCTTGTCAAAGATTTAGCCTATGTAAACACATTTCTAGGGACAATTGGAGCAGCTGCTGATGAATGGCAAGGTTGTTGTTTGTTCAGGGTGATGAGTTATAATACATGGGTCACCAAATCTACACATCTTGGAATTAACATTAGTCCTGAATCTGCATGTTATCCTATGGCTTCAAATACATGTCTAGCATGTTTTGCTTAAAGGAAATGTTTGACATTTTAGGGAATATGTTTATTCGCTTACTTGCAAGATCAATACCATTCTCTTGTCTGTAAACTCTGCTTAGCATAAAGACTGGAAGCAGGTGGAAGTCACGGCACTTGGCTAGGAAATAGTCCAGCACATAAACCCTGTTAAAACAACAACTTGTCGTTTTTTTACACTTTGGATTTTGTCCGAATTCAAACAAACGACCTACAACATGTGAGCTTTAGCGGTGCTGGTAGGGCGATATACCTTTGGACAGAGCCCGACTAGCTGTTTCCCCCTGCTTCCAGTCTTTATGCTAAGCTAACCAGCTGTTGGCAGTTCTTAGTAGTGTACAGATATGTGAGTGGTATCGGTCCTCTCAACTAACTCTAGGTAAGAAAACAAATAAGATTTCCCAAAATATTCCTTTAAATATGGAGCCACAGCCAGGAGACGGTTAGCTTAGCTAATATATAACATGTTATTTAATGAGTTTTAGCAGTTCTGGTGGTCAAATCATTTTACCTATGGACACAGCCAGGCTAGCGCTTTTCCCAGGTTTTCAATCTTTATGCTAAGGTAAGCTAATCTTCTGCTGACTGTAGCTTCGTATTTATCTTACAGAAATTAGAATGGGGTATCAATACTCTCATCTAACTCTTGGCAAGAAAGTGAATAAGCAAATTTCCCAAAATGTCAGACTATTACTTTAATATACACTTTCTTCTCTGGTGCTAAAAATATTTAAAAATATTAAATTTAAAAGACTTAGGTCAAAGGGAGGCAGGTGCTACTAGAAATAAAGAGATACAAACACTGAGCGAGAATGTGGTTCAGGTTGTTGAGGCATGTGATTTGGTCAGCGTGTATTAATGTGTATTTTTTTTATTCACAGCCAACTGTGAATGTGTACATGTTGGATGAGACTTATCACATGTGTTTTTTGCCTCATAAACACTATAAACGCTCATAGTCCAACTCACACACACACACACACACACACCTACTCACACGCCTCCCTCTTAACTGCACAATTTTTCCAAGCTTGGCGAAATGCATTGATAAGCAAGTGCACGCATTCACACACACACACACACACACACATACACTGCAGTGTGTGAAATTGGGTCAGCAGTGGAGAGTGGGCTTTAATGCTGAGCACATACGCTCTCTAAAACTGATCTGCATATTCATGTGGGTGGCTATCAAAATGACACACACACAAGTAGACACGTACAGATACATGCACGCACATAAATAAGTACATGCATGTACACATTGGCCTAAACTTATCCATCCCACACACGTGCCCACATGCACACATACATGCAAATGCACACACACACAACAAAGCACAAAGAAAATCTCATGGATATTGCAACTGTCAAGGAGCCACAGGGGGCATTTATGTTCTACTCATTCTAATTCTGTGGCTAAAAATGAGCTTCTTCCTCTCCAAGCTGTACCATGTCAATCATTTTTCTCCTTTTCCTTTCACTTCTCATCCTCTATTCCCCTCTTTCTCCCGCTGGCAAAAGCAGCGACCATCTTTCAAAGCAAAGTGAAGTCCGGCTGATGCTGGCTGCCCAGCAGAACAGCCCTCATTACTTCAGCACTTGTGAGTGTGCTCACACTCCTCCAAAAACGCACCAAAAAACGGGGCACCATCACCAGGAATCATTCTGCTGCTGAGCTTAGAAGAGAGTTGAAGAAAGAGAAAGAGAGGCCGAGTGAAAGAAAGGTGTGAAAGAAGTAGATGCAATGGAGGAAGAGGAGAAAGATGGAGAGAGATGGAGGTCTCTCCCTAAGGATATACTTGTCAAAAACCCCTACTTTGCGTTTCTGACTTTTTCAGCGATGAACAACAGTTTTCTCTGACAAAGCATTTTCCTGCTTATTTGCAGACGGAGGGAGGAGACGGGGCTCAAGTTGGAACGTGAGAAACTGAAAGGATGTAACAAAGGATTCAGAGCCAGTAAGCAGATAGCTCTGAAGGCCGCTAGGGGCCGGGGAGAGGAGGGGGAAGGGTGGGGGAAGGGGTGGTGGTGGTGGTGGTGGTGCAGGCTGGTGGTGTCTTTTGAAGAGAGAGATGGTAGGGGAAAGAAAAAGGAGGAGACGGGGAGAATGAGACAGAGAGAGAGAGAGAGAGAGAGAGTGAGTGTGTGTCTCCTCTCCTGTGTATGTGTTTGGGGACCCACACAGTGAGGCCTGAGCATGTGATTTATTTCAGAATACTAATGTCTCTTTGATCTCCCCTGCTTAAAAAAAACACCCTGCTGGGACCGTGGGCACACACACACACACACACACACAAATGCATACATGTATTTATATACACGCTGGCACACGCCCGCACATACCTGCGAGCACACACACCCACATTAATATTGTTGTGTCCCCTCGCCTGACTGCTGAGCAGGCCTCATTTATGCACACACACTCACACATTGAGTCACACACACACATACTCCAGGGCGTCTAATCTACTTTAACTATCGTCAAATCCATAGAGATCCAATTACAAAGATAGAGGGATATTTGTTTTTCTCTGTGCATCCTAAAAGACTAATTAAATTTTCATGTAAAGATGAAATTATTTGATACAACACAAACGTCTCTTCATTTTCATAACTGTAATGTAATATGTTTTAATTGGGGATCCTGTGACTATTTCTGCCTATTTCAGCTGCATTTCTAGGCCCGTTATCCTCTACAAGGACTGAAAAAACTGAATGGTGACATACTCTATTTAACTTTCCTTCTTCTATCATTCCATCATTATCCCAAGTCGGGGTCATGGGAGCTAGAGCATATCCCAGAATACACTGGGCAAAAGACAGTCAATTAAAGAGCCAACAAAGAACACAGGCAAACAAATACTCTATATACTATAGATTTTTCAGTCCTCCTGAGTTGTTTGTCTTGTATGTCCCCCCTTTACCCTGTAAAAGAAAGAATAAACTGCATCATATAACTATATAAATATCAGATGGAGTGCATGTTTCAGATAGTGTTGCAATAGCAGAGTGCTTTGAGCTAAATGCTAACGTCAGCATGCTAACATGCTCAAAGTGACAAAGCTAACATGCTCATGTTTCGCAGGTATAATATTTACCACATATTTTTGACCTGTTGATGGCGCTAGATGAAAAGTCACAAGTTACAATTCATCCTGTGGGAGACATGAATATTCGTGCCAAATGGCATGGCAATCCACGCAATTATTTTCACTTCAAACTACAAATGTCATCCTCATGGTGGCACTATTGGAAAGGTCAGGGGATCAGCAAAGTCATTAAGATACATCATCTGGGGACAATGAATTTATGTACAAAATGTCATGGCAATCCATCCAATAGTTGTTGAGATATTTCAGTCTGGACCAAAGTGGTGGTCCAACAGACCAACATTACCGTCCCTAGAGCCACGCTGCTAATGGCTAAAAAGTAATAGCTCGTAAGAAGCTGCTCTTCTCACCCTCACGCCTACTGCTGGCCTTTTTCACACTGTGACATGTCTTCACTTTATGATGTTTTGTACATCCTGTGTTTTGAAGATTCAGAAAATTACAGTGAGGTTATGGTGGTCCTATTTTCAGGCAATCTTGGTTGTCTACTTCTATTTCAGTTATTGATTTCCTACATGTCCCAAAGTGAGCTTGGATAAACCCTAGCTGTTAACTGCTAACTATATGTGTATATATACAATTGGTTGCTTTATAAACTGGTATGTCTTCTCCTCTATACATTCTAATACATTCTTGTATAATTCCAATTCAATATAAATCGGCAGCTCTGGAAAGAAGCTGTTTTTCTCTTGATTCTGTGTAAGGGGCACAGCTGGATAAGGTTTTATTTTTCTTGTGAGCTGAACCTCCTGTGCTCACACTGATCACCTCCTGTGCTCACACTGATCACCTGCTCTCGCTCTCCTTGCTTTCTCCTGGGTCTCCCGGCGAGCCGCTTGAAGCGAACTCCACAGCTGTGACGGATTGGAGTAGTCAGAAGACAAGTCAGCGTCTCATATGAAAGACTGTCGGTGTTTCCTGTGCTGAGTTCCAGAGCGAGTGAGGCTGAGGCTCCATGAAATTCTATTGTGTGGTATTGTAGTCCTGGTGAAAAATCTTATTGGATTGTGGGATACTGAGTTTGTTTTACATGTGAAACTGTGCAAATTGCATTTAAGAGCATTTTTTATTGTGGTTCCTTAATAAAATAATTGTTGGTTTTTGTATAATAAATGTGTTTGCTCAGTAACTTCTCCTGGTGTGCTGTCTGTTCTCTCCTACTGAGGTGCTCTGCCAAGGGAAAAATAGCAGTATTCTTGAGGGGCATTGCCTGTTGCATCTGTTACTAAAACCTAACATTTAATGTTTATTATGTAAGAGTTGTAAATAGCTAAGAAATGATTGTGCTCTGAAACTACAGCTAGGTTGGAAATAACTTAATGTTGTCTAAGTTTGGACAGTTATCTGCAGGAATGAGAAAAATACACCACCAAACACAATAGACCCAAAAATGGATGGTGCAATGTCAATAGCTTTTTTTATGAATTTTAGGGTGTATTTTCTTTCAACACTTACTGTATGTCTGTTCATACTGCTCCGGCTTGAAATAGACGGCGGTTAGTCTAGCTTCCCTCCTCCTGCAAGCCCCTAGTCTCAGCTGATACATGGAATCTGTCAGAAACTCCAGCTCCTCCCCGATGAACACCTCCAGCGGCAGCCTCAGGGACGTTAGTGCATGCAGCTGCTCTTCTGGGTTTTCCAACCCTCCTCTTCACAGCAGACAGCAGGTGTAGCAGCTTGGTGATGCCACCTCTCATAAGGGGCTGCCTCAGGGTGGCAGAAAGCAGCAACTCCAGCGGGTTATGGAATCAGATATGGTCATACATTAGACAAAGGTAGAGAAGATCTGACCTGCTTAGACCCCAGCAGCTAGGGGCCTCTTAAAAACAAAATATCAAGTATTATAAGGGTAATAATAATACATTTCATAATTCTTAAAATGTTTATTTAAAGCAGCTATAATGAAAATTTTTATATCAACAGCAGATCAAATGACTATGTGTTTTATAAAGGGGGTCACTCGTAGTGACAAATCCAGAGAATTATCACCAACTCTGTAGTCCCCGTCAGCTCTACCGAGCATTTTAGCATCTTTTAGCTCAATGTTTTGGTTTACGGTTTTGGTTCACTCACACCGCTCCCGTCAGCATCATGTTAGCAGTTTTCAGCTCTATACCAACTGTATGCTACCTGCTCAGCACCAACTAGCAGACAGACAAAGTTAGCAACTAGCTGGTGAACATAGTGGAGCGTTTAGCAGCTAAAGAGCTAGATATTTCCCTCAGGAGTTGGTGGCGACCTGGACTTACTAATCAGGTGTACACAAACACAAGTCCAAATGAATGATAATGATGCTCCGTGTCTGCTGGACGTGTGTAGGCAAGTGTTGGCTAACAAGTTCGCCTATCAACTTCATAAGGTGACAGTACATCAACGTTTCCAGCTGTTTTTTTACAGCCTTCTCCCAAGTGGCCAAAAACCACTTTAGAGTACTCCACTGATTTAGCGTTGGACTCCTGTAATATTGTTGGACTCACGATGGACAGTTCACAATCAAAGCAGCAGGACCAGAGATATTGTCTTTTTTTTCAAGCATTCCTCTGTCAAAACCTTACCATTACCCAAAATGCAACTCGAACACAGCCAGTTCGGTTAGAGATTCGGGTGTATTATGCTAGTAGCAGCGAATGTAGCCTCTAGCCGCCTAGCCTCAAGCAGAGATGAGGAGCGCGCTACAGAGGTCTGGTAAGCACACATCTTTCCAACTCCACATCCTCAGATTCACACAGCTCCCTCTGGAACTACAAAAGGCTTTGTACAACTTTTTTTCACATAATGCAGTTGTACTCCCCAACAACTGTAAACAGACTTTGGTATTTTGATATGTAAAATCTGTGGCATTCCCTTTTAATACAGGTTAAAAGCTTTACCCAAATTTAAAAAAAAAACATATCTCAGAACCTGGGGAAATAAAATTAAAAGTATCTGAAACCATCTGCACGACTAGATACCACTAGAGGTAGTGAGAAAATACAGCTGGTTTTGGTTTGTTTTTTAATTTGGGTGAACTGACCCTGCAATGTCAAACACCCATCCTCTGCCACCCCTCCACAGCCTAATCAAGCTACAGACTTCCTTTTTTCAGTCATGAGGCATCAGCTGCAGCTTCCATCAGCCAGTCTTTAATGGTTGCAGTTATATCAGCAACACATGTATATAATGGTTGGATTTAAAAAAGGACCAGGTTTGGAACTCCCGGGGCCAATATTTGTCTTTGCGTTGGCCCCCAAAATTCTGCCCCTGTATGCAATTGAGAGGTTCTCTGTATGACACACACATTCTCGGCTTAGAAAATTCAGGGGGAAAAAAAGCATTAATCAGCTCCTGCAGTTTGCTGAGAAAAAAAAAGTGGTAGTTCAACACACTGATCCTGGAGTCATCCTGAAAAGGCTGGTACCATACAACAGTTGCTTTGCTGCTGGGAGCTTCAACCCTCCTCTCTGGGTCAAACAAGTCCTGACATCACACCTGGACAAGCAGGCTTCACCCAAAGATGTCCAGAAGCCCACAGGCTTCTTATGCATCTCTGTAGGAAAACTGCAGCCAGCTGATGCTACTGAAGCCAAGCTGTTTTAAACAGCCTGCTGCTCTGTGTGACAGCTCAAAGCAGCCACCTTAACACAGAGAGATTGGTCTGAAACTGTGGATACATCCCACTGGAGCCCGGTGTAACCAGAACAATTTACACTCATGTCTCATGCCGTCTGGTAAAAACGAGACACAGAGAGTCCAACAGCTTTATAGTATCTCTTACCTGTACAAAGTGAAGTCATTTATTTAAAGCTTTCTGCCACCAGCAGCACACCTCCTTCGTCGTCAAAGCAGTAGCAGCAGCAGGTAACAGCCACAACCGAGAGTTTCTAAAGCAGACGGCGCCATCTTGTGGCCGCTCCGCTGCTAGCACTGAGAGGGTGGAGCTACATGAGGACTTTGTCTGAACTTGCTCTGCTTCTTTTGTTATGTTTCCTACCAGGAAGGAAGGCCGACATGGGTCTTGAGGAGCTGGCGCTCCGTCTCAACGACAGCGAGTATACCAACTGGCTGAAAGCAGGACGGTGTCTGCTCTTACTGAAGGACGGTCTGCATCCCTTCATCACCCAACACATGAGAGATTTCCACGGAGACCTGCTCAATCAAAACACTCTGCTACGGAAACCGTGTGAGGCTTCATGCAGACCGAGAGGGAATAAGGTTAGATTAGTTAAGATTATGGGCTATCTTCAGCCATCTTCAGTCATTTCCTACTTATTCTCACTGTAACTTGCATGAATTGTAAGTGTGTGTGTGTGTGTGTGTGTGTGTGTGTGTGTGTGTGTGTGTGTGTGTGTAGCTTTCCTCACCATGCAAGGTGTGTTCAGAGTGGCAGACAGTGATCCTGAGACACCACAGACAGCCCGATGCCACACTGAACTGGGACAACTGTTTTCCTCCCTACTGGAGAACAGACCACTGGGAACTGGCCAAGGTGCTCCACACACCACTCCACACACACTCACTTAACCTTAATCTGCTATAACGGGCATTTAATATCATCAGGCCATTACTACATTATGTATGATACAGTAGATTAGTTGTCAGAAACAGCCTCTCAGCCCCAGCTTAAACACAGCAAATAGACGTGGGGTTTTATGGGAAATGTGGTCCTAATTTTGACACTGGAAAAGAGAAAGGAAGAAAAAGTGTGTTTAGGAGGAAAATAAACACTAATAGGATTACAGATCAGTGTGAGGCTGATCTTTAGTATATTTAGTTAGGGCTACAACTAACGCTTTCTTTCATTATCAGTTAATCTGACGATGTTTTCTCAATTCATCGATTTATTGTTTTGTCTATAAAATGCCAGAAAATAATGAAAAATAGCAGTTACTATTTCCCACAGCCCAATGTGATCTATTTTGATTGCTTGTTTTATTCTACCAGCAGTCCAAAACCAAAGGAAAAGCATTCAATTCTGACATTTGGTAAACTGGAACCGGTAAATAATTGTCCTATATGCTTGAGAAATGAATACAATGATTGACCGATTATCACAATCGTTGGCAATATCCATTTTAAACAAGGCCAAATAGACTGTCATTACTTTTTAATGCAGCTTTGCACACCTGCTCTCATTTATTTATGGAATTGTTTGTTTTAATGCAATTTTATGTGAGTCTTTCATGGGGTCTCTGTTTTGATGTTGTTTGTGAGCCCCTAACCTAAGACAATTTTCTATCATTATGTGATAGACAATGAAGTTATTTGATTCTTAAACCAGTAATCGATAATGAAAATAACCATTAGTTGCTTGCAGACCTAAGTATATTGAAACAAGTGAAGCCCCATTTGGTCAAATGATCTCATCACACGGTCCAGTAAAGTCAAAGTGACATATGTGAAACATATATTCACCTGAATGTGTTTGTCTAATGAAGGTCTCTCTCTCTCTCTGTGTGTCTCTTTGTAGGCCTACATGCCACGGGGTCAGGGGAAGGTGAAGGGGGCAGAACAGTGCGATACCTCTGCTCTGCTCAACCTAATCAACTACTGTGATTGTTTCCAGTCTGTGGAGCCAAAACCTGTGAGAGAGGTAAACATTCGGTCAGTCAAGCCTCATATTCCAGGGGACAGATGCGTAAAACTAGGTTCAAGACTAAAACTCTGTGTACACAGGCTGAATATGTGCACGCACTTTTCAGATTTAGAAACCGCGCGTACGCATGCGTCTCACAACAAAATATTCACACTGTGAATATGCGCGCGCATTCTCAACACAATAATGCATAATATGTCTGGCTGCTCCATCAGTTTCTGTCAATTATCTGCCCATATCATTGGTAATAAAGCTGTATCTCAATCACCATCATTAAATGTCGGGGAGGTAAACAATAATAATCTAGATTATAACACTCGTTTTTTTTAAAGAGACTTCACAAACTGCTTTAAAATGAAAAGCATGTGAACACTAGAAACTGATGCCAGAAAAAACACCAAAAGCAGAATAAATAAAAAGAATAATAAAACATTGATGATTGATGATGATGTTCTGTAATGTGTGTGTGTGTGTGTGTGGTTCCAGATGATCCATTATAGGAATGAGTTGATGCATTCTTGTGAGTTGCGTGTGAAAGACAGATGGATGAGGTACTACAAAACCGCTCTGAAAAACCTTGTGCGGCAGTTCAGCCACGTACCACAGATGGTAACAGCAGGACGACAGATAGAGGAGGTGAGCGTGTTTGTCTGCTGCTACTGAAACTCGCCCAGTATTTGGAAGCTCTCAGGCCCCAGCTGCATGAGCGCTGTTTGGCGTCACAGTTTGTGTGCGTTTCGTTTGTCCAGATGCTGTCCATTGATTTGTCGATACATGTCTCTGGTTTGGACCGAATGGATTCTGCCGACCTGGATGGATTCGAGTGTGATTCCGTCAGCCAATGTGAGACCAGCGCCGACTTAATCAGCCAATGGGAGGCTGAGTTGCTACAAGAGAGGCTGCAGGAGTTACTGCAGGCTGCTGATGCTGCTTATGATGATGCAAAGACACAGGTGTGAAGAACAAATACAGATGGTGCAGTTGCACACTTAATACACATAATACATATAAAGAAAGATGCCATGCGACTTCAACCGACTCTCTGCCTCTTCTTTAGGACACTGAGCAGTTGAAGAGGCTGAGTGGTTTCCTGCAGGCCAACAAAGATCTGGGCGAGAGGTTTTCCACGGAGCTCCAAGCCATCAACTCACTGCAGGCCAGAGAATAAGAAGAAGGAAGAGGTGGCAAAGAGAATGAGAATCACATTGTGCACCATGTCTTTACCTATTTGAAATAGGTCAAGGTCAGAATTTAGGCAGATCAAGGGATTTGTGACAGATTGTTTATGTACAGTATTGTAATGCAGTGTAAATGAAAAAAAATGAATTGACTTGTTCCTGATTGACAGGTCTTTATTTCAGTCTTAAATGAAATCGGACATCTACCCAGGTGCTTATACAGCCACAAAATAATGAATCAATTTTAAAAAAAAAGATTAGCAATGACTGAAAAGATGTAGGCTGAAGTCATTCCTTATTAAAACTACCCTTGGTAAAAAAACAAAACAATTATGAACAAGCTACCGTCAAGGCAATAAGTAAATGTCAATGGTGCATATACACATTCCTGACCAGAAGCTTGTGAGGCGTTCATTAAATCATCACTGATAACTATGTTAAGTGATTTCTTAAGGGCTTTTTCACAAACTAACAGCTGTGAAAGATGTGAGAGGATGTCCAACACATATGAGATGCGTTTTGATGTCAATATATTCAGAAATGAGCAAGCTATTGAAATTACAACCTTCAAATGTGCATAATAAATCTTTTTACAAACTCACAGGTGTGAAATGTTTAAGGACTGTCACTCTTTATAATGGCATGCGCTGAAAGTGACTGCTACCCACAGTCTGTGAGACCTTACAGAGTGAAAAAGTGGAATTCTATCAGTAATTTGAATGATTTGTGTGGAGATTTAGTGTTTATGACAGATATTAACCTAGGAAACACTATTTATGTGCACGTAATCACTCCAACGTTTATAAGTCCGTCTGTCATCACCGATGAACCTGGTTATTATCTCTGATTAACAGTAGTTTTCATACTTTTTTTTTTTCAAATTTACCGTAATTTTCAGTTTCAAAAATGCTTTACAAACTTTTTCTTTGAATCTGCGTGCTCCCGCGAGGTAAGTGCACGCTGCAGATCAGGTCACAAACCTTTTTAGTGTCCTCTGGAAACACTTCCGTTGTCGTTTTGTGTATTTGCAGCGCATTTCTGTATTTGGTTGTGTTTTGTGTATTTGCAGCGCGTTTCTGTATTTGGTTGTGTTTTGTGTATTTGCAGCGCGTTTTCTAAATGCAGTGCACGCGTTGTCAAGCTGATGAAGATGTTTTCTTAATTTGCTTGTGTTTTCTCTATTTGCATGTGTTTTCTTAAGTTGCAGTGCGTTTGCCCTTGTCGGCCACCATAGATATCCCTGACCCAAAACTCAGAAAAGGCTCAGTCTAAATGGATGTAGATCAAAGTAGACAATACAAAGATTTTCTAGAATCTCTGGAAAAGGGCTGCAGGGCATTTGGATCAAAATCAGTTTATAACAACTTCTTAACATTTACAACTTTTTGGTAACAACCCTTTATTGATAACTTAACATTTATAATTGCAGATGGCTTACTAACATTCTGTAGGAGTTGTTGACATTTCATTTTCAAAGTAGGAAATTTCTTATTTCATTGTTTGAATTACAGCTCTCTTGCATCAGTGTTTTCCACTGGGCTGTGTGTTTCTAATTGATAATAATAATGTTGTTATAAATAACGTTGTCACGTAGTAGATCAGTATTGAGCAGTTTGTGCGTGAGGTTCAACAATAACAGTTGCCAGATGGTCCATGCCACATCAGGATAAATAACCTGAAAGGTCACCATCTCAACTGTTGCTTCTAATCTGCCCGACTCCCCATGACACACGCACATATGCCAACAAATCATCTTGATTACTGCCCTGTTATTTACATACGAGACTACCATCATGACAGTGACAGTCAGAATCTGTTTTTTTTTTAAGGACAATGTTCTTAAATAAGTAGATAAAGCTTAAAGATCTCCTCCAGACATTTTGAACATAAATGGTTTTTCCACAAAAAAAGTTCAATTATTTAGTTAAAAATTACATCTACTCCCTCTCCCTCATTGAAAAATCTAGAATCTATGAAGATGCAAATATGTTTCAGTTCTACAGTTTTACTGCTGAACACAATGTGTCTGCTACTGAAAAGTTCTTAGTATATGTGCCATGGATGTATAAAGAGAACTGGATACAGCATCAGAGGCAGGGCCCCGTCCATTTCTATGAAAGCTGCTCAGTGGCGCATGAAGCCATAAAAGTTCGACTTCCCGGCATAAAATGACGAGGATCTCTCGCATTGTGTGGCCCATAGAGCAAGCGCACTAGAGACTTCACCGGCCAAGCTGGCTAACTTCCAGCCCTCTGCTGACTTGAATGGGGATAAAATGATTAAATCGTGTGGCTCTTCTAGATTTTCCAAATGTTATCGGACCAAATGGATCAAATTCTGAAAGTGAAACGAGTCATTTTGTGGGGTTTGCAACGCTCAAAAAAATGTATCCACCGTTTTACAGCCTCTTCTTTCACAATGCAAGTTGATGGAAAAACGTATTTTTGGGCCAGTGTGCATCACGTGACAGACCCGGAAGTTATACTGTCAATCAGTTGTATGTCAAATTGGCTTCAAAGCCTGCTGCACTTCCTGGGGGCTTGATATGTGCACTGGAGGTTTCAAGTTTCCTCATCACACTTGTGAAAATGCATATTGGACCATGATTGGCTCCCAAACTAGTTGTGATGCTCATACGTACACGCGTTAAACTCTGATTTTAAGTGAGCACAGAGAAACGTCCCCCCTTCTTCAGATGAATCAGACCGATTATAGAAAAACTGTTTTGCATTTGTGCTGTTCTTCTGAGGTTTTAAGTTCATTGCTTTGGTTTTACAATTACATTTACTCTTATTACTGAGTTTGAGTCAATCGCATCAGGGCTGCTGCCCTCAATATCACTACGTAATTGTCGTTTTAGCTCCAGTCGTTGGTCGGCTGAGCGGCTTCAGTCAACACTACAGCTTCGAAAGACACAAGACAAAGACCAAATCAGGCATTGCAGCGGTGTGGGCACGTTTGTTTGTGCTTTAGAATGTAACCGCTCTGAAACATCAGAAAATAACGTTTTAGTTCTCTGATTCACTGGCTTTCTTGCCACCGGCGCTCCCTCTCCTCATTCACTCTCTCTGTCGCTTGACCTTCGCTGTCTTTCTGTCTCTCTGTCTCTCTCTCTCTCAAACAGATGGACTCAAACCAAAACCTGAGCTTTTTAATATCTTTTGTCCCTGTAGCTGTTTAATACACTCATACAGCCATAAAGTTGCCTACCTGATACCTTAAAAATAAGTGTTTGAGAAAATACTTAGGTTAGAATCTGGGCTTATTTTATGATGACTGACACTGCCAGTGTGTGTGTTTATTTTTATCATGTTGGAGTTGCCAGTTTAAACCTACAGTTTTGCACTTTAATATGCAAACCTTTGTTTACATTTTGTTTTGTGCTGCATTATACAGTTTGTCAAAATAAAATGAACTAAAATGAAATGGTCAATTAGATTTTTTGAGGAAAATTAATCGTTTAGATTAATCGACTAATCGGTAAATTAGTCGATAGATTAATTGATAGTAAAATAGACGTTAGTGGCAGCCCTAGATCTCATCAATCCCTGTAGGCAGCGCTTTCCAGCAGCAGAGCTCTGTATGATACCTACCTGCGCCGCACCAAATAGCAAACAGAGTTACAGAATGACTGTTGAACACAGTTTTGCGCAGATGTTTTGGACGGATGTAAAAATAAGCAACTAATACTTAGTACTTAACTTAATGAGTTAATAGTCATGTAAAGTCATAACATAATGATATCTTCGCAGATCATTAGCTAATGAGTCATTAAAACAGATGCTAATCATGATGTCACTTTACAGTAGCCACAAAAAAGAGTCAGTACAGCCAACAATTCACAATAACACTGAGTCAGAAGCCTGCACTCCAGTCATGAACTAATTCATCAACTAATTCAAAAATAACTTTTATTATTGACCATCATTGGAGTTTGTAAAAGTAATTTAATGTTATTTTGTTCAAGTTTCCAAACACATGCCCTCATCAAAGAAAAAAAAAACAGGTCAAAGTGCGAGACATATAACCGCTTTACAAACTGCACGTCTGTGTACTTCCTGTCAACGCTACAGTACGCTGCTGTTAACAATGTGTACAAAGCTAACTGTGAAAAGCAAAGTAACTAACTTAAGGATGAAAAAGCACTGTATGATGAGTGAGGAGGTTGGAGGCGAAGGTAATGTTAATGTTACTGTGGAGTTGACAGGAAGTAAACAGATGTACAGTTCGTAAAGCGGTTATACATCACACACTCTGTTCCCTTTCTTGTTCTGTAAAATGTTTTTGTGTTTTTGTAAAAGTTGGAAAAATATTCGATAAAATATTTTTTATAAAAAAAAGCAAAACAAAACATATCAGCTCTAGAGCTGTAACATACAGCAGGAGCCGTATAAAAATTAAAATTAATATGATTAGGCCAGTGGCGGGAGGAAGAGGAGCGTAGGTGATGGGAGGAGGTAATAAGAAAAATGACAGATGAAACGTGAAAGGGGGGAACAAGAAGACCAAAATGTCAAATATTGAAAGGTTAGAGGAGAAAAAATGTAGTTAGTTCTTAAAACATGTGATAAGACATTTGGAGAATAAAAAGGGGGAAACAACTTAGTCCTTAGTTTTAATTTGGAGCAGAAAAAGAACACACTGGAAACATTTAAAGTCCATTTATTCATTATCATCCCTTTTGTGTTTTGCATTTGTATTCACTTTAATGGTTTTGTTTTGTTTCTGGAACATTTGTTGTTGTTTTTTTATTTCCATATTTATTTTCTTGCTTGAAATGTTTTTATTTACACAATGTTTGTATATTGTTTGCTTCTATCTGCTGTAAATCCCACCACATCCCCTCAAACAAACAAAACACACTGTCTATTTTATGTCTATCTCCTTATTCTCTCTCTATTGAGCAGAGACAGTAAATTATAGACAGAACTAAAGTGTCCTGTTGTTAGGCTGTGCTGCACCACCTACTGGACATTTGAGTATTTGAATTAAAGAAAGACAAATTAGTTGAGTGAAGACTGTGCTGCCATGTTCCTTCCAGTCTTTTCTCTGTTGTAAAAGTAACATGTAGTGATAGTTGTTTTAGTTCCTGATGTGCCTCTTAGCATTAGGAACAGATTATGAGGCTTCAGCAGCTGGAGTTAGGCAAGTCACATGGCCATCTTCCAAAGTTACAGCCTTTTTTAGTAGGAAAAACAGTTTGGCATAACACAAAGATGTGCTTCTTTTTTTTTTTTTTTACTTTTAAACCATACTAACTCTGTATGCTGCCTGCATTATATGAGGCATCTCTGCTGTGTGTATTCTGCATACATGAATGGAAGAAATTAGAATATGTATTTTTGTCAAGAGATGTAAAGTCCCTTTTTTTTCAAACATGCTATCTTTTCACCCATTTTGCATACTGCATGGTTCCGTCTCAGGCTCCTGTGAAAAGGGTTGGTAGAGAATGCTAACGCTAGAGTACGAGTCGCTGCCACAGGTGATCTGTGCTGTGGCAGGGCTTTTTATAAGTGCATTAATACTCAAAGTAGCTTTAAGTCAGCTTCTGGCTTATTTTATTCCTAAACATGTACTTTCAGAAAGTATTCTAGAGAAAAGCACCATGTCTTTGTGTCTTAAAAAGGGCTTTGTACTTGAATAAGATTTTCACAGAACTTAATAGTTTCAGTCTTATCCCTAACCCAAACTGTTAGATGTCTTCTTAGTTTTATCTTGTTAAAGAACCCAAGTTGAAGTGAACAAGGACTTTATGTAATCACTTTAATATAGTACTCGCTCTGAAATACTTCTTGTCCTTGTAAAAAAGCTCTTAGATTTTGTAAACACTGGTGAGAGCACCAAACCAAACCACAGCTAGGTTTGGTTTAACTCATTGTCCTCTGTCCTGTGAGTTTATTATAAACCACTTTCATACAGCTTTTAAATCCCAACAGTGTTTGTCTGCACCACATCATCATGGTGTTCATTTTTCTGTTTTGTGAAATGCAAAACATGAACCAAATTTTAAAAAAAGGCACCCTGTCAACAAAGCCAAAAATCTACTTTCACTTTTTGACAGAAAAAATACCAGTATTCAAGTTAGACAAAGTGGGCAACATGATAGGCGCAGCTGCATGACATAAAAGTGTGAAAACCAGAAAAGCTTTTCCTGTCTCACAGCCTTTCACACACTCATCTACTGCTACACTCTGACCCCACAAGCACACATCTTTTCCTCTCTCCGAGGCAACATGGAGAGGGAGGGGATGCTGGTCCAGTCTATTTATTATGGGAGAATCGGAAGCGAGGCCACAGAGAGGTTGCTGGAGAGGTTTGGACATGACGGTAGCTTTCTGCTGAGAGACAGCGAGACGGTGCAGGGGGCCTTCTGTCTGTGTGTGAGGTGAGCTGTGAGTGGGGTTGTACAAATGTGACCAAAAGTGGCTATTTTCCCCCCATTCAGTTATGTCGCACCCTTATGAGTTTGCTAGATCAGTCTTCATTTAAGCTGTCTATTCATGTGTAAATACACTGAGCATGTTTTATTTGCAGCAGCTTAATTTCTATATCATGTGGAGATAAGTCGAGCAAACGGAAGTGCTGATGTGTGGCTTTTATAGGAACTGTCGGGAAGGAACGTCATAAAAAAAAAAAGGCTGAATATATACAGTAGTTAATAGTGCGAGTTATCAATATTTTCACTGATTTACAGACAGACTTTCAATGAAAAAGGCACAAAAAAAGAGTTGGGCTAAAAATTGTTTTACACGTAAATAGACTGTATTATAGTTTTAATTAGGGTTTTTCTGCTGTATTTGTGTGTATAAATAGTGAAACTATTTTTTGTTAACCATGAACTCGTGCGTGATTATTACTAAAGATTTGTTTAGTTTAAAGATTTAGGCACCCGTGTCATTCTTCTTGTATTTTGGGGTCCTGTTGTGTCACGCATGGGAAGCAGGGAACACAAGGAAATAGGACCCAAACGCAGACATGGAGGCAGAGCAGATACAGTTCATTATTTATTACAAAGGAAAGGCTTACACGGATAGTCAGGCAGGCAGAGGTCAAAAATTGGGAAAGTAGTCCAAGACAGGCAAACAAATCCGACAAGGTGCAGGCAAGGTACAAAATCCATGCAAGGTCAAAAAGGAACAGAAGAAAAATCCAAGCTGAACATAAGGGAAACCACATGCAATATGCAAATGACAAACTGACACTGAACAAAGGAAAAACTCGGACTAAATACACTTAGGTTGGGGAGACAACGAAAATTTTCAGAAACAATAATCAGCATTGATGATGATGCCTCCACCACTGCTAGTAACTATAGCTGCTAGTAACCACTGCTAGTAACTATAGCTGTCAGATTAATGTGGTGGAATAAAAAGCACAATAATTCCCCTGAAATGTAGTGAAATAGAAGTGTAAAGTCTATTTATAATTTGTACTTAAGTACAGTACTTAGTTACATTCCACCATTGTATGGGGACTCATCGGACAATACACATATTCTGCAAACTTTGTTTAACGTTGCCTCAAGAGGTTCGGGTACAAACATTCAAAAAGTCATCCTATAATATAGATGATATAAGCCATAAGCCATGACGGCGCAAGACTTTCTTATTTACAAACTAGTTGTAATTCTTAGTGTAATTCTAAGAATTACAACTAGTTTGTAAATATTCACATAATTAATCCAGATACAGAATGTAGAAAGATAAACAGAATTAACAGTTTGTGGAAAAAAAAGAAAAATGAAAGATGGAAAAAATCAAACAATGAAAATCGGTTTGTTTACTCTGTATAAAAATTAATAAGGAGTGGTCCGATTTCACCTCCAGTGTGTCAAACACAAAACTGAAATCACTGAGTCATCCTCTTTCAAATTTAATCATCTCATCGGAAAATGTGCATAGACTTCACACATTCAGACACATTCACAGCAAAACATTCAAATTTCTCAACTTTGTGTTTTGCAGGAAAGCACCTTTTGTGCACACCTACAGGCTTGTACACTCCACTGACGGCTGGTGTCTTAAGGTGGGTTAACATCTGCATGCAGATCGCACATGTCCACACTCACACACACGCACACACGTTATTTATGGTTTGCGTATGTGTGTGATTAGCAGGATTCAGAAGTCAAACCGCAGAGTTTTAGGACTCTGGAAACACTGATAGAGAACTACAGAGGGGGTGCAGCCTCTGATGTCAGTATAGCCCCCCTCATAGATCCACTGGACAAAACACAGCTACAATACGTCAACTTGGGACAAGGTATGACACACACACTTGTGCTACTTCATGATATAAAGTATTTTCCTTTGGGTCAAACTGCAAAAACATCCTGAAAAAGGTAAATCAGGTCCAGGTACACACACAAATGCACACACAGTGAATTTAGTGTGTGTTTTTATGTTTGTGGTGCATCAAAGAGTCCCTTTTCAGCTATGAAATCACTCACCCCACTCATCCCACTCACTCCACTCTAACACAGTTTCACTGGTGTCCTCCACAGAGTTCGTCTACATGGAAACATGAAGCAGCAGCAGCAGCTCTGTCTGTTGAGGCCAGGCCTTTAGCCTGGCAGACCAGCGCCATTAATCAGGTGGACAACAAGATGACAGAAACATGCAGAACATGGCACATCAAGAATCTGTGTAGTGTCTGTCACATTTTTTTATTTTTATTTTTATTTTATCAATATTTGTGTCACTTTAGTATCAGTTTCAAACTAGAATTATTATTATCAACACGTGTGTGAAAACATGGAATCGGCCAATTCATTCTCAAATTATGGCTAAAAACCTATTTTGAGTTCACAATGATGAAGTGTCACCTATTCTGTGAAATATAGTCACAATCTCCCCTTCTGTTCCTGAGTTATGGTGTTGAATAATGGCCAAAAAAGTGTTTTTCCAGGACATTATGATCACAGTGAAGCCATCAATTTTGCAACGAAAGATTCACCTGCGGCACAAAAAGCCTTTCACCTATAGGCCACCATTATAAAAGAGACGTTTGTAAAACTGTTGACAGGACACCTCGAACTGCAATCAAGGTCAATTATGACACTTTCTATTATGAATTTTTGATCCATGGAGGTTTTGTATTTATAAAACTTTCCTCGAGCTGAGAAAAGCAATTTAAAAATATGTGACGTCATCACAATGTAAAGTCTATTGCTGTGTTCCAGACAATTGCAATTCTCATTGGACTGAATGGGCACCATCTTGAGGTCTGATATCCATTTCTAATAATACATCCATGATTGTATCCCATTAAACATCTGTAAAGTGTGAAATTTTGTCAATTTTGTCAATTACTAGATTAATTCTTGTGTTATGGCCAAAAACGTGTTTTGTGAGGGCACAGTGACCTTGACCTTTGACCTTTGACCACTAAATTCATCTATTTCATCCTTGAGTCCAAGTGGATGTTTGTGCCAAATTTGCAGAAGGTTCCCTCAAGGTGTTCCTGAGATCTCGCGTTCACGAGAATGGGACGGACGGACGGCATAAAAATCACATTGGGTGTATTACTTGACAAGATTATGAAAAAGAAGCCACTGTAGTGCGTACAAACCTCGCCAACTTCATGTATATATTTCACCGTGAAGAGATCTTGAAAGTCGCTGAAATGTTTTTAATTACACTTAATCAAGAGTGAGTATGGGAAAGTTGTTTTTGTAAAAATAGATGCAAATATATCACACACTGTTCCTGTCGCTGTGATTTCATTAAGGCAAACCTATGTCCTCCATATGTGGTCTACCACTGTGTATTAGTGTGTGACGAAGGCGGTGTTTGCCTGTCAATAAACAAGCGGGTTCCACACTAATATCCTCAATCTTAAGTCTCTGGTCATCTGTGTGCATCATGATGTTTTGTGTCAGAGAAGAAAGATAGTTTTACATAGTTGTGGTCATGTATTCTAATGGGTTTTTTTTTCTACAAGCACACAGACACTGGGTTTCTGGGGTTTTGTGTTTTGTTTCTGCTTGGGGAAGTCACACTTGAGTACAGTGTTCGGTTTGATCTGTGTGGTTTGTCGCACATTGTTTATCTTACGTGAAGCCGCTGTAGCAGGATGGACTTAATGAGTGCAACAACACAGGAAATGTAGCAGTGCAGGAAAGGTGGGTCATCTACTGTGGACACACTCATTTTAGCATGTGGCTTTATTTATTCATACATTCATTCAACACGAGGTTCTTCTAATTCATTGGCAGCATTCTTACGACAAGCTGAGATCTTACTGTTCTCAATCTGGTATCATGCAAAAATAAAATAGCAACGTGTGTCTGCAATATACAGTATATGTCTTGGATGGCTCACCAGTTGGTCGTGCTAGTTTTCAGGTTTAGCTTTACCTTAGACATAACCAGTTTTACAGTCAATGTGTCAAACTGAATCAGGGTGTTTTCTTCAAAGTTCGTCTTAACTGCTGAACTGTGAACAGAAATTACTTTGTTGTACATGTACAAGGGCTGCACTTATTACATACTTGACATCTGAGCTTGCATTTTTTTACCTGCAAAGTATTCCAGTCAACATATTATGTGCAAAATGCAAGGCGATAAAGCTAATAAACAACTTTGGCCCATGGCTGTAGCCTCACAGGAAGTGCCATTTTTACCATTAGTCACATGGGACCTGAGCCTACAACGATGTGATTACTATCACGTCACTGAGTGTTGCCACCAAGGGGCTTCATCTTTACTCGTGTCAGAGTCCGAGCTCACCACTGCTGCCAAAAGTTCTTTTACTTTGTTAATTGCAGTGGTTCTGTGCATTTTTTAAAAATATTTTATCCTCAGTGTTAATATGGGTAATCTGCTTCTCTGTGGCCACGATCATTGGAGTTTTGTCTTAACATGTCAATTTATATTATTGTGAATTGATGTGATCTGTGCTTGATATCTCTGGTCTGTGGTATACAAAGTCTGATTTGATTAGCTCTTAGTTGGCTTTATGGAACAGCTTAAACCGGGGCCTAAAAAATGACATCCTATGTCTTTTCCAAAACACTTTTCCTTGATCTCAATGGAAAACAACATGAGGTCAAGGAAAGATGTGAAGAAGAATTCATAAGGACTTAGGAAAAGACAACCGCGGTGCTAAGAGAATCCGACTGCTCTTACACTAGGCTTTTAAATCAACTTTATTTATAGCACATAATTACAGTGACAAACTCAAAGCTGCCTAATTCGAGTAAGGTTTCCTGTCCAAAACAGAATCACACCTACTAAGAAAGGATGTTTTAAGTTTATACATAGGGTACATTTAACCATCAATTACTTACAGGAAGTAACAACAAAATAGATAGTGTTGAAAATAAAGACAAAAACAAAGCAAACAGGATGGAAATGTTGAAATAATAACATAAAATTAATATACAAGTAGAGAAGGTTGAGCCATTATGATGATAATTAATTAGAAATGAGGAATTGAGCAAGGGGCCAGAGTAAATTATATTCAGACATAAGTATACAGAGTTTCCTGGCATGGTCGCTTTTGACCATTTTTATACATTTGTTAAGTAGATCGTAGAAAAGGTTTCAGTCGTAGTCATCTGGACACTGTTTTCAGCATTCTCAATTGTGAAAAAATGGGACGGGAACTAGAAATTTAAGCTACTCTGTGTTACATAAGCCCTGCCCTCAGGAAGGAGTCTTCCTGAGTATCTGTTAATAGCTAGTTTCACCTGAAACTGACCTAATTGTTTCCAAGATGGCCCAGTAATCAGTAATCAGGCCTATTGTTTTCTGGCTGCAACTATCTCTACCTACTTCTAGTTCCCATCCCATTTTTTCACAATTGAGAATGACTTCCGGATGGGAGCCGAAACGTCTTGATTCTGAAAACGTCCAGATGACTACGACTGAAACCTTTTCTACGATAGAACACTCCTGGACGAATGAGGGACTACACCGTCTTTGTTAAGTAGAGAAAATTCATTTTTTAGTATTTTTTTTTCGCATTCCACAATGGGGATTTAGCGAAACAACATTTATGTATATAGTATTTTGTTATGATGATATTGTTACCTAGAAATTCATTATGCTTGTTTTTCAAGATTACTCCTAACTGGATCGATTTGAAAGAGAAGAGATCTATATTTATGATCTATATTTGGAGCTCAGCCAATCATGCAAGGATTTCCATAAGTTTTGGATCCTGTCACAAGCATAAAATAGGTGCTCTGTTGTTTCTACATTTATGTGAGTCTCCCGTGGAGAAACTACAATGGCGCATCACTTTAAATATTGCTGCCGCAAGGAATTGTGTGACAGCATTATTAGAAAGCTAGCATTGAAGCACCTTTCCTTAGCATTTAGAGAATTCAGTGGTCCTGTCTAGATGGTAACTCTGGATTTGTAGAAACCCTCACAAGGTTTAGGCAACAAAACTACTTGGTTAGGTTTAGGAACATGCACAATGAAGAAACAACACGTACAAATCTTATGAGAGTTTTGCAAATCCAGGGTTACCATCTAGACATGACCAAATTCGGACAAATCTTATCATGGCTGCCACTTAAATACTTCCAGGTCATTTCACTCAGTTAGGAACCTTCCTAAGCATAAAGACTATTCGACCACAGACCTCGTTCGAAAAAAGTAAAAACTAAAAAAAACTTTTTATACACACATTTTTCTCTCTCGTTCAGTTTGGCAGCAAGTAGTTCAGTCTACAATCGCACCCCTACCGCACTATTGTAGTATTATTTATATGCAAGCGACAACATCTGCACTTCTCTCTTTCAATTTTTTTTTTTATCAAAGTGCTCTGAGATTCATATTAGGAGAAGGCTTTAGAACTCATTACTGTGACTTGTACAAGAGTGTAGGTTGGCTCTCTATGTCCGTCAGAATGCAGGATCTCTGCAACAGGAACTGAAGTTGGATCACTTGATTTCTTTGGCAGATTTTAAAATGGAGTCCACTATTGACTCTTCCTTTATCTGCAATTGTTAGATCTGAGGGAAGTGTAGACCTTTAAAGAAACAGTTCAACATTTTAGGAAATATGTTTATTCCCTTTCTGGCAGAGTGTTACATGAGAAGCCTGATACCACTCTTGTCTGTCCGTTAAATATAGGGCCACAGCCTGCAGCGGGTTAGCTTAGCTTAGCATAAAGACAACTGAAAAATGGGGGAAACAGCTAGCTTGAATCTGTCCAAAGGTAACGAAATCCACCTACCAGCAACTCTAAATCTCACTACAGTAATTAAGACATCATATTTGTTTAATCAGTACAAGCAGTATAAAAGCGACAATTCACTTTTTTATGGATAATTTTATCCCAAAATATTTCTTGGCCACAACCACTAACTTAATGGAGTTTCTGCTCAGAGCCAAGAAATAGCCCGGGACATAACCCCCTGTAAAATGGAGAATGTCATCTTTATGCTTCAGTTTTTGTATAGATTTAACAAAAGTGTCAATTAATGTTTGAGCTTTAGAGGTGCTGGTGGGTGATTTTTGTTACGTTACTGACAGAGCCATGCTAGTTGTTTCCCCCTGCTTCCAGTCTTTATGCTAAGCTAACCAGCTGCTGGCTGTGAACTTCAATTTACTGTGCAGACATGAGAGTGGTATAGAGTGTCTCATCTAACTCTCAGCAAGAAAGTGATTCAGCGTATTTCTAAAATAATTGAAGTATTGCTGTCATATGCATGTTAAAAGGCAAAACAGGGTTCAGTGTTTTGCTGTCATACTGGTATACTTTTACATGTACTCAAATTTATTAAAGTGTCACAAAACTTAAGACATGAGCGACACAGAGCCGCAAATTCAATTTGAATGTGTCCTTCCCATATTGTTTTTAAAATGTCTTTCCCGGGTTTTGCTCTGTGTCCTCCACCTCTGTGATCTCCGCCTCAGGCTCAGCTGACAGGCCAGGATGGAAGAACTGGAAACACAACACACACACAAAAATACTTTGGCAACATTTGTACACAAGTGTTTGGGGTTGGGTGAGTGTTAAAGTGTGTGTGTGTGTGTGTGTATACAGTATGGGCATGTGTACTTACATTCAATGTGTCATTTTTTTCAAGGAAACATTTGTACTTTGGTGGGGGCCGTGGAATCGGAGGAAACAGAACCTTAGTCACCCTGAAACACACACACATACACCCCCACACAATGAGCCTCGAGCAGGAATCTCAATACACATTTTAAACTCATTCTGCTGCCATTTGCATTGGATAAAATCATTTTGATGTAAACTTCCAAGCAAAGACAAAAAGAGTGCATCCTTCCCTTTTCTTCTTTTGCATTTTCTTTAATTTTGTGTTTGCCCCAGTTTGGCTGTTTTAGAACTCACAGGGGGTCTGTTGGCACCTTAAGGAAGTTGAAGCCGGATGTTTTGCGGTGGCTATTCAGAAAAAAAAAGACACTACCACCAGCCAAACACTCCACTCGCTTCTCTTTTTTTGCACTCTTTGCTTTCTCACTTAACTTCCCTGCTTCTGCTGAAGTCACAGTCAAATTTTAAAAGAGGGGACAGAGTTTAGAGTCACGCAGCAGTCAACAGGTTAGTTCAGTTGGAGACAGAAACAGTACCTCTGATGGCGCACCATCAGCAGCACAGCCAGGAGGATCATGGGTATTCCAAGGGAAATCGAGATGATCACCAGAGTGTTGAGTTTGTAACCTGACTGTTCCACCACTACAAACAGACACACACATAAACATGCTGATCACTGTACTGAGGTTATTGCATTCATAAAATATAACATAGTGTACAACCCGATTCCAAAAAAGTTGGGACACTGTACAAATTGTGAATTAAAAAAGAATGCAATAATTTACAAATCTCATAAACCTATATTTTATTCACAATAGAATATAGAAAACATATCAAATGTTGAAAGTGAGACATTTTGAAACGTCATGCCAAATATTGGCTCATTTTGGATTTCATGAGAGCTACACATTCCCAAAAAGTTGGGACAGGTAGCAATAAGAGGCCGGAAAAGTTAAATGTACACATAAGGAACAGCTGGAGGACCAATTGGCAACATGATTGGGTAAAAAAAGAGCCTCTCAGAGTGGCAGTGTCTCTCAGAAGTCTAGATGGGCGGAGGATCACCAATTTCCCCAATGCTGCGGCGAAAAATAGTGGAGCAATATCAGAAAGGAGTTTCTCAGAGAAAAATTGCAAAGAGTTTGAAGTTATCATCATCTACAGTGCATAATATCATCCAAAGATTCAGAGGATCTGGAACAATCTCTGTGCGTAAGGGTCAAGGCCGGAAAACCATACTGGATGCCCGTGATCTCCGGGCACTGCATCACATACAGGAATGCTACTGTAATGGAAATCACAACATGGGCTCAGGAATACTTCCAGAAAACATTGTCGCTGAACACAATCCACCGTGCCATTCGCTGTTGCCGGCTAAAACTCTATAGGTCAAAAAAGAAGCCATATCTAAACATGATCCAGAAGCGCAGGTTTTCTCTGGGCCAAGGCTCATTTAAAATGGACTGTGGCAAAGTGGAAAACTGTTCTGTGGTCAGACGAATCAAAATTTGAAGTTCTTCTTGGAAAACTAGGACGACCATGTCATCCGGACTAAAGAGGACAAGGACAACCCAAGTTGTTATCAGCGCTCAGGTCAGAAGCCTGCATCTCTGATGGTATGGGGTTGCATGAGTGCGTGTGGCATGGGCAGCTTACACATCTGGAAAGGCACCATCAATGCTGAAAGGTATATCCAAGTTCTAGAACAACATATGCTCCCATCCAGACGTCGTCTCTTTCAGGGAAGACCTTGCATTTTCCAACATGACAATGCCAGGCCACATACTGCATCAATTACAACATCACGGCTGCGTAGAAGAAGGATCCGGACGTTTGCAGACTGTTATAAAAAGAAGAAGGGATGCCACACAGTGGTAAACATGGCCTTGTCCCAACTTTTTGGAGATGTGTTGATGCCATGAAATTTTAAATCAACTTATTTTTCCCTTAAAATGATACATTTTCTCAGTTTAAACATTTGATATGTCATCTATGTTGTATTCTGAATAAAATATTGAAATTTGAAACTTCCACATCATTGCATTCTGTTTTTATGCACAATTTGTACAGTGTCCCAACTTTTTTGGAATCGGGTTTGTATTCAGGCCGCCAGACATCAACCAATGGATGGAATGATAAAAGGTCACCAACTGTTTGGTTAAACCACTATTCGAGATGCCTTTAACAAACAGCACTCACTGACGGTGTGACTCCAGTCGCTCCATTGAGGAGATAATTGGCATTCGTATTTCCTTCTCGCCCTTATCCTCACTCTGTAGGTGCGGGAGGGATCTGCATTTGGCTCTTTATAAGACTGGCCGGTCAAGTTCTTGGGTCTTTCCTGTTTATAAAAGATAAAGATTCACCAGTAAACACTCAATAGGTTTACCTCATTTAGATTGTTGTTAGCTGATCAGGTCTGACTTTGCAGACTTATGGTTCCTTGAAAATATCATAATTCTTTTGTAAAAATTATGTAAAAGGTTTGTCTTGTTTATGTGCACCAGAAAATAATGCACTAAATGGTATACCTGGAACAATCAAAATACAAACAGACACACTGTACCTGGTCACCTATGTCCAGCTGGTATTCAAAACATGAGGGGTTGGAGTATTCTCGACTGTGGGGCAGACCCCAGGTCACCAACAGGCTTCCATCTTTGACTGATGCAGAGATTTTTTCGGGTGGAGCCAGGACCTCTGTGGCAAACACAACCAAAACATTTGTCAAATAATTGCTAATAATTCATTGGCGAAGGTCTGCTACGGGCTCTCTACAACCTACAATCTAAAACTAACCTGAACTTTCAGCTTACCAAATTATTTTATGTACCTAACTCTTGATTGCATGTGCCTAAACCTAACCCTAGCTAACCAACAAAGTGCCAGTTAGCCTATGATGAAAGTCATAATATTATGAGAATAATTTATGAGCCCAACAGTGACATTTGTAAAGTCAAGATTTGTTCCTCAAAAAAGCAAAAAAAAAGACTTTGGTTATGAGCCTCTGGCCTTTACAATACAATAGTTTAGTGTCTTACAAAACACACTAAACTAAATACACAGATAATATACATACTTTTTTAGCCATGGTAGCAGCAGCTGGACTTTGGTCCAGACTGAAATATCTCAACCACTGTTGGATTGCCGTGAAATTTTCATCTTATGCAACTTCATACTTCTACTTCCCTACATCTCAGAGGCAAATATTGTACTTTTTACTGCACTGACAGCTTTAGTTACTAGTTAGGCAACTTTTCAGATTCCAATTTTTCATACCCTTCCTATCCAGTGAAAACCATGTATCTCCAAATTTGGTGATTTTTAATTAGAATGTTTCTGATAACCTGAAACTTTATGGGTTATCTCTTACTTCTTCAGCTAAATACATTTTTTTATAGCTTTTATTAGCTGGAAAATGCATCGTCACTGTTTTTCCTGAGCTCATGAAAGGGCAACTTTTTAGAGATACGTGGAACAGCGACGCTACAAACATATGATGATCTCATAGAATATGATGCACTGCTGTAGATTAAACAACCCAACAGTATGTAAAGTAGTTAAAATTAGCCCAAACTTAAACAGCTACTACAGCAGTAAAATGCAACATACACATTAATGCAGCAGTAACATTAATCCTAAAACATCATATATAATAGTAAAACACTGACAGGGAGCATTTTTCTGCAGAATGAGTACTTTTTCTTTTGATACTTTAGGTGAATTTTGCTCATAATACTTACATACTTTTACTTCAGTAAGGTTTTGAACGCAAGACTTTTACTTGTAGTGGAGTATTTTTACAGTGTGCTATTAGTACTTTGACTGATTGCTGATAACCAATTTCCAAACTACCATACCCACACAATTTTGTCTACCATGTGATCTCCAACGGGGCTCAGAAACATATAGCTGACTGCAGACAAACTGATATTAAATATCTATTGATCCACTGTTAAGAGTCAAGTGGATAGAATCAAAATAAAGTGCATTATTTAAACAGTGGATGCCACTGCAGACCAGCTGTGGTATTATCATTCTCAAATACTCATCAACAACTCAATGACAGTGTTTGTCTTGGATTATTACCTAGCATGTGCTCGTCGTATCTGAAGGTGTAGTCTGTCCACTTGTCGTGTAGGGTTATGTGAAAGTTGATGTTTACATGAAACGACTGATAGTCGCTTAGAGTCAAAGACCTTGATCCGACTCTTTCCTCAGACGAATTGTGAGAGGGGGGGGGAACTGTCCTTTCACCGTCACAAACACTGGATGAATAGACAAAGAAAGAGACACACAGTCAAAACCATTTTTACATTTTAACATACCTGTATTGTAAATATGTTCATTTTTGATTGCTTAAAGGTGAACACTACTTAGTGTCTACTTAGAAAATGTTTACTTTTACACAGTTTGGTATTGATCAGTGAATTATAATTGTTGAAAGTTATAAAGTCTTTATTGGGCTATACAGTGGTACAGATTAGGGTATTGTATCTGATTCTTTGAGAGGCATTCATATTCATAAATACTCAAAGCTATGCTATATGGGTAAAGTCTCATTTAAAAAAAATACCTGATATAGACAAAGAGCTGAGCATTCTTCTGTAAAGTGTGGAATGACCAGGAGCAGTTGAGTGTATTTGTTGGGTAAAGGGCGCAGAGGAAGTTACCTTCCACCGCAGTCTTCATTATATAATTCCCCTCCACTGAACTCTGTGCATTGAGCTGAAAGAGTTTCACAGATATATAGAACAGAATATAGAAATCGAAAAAATATGTATCTGTATTTAAGCAGCAAGCGTTTATTGTGCCTGTGTGGCCTCTGGAAGTTAACAGAACATTTTGATTCTCACTTCATCAATTTCCATGTTCTCCTGACAGATATCTGGATTGCTGGCGTGCGTCCCTGTCAAAATAAGAACATATATCTGGATTTGTAGCACGAGGGAAAACACAAATAAAACTGATGTTGAGCATCAATGCAAGTCCGGCCAAATTTAAACACTTCGGGCGGGGGTCCTTGAATACAAGGAAAAAGGAAACAAACAGCGACACCACCCTGATGAAAGCCACAGCCAAAAAATGTTGATGAATTAAGCATGGTGTTAAAGAGAAGAGTTATGGGTCATGTTTTAATTTTGATAGCCATGGTTCATCATCCATAAAGTTATAGGGAATGAGTGAGTGTCTCTGAATAGGCCTAGTGTGTAATGTCAAAAGTTACCCACCACTTTGTGAGGCCCACAAAACCAGCAAACTGGACCAAAATATTGGAGGGACAGGAAACAGCTTCATAGCCGACCTAGGGGTTTTAGACACACACACACACACGCACGCACACACGTCTCATAATCCCACAGTCATTGACATATTGCTTTCCCTAGCCCCTTACCCTAAACTTAACCTAACTGTAACCTGTACCCTAAAACCAAGTCTTAACCCTCAAAAGCAGTCTCTACCTGCGGGGAGAAAGAACACGAAACACACACACACACACACACACACACACACAAACACACACACACAAAGACAGATGTATATAAATATACACTACTGAGCATACAGTGTCTTGTCACATACAGTAGGCTTAGATAAGGTCTTGTATCAGTGCACACTAAGTAATTTCCTGGCTGTTCATACTTCCCCTTTTTAAAAGCCTACAATTTGAGACTGACTGATAGCAAGACATCTCACTGGGCATATAATCAAATACAAACAAACCGCTTTCCTCATATGAGTGTTGATTCTCCTCACAGTTACATTTTCTTGTGAGTTTTAACAACATATCGATTTTCACTGCCTACAAAAGCTTTTACATTTTCCACAAAGAAAGAAAGAAGAATTATTAATTGATTGATTTTTATCAGTGCTTTGTTTTGTTTACACACTCAGCTATACAACTCTCTCTCAAAAATAATAAATACCCATGATTAGCTATTCTAGGTGTAAGCTTTCTTATGAATACAATCTAACACAAAATCCACCTACAAGGTATATCATAATAAACTTATTGTAAAAAGCATAACCAAGAAGCCGTTACCTCCAGCTGCTCTTCCACTCTATAGCTGACTGTGGTTCTCTGCCCTCACTGACTGAAGACAGTGACACATTTCTGGGGAAAGAAGAAGTATGACGTCACATACTGTACTGAGCTTCAGGAAACCATGGGGTTCTTTCTGTTTCTTTATTCGTACTCTCACATACACACACAGCAACATCAAAAGATTTTAAACCCCCCTGTACATAGCTTTTCTGGTTACATCTAAAGCATGTGTCGGTGTGTTGATGGTAAATACACTAAAAACTAGGTACAAGTAAAAGGCTGGATCAATAGCTTTTTAAAATAAAATAGGTAACTTTTTTTAAAGTAACTGAATCAATACGTTTTTAAATAAAACTGGTAACTTTTTTAAATAGTTAACAAATTAGTTATTTTTTATGAAATTGGCAACTTGTAAATGAAATTGGTAACTTTTTTTTTATATAAAATCTGTAACTTAAAATATATATATCTGTTTAACTGGACACTGAATCAGATCATAATGGGGCTCCTGTTAATTAGTGCTTTATCAAAGTCAACCAGTTATATATAAAACATGTAGCCAGTACTAGCATCAGTTATAAGACCAGCACTAAATTGATTAATCAAGATCCAGCTATATCCATTTACAACAGTTGTGGGTCAAACCCAGTAAAGGTTGATAATATTTGGCTGAGCTCATTCTGTGTTCTTTGTGCACCCTTGTTCTGTTAGGTGTTTGGTGTTTAGTGGTTTAATAGTGTGGGAAGTGAGGTATGGGCTGGCTTACCATAGACCCAAGACAGGGACACTCAAATGGTTTTTACTTCAGCTAAGTGGTTGACAAATTGACAGATTGCACTAATGGGATGTAACTAGTTCAGAGCTACTGAAAGAGTCTGCAGTGACATGATGACAGCATTTAGATGGTGTCCCTTACCAAAACAGTTTATGCGCAGAGACTCAAAGGGACTCAGCTCATCCAGTTGAGAAAATCTGTCAATGAGTACTTTGTTATCATGTATGATGGCTTCAGGATTATTAAAGGTATGAATGGACATTATTCTTTGACAGGGTGGCTTCAAGTCCCTCTGACAACACATGCTCCTCAAGTGTGCTTGAGCAAGACAGTGGATCACTACCAGCTCTAGATTGCTGCTCTGTAGCACAGCATGACCTTTGGCCTCTCTGCAAAGTAGGATAAGTAAAACAAATCACTCCTGTTGGGACTGACAGATAACACACGTATTGAATTCAGTCATTTATTACAGTAAGTACACCTTGCGAAAACTAATGTAGTAACAGTCCTGCAATAAATCATATAACTCACCATTTATATCAACGAGGGCAGGCTAAAAAACAGAAACACCTCTGTGTATATTGCAATGCAATTCAACAGCAACACAAACTACATCCTCCAAAAGATCATAAAGTTGAATAAACTGGCAACTGAGTGTATATACTGTATATACTTTACTCTATAATAAATTCAGTTAATCATATCTTCAAGTGAGACCAGATTTTATTATGTTATTCTACATTGCATTATTTTCTCTTTACCTTGGAAACAGGTAGATAACTATTAACCCTCTACTGCACACATTATGGTTTTCTATAAAAAAAGATTGAGGCTCTCTGATAATGTATCAATGATCAAAATTTTCATTTGTTGTTATATAGTTATAATATAAGCACAGTTTTAGTCATTGCGTTGTAACAGATTGTGCAGAAAGTACATTTTTAGCCCATAGAATGTCCTTGTGTTCATTGCCTGTGAATTTCAGTGGATATGTTCATAAAAAAACATTGACCAGGACCTTCATTTTACATCACATACAAGTCCTTCATTGAGCACAATACTACTTGGAAAAGTAGCCTAACTGCACAACGTTGCCCTGAGGCAACGAAGAGAAAACCACTTTATTATATATACTGTATATACAGTATACATTTTTTTAAATCTCAAAAATCTATCAAATATTTCTTCTATTTTGCTTCTTTAGATGTTCATATACATGTACATATGTTTCTTGTCAATACATCTCTATTTAAACATGCAAAAGAGTGAAATTCTTTCTGTTGCCTTAGGGCAGCGATATGCAGTACAGGGTTAACTAAACTAACCAATAACAGAAAATAAAAAAAATGACAATTCTACTAATAACTTATTATTTCTAAAGGTGACCATTTAGATAAATATGGTGATATTTCGTGATGTTATAGTCGGTGTGGCTGCTAGACTATATGTCATTGCGCCGGGTAAATGCGCTGAATCGCTAATTGACGTCTGTGCCTGGATATAGAAGGCAAAAGTAGTTCCCTGACCGGGAATCGAACCCGGGCCGCGGCGGTGAGAGCGCCGAATCCTAACCACTAGACCACCAGGGAAAGTTAAGGCGTGCATAAGTTGAATTGATTTTATAGCTGTGTCTCATTATAACTCTATAACTCATTTGAAGGCCGAATGCATCACGGCGGGCGCGACTGGCTGTCGCATTTCAATACTGCTTCAAATGCGGATTTATTTTCTTGAATTTGGAGGATGCAACGGTGGATCCTTAGTGGCCCAACCTATCCCAAGATGCATTTGGCGTCGGTGATGAATATGGCGTCCTCAAACGTAATGTTGACAGATTCCTTGGCCGCTTTACACACTTTACACTTTTAAAATGTAAGTATTGGGTTTCAACTCACTCGAATACCTCACAATACAAATGTTAAAGAAAACAAAGGGACCTTAATACCTCAAATGTTCGTTAAATTAATAGACGTGTTACGTGACGTTAGTATTGCTAACTGACGTTGCTAGCTAATCCGCCGCATTTACTGCAGCTCGGTTGCCCTCATCCGACCAAATTACAGCCTCCGAAGCCTTTACTATCAAATTTAAGAGGTTCAGAGGTTGATTTATATCTTACAGAGTTTGTGGCGATTTCATATATAATTTAAAATTCGTATTACGTACATAAATGGACCATGGTGAACAAATTTAGTCAGGTTGTGAACCCTGCTTGGTTTTCAGACAGTTGAGTAATTGTTATAACGTTAACTTTCAAAGTACAGTACAACCGTTTTTGGGATTGATTGCACGGCTAACCTGAACTTGGTTATTTTTCTGCTTAAGCTGCTTTTGTTTGGTGGTGTGAAGCAAAACTTACTCTACCTTTTTTCTTTTTAACACAAAATAGGGCATCCAAGTAAATGATTTCTGGGGGGGTTGTGTCTGTCCTGCTGTGTCACCTATTCCAGTCTTCCCAAGTTTGCATCCTTGTGTTAACATGATTGATAAGTGTTCCCCTTTTCTCTTGTTTTCTGTCTGATTAGGACGATTCTGGAGAAAATGGGCCTGCTGGGGAAAGTGACTCCTTTGCAAGCCAGAAAAAAGGGACAATAAAAACATGCAAAGTATGTCCATGAGATTTTGAAATTATATTTGTTTTAATCATGCAAGTTAATAAACACACTTACACTGCTGAAATGTGTTAGCTGCCATGATTGATTTCCTCTACGGCATGCAAGCATCCAGGGAGAGGGCATGAGTACTTGGCCTTGGTGTGTCCTCAGGGATGGAGGCAATTAGGACAGAGGGGTGGTGGAATGCCTCTGTCCCAACACCTCATCCATGAGGACAAACCACGGCCAAGAAGAGGAGAAGGAAAGCCAGAGCTAGTTAAGAGAAAGAGAGAGAGGATGAGCTTCTTCAGTATTTAAAGGAAGACATGAGACAGAGGAGAGGAGAGCAGAGAGAGAATGGAGAAGCTCTTCTCTCTACTTGAGTGATTGAATAAAAATAAAAAAAATATTGAAGGAATGAATAAATAAAGTAATTGTTAAATACGTGTTTATTTCATTTACAGCTGTCAACTATTTACAACAAAGTACATACATAAGTGGAATATACAGGGTGTCTGCAGTTCCTTAAAAAGTCTTAAATGCAATTTCATAAATATTAGGCCTTAGAAAATGTGTTTATGTATATTTTTGTTCAGTTGAGCAGGAGTCTCTCGTGGTGCTGCTGGACCTGGATGGGCTCCCACAATTAAGACTCTGGTGTTTTCTGTCAGTGGGACATCATCTGGGGTGGTCTCCAGAGTGTGCTTAGGGTGTCTTGTGGCAAATGGCCACCACCTCATCAGTGATTCTGTGGACGATGCCGTGGACAGTGGAGCGAGGCATTGCAAACGCACTGGAGACCACCCTGTATGATGCCCTACTTGCCAGCCAGAAGAGAAACACCAGAATCTCAGTTGTGGCACCCCATTCGTGTCTCCGTTCCTGGTTGAGAAGGTCCAGCAGCACTGCCAGGGCCTCCTGTGCGTCTTGCTGGTTAAAAAAACCTGTCCAGTACATGAACACTCAGGTTTATCCTGCAGTACAGGGTCTGGGCTGGTTTAGGTAAGAAGAAAAAGAAAAACTGTTAATATATATAATAATACAAATATTTAATATTAAAGTAAGGTTAGGGTTATTTGTAAATATGATATGCTAATGTTAACGACTGAATTGTGGAGGATCTAACAATGTGTAATGTTAGCATGTCCATCTTGACAAAAGTTTAAACATTTATATTTGTATGCGCGATTGAACGAGCTCAGGTGGGCGGTCCGGTGGGCTTTAAGAGGTTTTATACATCCAAAAAAAAAAATGTGTAGCCACACACGACCAGTAAAATGACTATTTAATTGGGACTCAGCTTTTAATTGAAGTTGTACGGTACTAACAAGAGTTAGCATTAGCTAGCGTAGCCATTCAAACTGCGGCTGCTATTCCCTTGACAGACGTCGCCTTGGGATTTTCTTTTGGGGCTTCAGTAAATTAGCCTAACCACTTCTCTGGTATCGGGTGGTTGAAAACTTCAAAAAACTTCAATTAGCTGTGTCCGTATTTCATAATATGTCATAAGAACTTTGCTGGATCCATGCCTCTATACTATCATTATATATCATATACACTTTGCCAGACGGTCTTTCTAGTCTCGTTGCCTGTGCCTGTGCCCGTTAGTAGGAACACCACAATGGGCAGTAATGAGTCTCTGGAGGACTTACTACTTTCTACTATAACTACTACTCAACAGCCAGCAGTTAGATACTGCTACTCTTCCACTAGGTGGTGGGCACGCATCACACTCAGACACTTCTATTGTCTGTCCCTACAGTCCTACTGTATCCTATTTACTCAATGAATTGCCTGCACATGGGAAGATCAAATCTGAGCATATAAATGCGCAGTTGAATAGACTGTAGCTAGAGTCGCTAGCTTGGCTTAAGTTTGGACCAAACAAAGGCGTTTCTGACTTCCGAATTTGGAAACGAAAGCAGCCTGCCACACTTGTTGCGTTCAGAGGTACAGTATCACTCCCTCCGGGAAATAAACGACGCCATGGTTCTGGATACTGATGGATTTATTGCCTTTCTCATTCTTTTCTCCGCTATCACGTTCACCGTCAATGAAATCCACCGTCAAACTACAGTATGACAATGTAGAACATAAACACATTCACATATATTGCAAAAAACTCAAATACACTCGGGAAACACAAACATACTTTACATACCTCGCTGGCTGCATATAACCAAGAGGGAATGAGTTCTTGAAATACCCCGATCAAAATACAAAAATGAAAAACATCTTTTCTTCTTTGCAACTTCTTTAGAACTTTAAATTCACATGCAGAGATATTAACTTCTTACCAAAAGTCCGTTTTCTTTTTCTTTTTCTTTTTCGTTTTCTTTTTCTTTTTCTTCTTTTTCTTCTTCTTCTTCTTCTTCTTCTTTCTTCTTCTTCTGTTGTGTTTTATGGCGGTTGGCGTCCCTAATTGCGCATTACCAAAAGTCCGTTTTTTCCTGTTGCATCTTTCAAAAATGTCCGTGTGTAACGCATATGTACTTTAGTTCCTACTTAACATAAGCACTCAATATGCATGAATTAATTTAAACAAACATAACAAAAACATGTTAAAACGACAGAAATAATATGTATGGAAATTATAGAACATATTAATTGAAAGAAATATGTACGGCAGTTATATACAGTCTCCCTAAAGTACAATCTGGAGGGAAAACTTCCTGACAGTAAGTTACCAAAGAGTTATCTAATCACCACTGTATTGTTGAAGCTATGATAGTTTACAAGTACAGTAGTTAACTTACGGTACTTTGCATGCAGTTGTCGTAGAAAAGGGTTTAAGTTAGCTCGGTTACATTCTGACTGTGTAACGCCAGTCTGTAGGACCGGATGTACAATATAGAAAATGACACAAGTTAGCTTGAGTCCCAACTAGCTAGTTAACTACATTTTAAAAAGCCATGTTGGCTCATTTTGAAGACTAACCCACAGAACGCTCGCTGCTGTGCCTTGTTTGGCGTCTGAAATCAGTTGCTTTAATCTCACACATGAGTGAAGTACAAAATGATTAATTATACTGTACTATGTGCCAGAAAATGGCTCTTGAGTGGTAAAGCAATGCTACTACAGTAGGCTATGTTACAAAAAGCTTTCACAGTTTGACCCTACAAACTGTCAGCGCGTTCGTTTATTTGCAAAAGAAAAGTCTGGAGAGAAGCTATTCCTTAATTTGGCATTTATTAAAGAATTGGAGGATCAAAAGCATCTTGTACAAGGATCTTTTCTATTCAGAAAACCACAGTCAGCAAGCTGTTAATCTGTAGCCATCATCCTAAAAAAGAATGCTATTCTTAACATTACACAGAGTTTTAAATGAAAATGTACAACTATCTGATAGGTTTCTACAGAGGTGGGGAGGAGCTGTGGTTTAGACTTAGCTCTCCCTTCGGTGGTGCACAGGCTGGTCCCAGCCTCTAGGCACACGATTCCACCCTTCGCGTGGAGACAGCACCCTAGTGGAGGAATCCTACACTTCCTCTGTTTGTAAGTTGCTAAAGTCTCTGCTTCGTTCCCCAAAACTGATACTTTTCCTCTCATGGTCATTACAATACATACTGTCCTCAGTACATGATGTTCTTTCTGATATCCCTGTTTCTTTGTATAAATGTAAGCCTGTTTGCAACAGCTAATCAACATTTCCCTACAGTCAGCAGTCTGCAGGACAACACTTTAAATTGTTAAACCTCATGCCCTGTGTGTGTGTGTGTATATGTGTAAAAAAGTTTCAACATGGTATTAATATAATAGGCAATCAACCTTCATTAAAATTTTTAATTCTCACAAAACCAAAACCCCAGTATTGACTGGTGTACTTTACTTTGAGCAAGTTTGTCCAGTTCTTGTTTTCTTCTAATCGTCTTCTTTCTGTTTCTGTTTCTCTCGGTCAGATTCATCATGTCAGCCAAAGACACGGTGATATGTAATAAAATAGCCATTCAGACGACTTTGTGTGCAGACCGCAGGTCTATCCTTAACAAAGTTCATGAGAAGAACCTGATAACTCAACGTGAGTACAACAACCTTAAAAACATCAACAAAGAAGATGAAGAGGGGCACGTCATTGAGCTTGTGGATAAGATCATCAATAAGGGAGAGGACACCTGCCAAGCCTTCCTGGACCTCCTGCAAACTGATGAGAACATTAAATTGACTTACCCAGAGCTGAAGAACCTACAGTTGAACAACAGCTGCTTTTTACCTAACCCTGTCCAAGCTTGTTCAAGTGACACCAGTGGTACGTTAACATATATGACCTTGGTATAGGAACGACTGTGTCTAGTATTCCTCATATGTCAGCTAATTGTGTGTGTGTCACACGAAGTTGCCTTCTTATGGCTTCATCAAAAAATTGTCCGAGAGTGTTACGTTAGGAGGTGTAATTCTGTTTCACTCTGATTTCCTCAGATGTTCTGTCACGAGAGAGCAAGAGGCGAAAGGAGGTGAGTTTTTTTTTAGGTTTTTTTTTTTACCTAATTTTGAAATAGCTTTTGAAACGCTTGAGTCAGTGTTTTTGGTTAGGCTTTGTTAAAGAGACACAAGAAGCTGTAACACTTTTTTTTCCCTCACAGATAATTACAAGACATATTTTAACCTCAAAGCCTGCAGACACATGCTTATTAGCCTGTATTAACATATAGAATATTAGCTTTGTGATATTGTAATACCTCATAAACTAGTACAGAAAAGTACATTACTGTTTTCAGAATCAAGACGTTTCGGCTCCCATCCGGAAGTCATTCTCAATTGTGACTTCCGGATGGGAGCCGAAACGTCTTGATTCTGAAAACAGTGTCCAGATGACTACGACTGAAACCTTTTCTACAATAATTAGCAAGGCATTTTCTTTTCTACACAATTATACCTAAATAATGTCCAAAAACTGCAACCATTTATTGACATGGCCTAGGAAAGTTATTCCACACTTTTGACTAAATAAGAAACCACATCATAACTAATTATTATGATCTGTGCATTTTGCACAGGTTGAGAATTTATTGGTGGTAATTGAGCATCAGCATTGCGCATCAAGAGATGGCTGCAAAACAGCATCAACTTTAACAGCTTGATATCTTGTATGCAAAGTTTTTCCTTGTGTCCTTAGCGAGCTTTGGCTGTGGTATGAGAGAGCAAGAAAGAGAAAAAGCTTTAAAGTTCATGTTATTTCTGTGCTTGTCTTTAGTTGTTTTTCATGTGTGTGTGCATGGCGTACTGTTCGGCCATCGGTGAAACACCCCTGCATCCACGACGAGTGCACGCATTTATGACTTTAATGCTCTGTAAATCATTTAAAATAACTGTTAACATGACTTGATAAATGAATTTTTGAGCAGTTTATGTTCTCTGATCAGGCACTTGGCCAGCAGAGTGCAGGTGGGATCACCAGTCACCATGAGGCTTCTGCAGCTGCCATCACAGCTAGAAAAAGGTAACCATTCCCACACACATAAAAACAGTTTCCCTAATGAAACAGATTCAGTTATGTTGTTTGTATGTGTGTGTGCATGTTAGGTTTAGAGAAGAAGATACCCCTGGTTTGGGAAGAAGACATGCAGATGCAATCCAAGCTCTTGGACAGAAAGGTGACCAATAATGTTCTCATATGATAAAGACACTGGCTTAATATTTGAGTCATTTCTTCAGACTGACTTTACCTAGAATGGATACTACTGTTTCCTCCCATACATCTCATTTTATGCTATAAATGAGTGAGTATGAATGTGTGTTTATGTCTCATTGGGGCAGGAGGAGCTGAAGGCGGATCATGCCTCGTACCTGAGACATTATCCAGAGGTCCGTGCCCTCATATCTGACTTCTTGCAGTTCTTGCTGCTGAGGAAACCAGATGATGTCTTCCAGTTTGCCAGAGAGTACTTCCTCCCTTTTGCCTCCCACCGTCCTCCAGAACCTATCCCAAGATGCATTTGGCGTCGGTGATGAATATGGCGTCCTCAAACGTAATGTTGACAGATTCCTTGGCCGCTTTACACACTTTACACTTTTAAAATGTAAGTATTGGGTTTCAACTCACTCGAATACCTCACAATACAAATGTTAAAGAAAACAAAGGGACCTTAATACCTCAAATGTTCGTTAAATTAATAGACGTGTTACGTGACGTTAGTATTGCTAACTGACGTTGCTAGCTAATCCGCCGCATTTACTGCAGCTCGGTTGCCCTCATCCGACCAAATTACAGCCTCCGAAGCCTTTACTATCAAATTTAAGAGGTTCAGAGGTTGATTTATATCTTACAGAGTTTGTGGCGATTTCATATATAATTTAAAATTCGTATTACGTACATAAATGGACCATGGTGAACAAATTTAGTCAGGTTGTGAACCCTGCTTGGTTTTCAGACAGTTGAGTAATTGTTATAACGTTAACTTTCAAAGTACAGTACAACCGTTTTTGGGATTGATTGCACGGCTAACCTGAACTTGGTTATTTTTCTGCTTAAGCTGCTTTTGTTTGGTGGTGTGAAGCAAAACTTACTCTACCTTTTTTCTTTTTAACACAAAATAGGGCATCCAAGTAAATGATTTCTGGGGGGGTTGTGTCTGTCCTGCTGTGTCACCTATTCCAGTCTTCCCAAGTTTGCATCCTTGTGTTAACATGATTGATAAGTGTTCCCCTTTTCTCTTGTTTTCTGTCTGATTAGGACGATTCTGGAGAAAATGGGCCTGCTGGGGAAAGTGACTCCTTTGCAAGCCAGAAAAAAGGGACAATAAAAACATGCAAAGTATGTCCATGAGATTTTGAAATTATATTTGTTTTAATCATGCAAGTTAATAAACACACTTACACTGCTGAAATGTGTTTTGCTGCTGTTGTTGTTAGCTACCATGATTGATTTCCTCTCACGGCATGCAAGCATCCAGGAGAGGGCATGAGTACTTTGGCCTTGGTGTGTCCTCAGGGATGGAGGCAATTAGGACAGAGGGGTGGTGGAATGCCTCTGTCCCAACACCTCATCCATGAGGACAAACCACAGCCAAGAAGAGGAGAAGGAAAGCCAGAGCTAGTTAAGAGAAAGAGAGAGAGGATGAGCTTCTTCAGTATTTAAAGGAAGACATGAGACAGAGGAGAGCAGAGAGAGAATGGAGAAGCTCTTCTCTCTACTTGAGTGATTGAATAAAAATAAAAAAAATATTGAAGGAATGAATAAATAAAGTAATTGTTAAATACGTGTTTATTTCATTTACAGCTGTCAACTATTTACAACAAAGTACATACATAAGTGGAATATACAGGGTGTCTGCAGTTCCTTAAAAAGTCTTAAATGCAATTTCATAAATATTAGGCCTTAGAAAATGTGTTTATGTATATTTTTGTTCAGTTGAGCAGGGAGTCTCTCGTGGTGCTGCTGGACCTGGATGGGCTCCCACAATTAAGACTCTGGTGTTTTCTGTCAGTGGGACATCATCTGGGGTGGTCTCCAGAGTGTGCTTAGGGTGTCTTGTGGCAAATGGCCACCACCTCATCAGTGATTCTGTGGACGATGCCGTGGACAGTGGAACGAGGCATTGCAAACGCACTGGAGACCACCCTGTATGATGCCCTACTTGCCAGCCAGAAGAGAAACACCAGAATCTCAGTTGTGGCACCCCATTCGTGTCTCCGTTCCTGGTTGAGAAGGTCCAGCAGCACTGCCAGGGCCTCCCTGTGCGTCTTGCTGGTTAAAAAAACCTGTCCAGTACATGAACACTCAGGTTTATCCTGCAGTACAGGGGTCTGGGCTGGTTTAGGGTAAGAAGAAAAAGAAAAACTGTTAATATATATAATAATACAAATATTTAATATTAAAGTAAGGTTAGGGTTATTTGTAAATATGATATGCTAATGTTAACGACTGAATTGTGGAGGATCTAACAATGTGTAATGTTAGCATGTCCATCTTGACAAAAGTTTAAACATTTATATTTGTATGCGCGATTGAACGAGCTCAGGTGGGCGGTCCGGTGGGCTTTAAGAGGTTTTATACATCCAAAAAAAAAAATGTGTAGCCACACACGACCAGTAAAATGACTATTTAATTGGGACTCAGCTTTTAATTGAAGTTGTACGGTACTAACAAGAGTTAGCATTAGCTAGCGTAGCCATTCAAACTGCGGCTGCTATTCCCTTGACAGACGTCGCCTTGGGATTTTCTTTTTGGGGCTTCAGTAAATTAGCCTAACCACTTCTCTGGTATCTAAGTTTGGTGGTTGAAAACTTCTCGAAAAAACTTCAATTAGCTGTGTCCGTATTTCATAATATGTCATAAGAACTTTGCTGGATCCATGCCTCTATACTATCATTATATATCATATACACTTTGCCAGACGGTCTTTCTAGTCTCGTTGTCCTGTGCCTGTGCCCGTTAGTATTGCTGCCTGTGCCCGTTAGGAACACCACAATGGGCAGTAATGAGTCTCTGGAGGACTTACTACTTTCTACTATAACTACTACTCAACAGCCAGCAGTTAGATACTGCTACTCTTCCACTAGGTGGTGGGCACGCATCACACTCAGACACTTCTATTGTCTGTCCCTACAGTCCTACTGTATCCTATTTACTCAATGAATTGCCTGCACATGGGAAGATCAAATCTGAGCATATAAATGCGCAGTTGAATAGACTGTAGCTAGAGTCGCTAGCTTGGCTTAAGTTTGGACCAAACAAAGGCGTTTCTGACTTCCGAATTTGGAAACGAAAGCAGCCTGCCACACTTGTTGCGTTCAGAGGTACAGTATCACTCCCTCCGGGAAATAAACGACGCCATGGTTCTGGATACTGATGGATTTATTGCCTTTCTCATTCTTTTCTCCGCTATCACGTTCACCGTCAATGAAATCCACCGTCAAACTACAGTATGACAATGTAGAACATAAACACATTCACATATATTGCAAAAAACTCAAATACACTCGGGAAACACAAACATACTTTACATACCTCGCTGGCTGCATATAACCAAGAGGGAATGAGTTCTTGAAATACCCCGATCAAAATACAAAAATGAAAAACATCTTTTCTTCTTTGCAACTTCTTTAGAACTTTAAATTCACATGCAGAGATATTAACTTCTTACCAAAAGTCCGTTTTCTTTTTCTTTTTCTTTTTCTTTTTCTTTTTCTTTTTCTTTTTCTTTTTCTTCTTCTTCTTTCTTCTTCTTCTTTCTTCTTCTTCTGTTGTGTTTTATGGCGGTTGGCGTCCCTAATTGCGCATTACCAAAAGTCCGTTTTTTCCTGTTGCATCTTTCAAAAATGTCCGTGTGTAACGCATATGTACTTTAGTTCCTACTTAACATAAGCACTCAATATGCATGAATTAATTTAAACAAACATAACAAAAACATGTTAAAACGACAGAAATAATATGTATGGAAATTATAGAACATATTAATTGAAAGATGTTGTTGGCGTCTGAAATCAGTTGCTTTAATCTCACACATGAGTGAAGTACAAAATGATTAATTATACTGTACTATGTGCCAGAAAATGGCTCTTGAGTGGTAAAGCAATGCTACTACAGTAGGCTATGTTACAGGTCAAAGCTTTTACAGTTTGACTATGTGCTGCTAAAGTCTCTCTGCTTGTTCCTCAAAACTGATACTTTTCCCTCATGTCATTACACATACTGTCCTCAAACTGTCAGCTGTTTCAACTCGCTTATTTGCAAAAAGAAAAGTCTGGAGAAGCTTATTCCTTAATTTGGCATTTATTAAAGAATTGGAGGATCAAAAGCATCTTGTACAAGGATCTTTTCTATTCAGAAAACCACAGTCAGCAAGCTGTTAATCTGTAGCCATCATCCTAAAAAAGAATGCTATTCTTAACATTACACAGAGTTTTAAATGAAAATGTACAACTATCTGATAGGTTTCTACAGAGGTGGGAGGAGCTGTGGTTTAGACTTAGCTCTCCCTTCTGGTGTGCACAGGCTGGTCCCAGCCTCTAGGCACACGATTCCACCCTTCGCGTGGAGACAGCACCCTAGTGGAGGAATCCTCACACTTCCTCTGTTTGTAAGTTGCCAAAGTCTCTGCTTCGTTCCCCAAAACTGATACTTTTCCTCTCTCATGGTCATTACAATACATACTGTCCTCAGTACATGATGTTCTTTCTGATATCCCTGTTTCTTTGTATAAATGTAAGCCTGTTTGCAACAGCTAATCAACATTTCCCTACAGTCAGCAGTCTGCAGGACAACACTTTAAATTGTTTAAACCTCATGCCCTGTGTGTGTGTGTGTATATGTGTAAAAAGTTTCAACATGGTATTAATATAATAGGCAATCAACCTTCATTAAAATTTTTAATTCTCACAAAACCAAAACCTCAGTATTGACTGGTGTACTTTACTTTGAGCAATCCCGGGAAACCAACTTTCCTCCGTTGGTCATTAAAATTTTTAATTCCTGTTTCTTTGTATAACAAAACCAAAACCAGTCTGCAAGTAGGCAATCAACCTTTCATTAAAATTTTTAATTTCACAAAACCAAACCCCAGTATTGACTGGTTGAGCAAGTTTGTCCAGTTCTTGTTTTTCTTCTAATCGCTCTTCTTTCTGTTTCTGTTTCTCTCGGTCAGATTCATCATGTCAGCCAAAGACACGGTGATATGTAATAAAAATAGCCATTCAGACGACTTTGTGTGCAGACCGCAGGTCTATCCTTAACAAAGTTCATGAGAAGAACCTGATAACTCAACGTGAGTACAACAACCTTAAAAACATCAACAAAGAAGATGAAGAGGGCGTCATTGAGCTTGTGGATAAGATCATCAATAAGGGAGAGGACACCTGCCAAGCCTTCCTGGACCTCCTGCAAACTGATGAGAACATTAAATTGACTTACCCAGAGCTGAAGAACCTACAGTTGAACAACAGCTGCTTTTACCTAACCCTGTCCAAGCTTGTTCAAGTGACACCAGTGGTACGTTAACATATATGACCTTGGTATAGGAACGACTGTGTCTAGTATTCCTCATATGTCAGCTAATTGTGTGTGTGTCACACGGTTGCCTTCTTATGGCTTCATCAAAAATTGTCCGAGAGTGTTACGTTAGGAGGTGTAATTCTGTTTCACTCTGATTTCCTCAGATGTTCTGTCACGAGAGAGAGCAAGAGGCGAAAGGAGGTGAGTTTTTTTTAGGTTTTTTTTTTTACCTAATTTTGAAATAGCTTTTGAAACGCTTTGAGTCAGTGTTTTTGGTTAGGCTTTGTTAAAGAGACACAAGAAGCTGTAACACTTTTTTCCCTCACAGATAATTACAAGACATATTTTAACCTCAAAGCCTGCAGACACATGCTTATTAGCCTGTATTAACATATAGAATATTAGCTTTGTGATATTGTAATACCTCATAAACTAGTACAGGTTCAGAGGTTGATTTATATCTTACAGAGTTTGTGGCGATTTCATATATAATTTAAAATTCGTATTACGTACATAAATGGACCATGGTGAACAAATTTAGTCAGGTTGTGAACCCTGCTTGGTTTTCAGACAGTTGAGTAATTGTTATAACGTTAACTTTCAAAGTACAGTACAACCGTTTTTGGGATTGATTGCACGGCTAACCTGAACTTGGTTATTTTTCTGCTTAAGCTGCTTTTGTTTGGTGGTGTGAAGCAAAACTTACTCTACCTTTTTTCTTTTTAACACAAAATAGGGCATCCAAGTAAATGATTTCTGGGGGGGTTGTGTCTGTCCTGCTGTGTCACCTATTCCAGTCTTCCCAAGTTTGCATCCTTGTGTTAACATGATTGATAAGTGTTCCCCTTTTCTCTTGTTTTCTGTCTGATTAGGACGATTCTGGAGAAAATGGGCCTGCTGGGGAAAGTGACTCCTTTGCAAGCCAGAAAAAAGGGACAATAAAAACATGCAAAGTATGTCCATGAGATTTTGAAATTATATTTGTTTTAATCATGCAAGTTAATAAACACACTTACACTGCTGAAATGTGTTTTGCTGCTGTTGTTGTTAGCTACCATGATTGATTTCCTCTACGGCATGCAAGCATCCAGGGAGAGGGCATGAGTACTTGGCCTTGGTGTGTCCTCAGGGATGGAGGCAATTAGGACAGAGGGGTGGTGGAATGCCTCTGTCCCAACACCTCATCCATGAGGACAAACCACAGCCAAGAAGAGGAGAAGGAAAGCCAGAGCTAGTTAAGAGAAAGAGAGAGAGGATGAGCTTCTTCAGTATTTAAAGGAAGACATGAGACAGAGGAGAGGAGAGCAGAGAGAGAATGGAGAAGCTCTTCTCTCTACTTGAGTGATTGAATAAAAATAAAAAAAATATTGAAGGAATGAATAAATAAAGTAATTGTTAAATACGTGTTTATTTCATTTACAGCTGTCAACTATTTACAACAAAGTACATACATAAGTGGAATATACAGGGTGTCTGCAGTTCCTTAAAAAGTCTTAAATGCAATTTCATAAATATTAGGCCTTAGAAAATGTGTTTATGTATATTTTTGTTCAGTTGAGCAGGGAGTCTCTCGTGGTGCTGCTGGACCTGGATGGGCTCCCACAATTAAGACTCTGGTGTTTTCTGTCAGTGGGACATCATCTGGGGTGGTCTCCAGAGTGTGCTTAGGGTGTCTTGTGGCAAATGGCCACCACCTCATCAGTGATTCTGTGGACGATGCCGTGGACAGTGGAACGAGGCATTGCAAACGCACTGGAGACCACCCTGTATGATGCCCTACTTGCCAGCCAGAAGAGAAACACCAGAATCTCAGTTGTGGCACCCCATTCGTGTCTCCGTTCCTGGTTGAGAAGGTCCAGCAGCACTGCCAGGGCCTCCCTGTGCGTCTTGCTGGTTAAAAAAACCTGTCCAGTACATGAACACTCAGGTTTATCCTGCAGTACAGGGGTCTGGGCTGGTTTAGGGTAAGAAGAAAAAGAAAAACTGTTAATATATATAATAATACAAATATTTAATATTAAAGTAAGGTTAGGGTTATTTGTAAATATGATATGCTAATGTTAACGACTGAATTGTGGAGGATCTAACAATGTGTAATGTTAGCATGTCCATCTTGACAAAAGTTTAAACATTTATATTTGTATGCGCGATTGAACGAGCTCAGGTGGGCGGTCCGGTGGGCTTTAAGAGGTTTTATACATCCAAAAAAAAAATGTGTAGCCACACACGACCAGTAAAATGACTATTTAATTGGGACTCAGCTTTTAATTGAAGTTGTACGGTACTAACAAGAGTTAGCATTAGCTAGCGTAGCCATTCAAACTGCGGCTGCTATTCCCTTGACAGACGTCGCCTTGGGATTTTCTTTTGGGGCTTCAGTAAATTAGCCTAACCACTTCTCTGGTATCGGGTGGTTGAAAACACTCCTGCTCTAAGTTTGTACCAGTTATTATGGCACAAAACATTCCGGTTTTCCTCGAAGCCATAGTGATTCAAAGAGTTGTTTTAGCTAGACAATGACCGGAAGTGCATGACCGGAAGTGTCACACAAAAAACTTCAATTAGCTGTGTCCGTATTTCATAATATGTCATAAGAACTTTGCTGGATCCATGTCTCTATACTATCATTATATATCATATACACTTTGCCAGACGGTCTTTCTAGTCTCGTTTGGAACTGAAACTTCTTGCCAAACTAACCAATTAACATTAGTCCTAATCCCTGAAGCCCTTTCTCTTGTAAAGCCGATAACACTTCCAATAAAGCATAGACATCACCTTTGTCTTTGCGTGGTTTTTCTGAGTTGCAGCCCCTTCTTCGCTTCACTCTGGTGCCCCAATAAGGAATAGGCTCATTGCTGCCTGTGCCCGTTAGTAGGAACACCACAATGGGCAGTAATGAGTCTCTGGAGGACTTTCTACTATAACTACTACTCAACAGCCAGCAGTTAGATACTGCTACTCTTCCACTAGGTGGTGGGCACGCATCACACTCAGACACTTCTATTGTCTGTCCCTACAGTCCTACTGTATCCTATTTACTCAATGAATTGCCTGCACATGGGAAGATAAAATCTGAGCATATAAATGCGCAATTGAATAGACTGTAGCTAGAGTCGCTAGCTTGGCTCAGGTTTGGACCAACGCCCTCAAAGGTATTTCTGACTTCCGAGTTTGGAAACGAAAGCAGCCTGCCACACTTGTTACGTTCAGAGGTACAGTCTCCCTAAAGTACAATCTGGAGGGAAAACTTCCTGACAGTAAGTTACCAAAGAGTTATCTAATCACCACTGTATTGTTGAAGCTATGATAGTTTACAAGTACAGTAGTTAACTTACGGTACTTTGCATGCAGTTGTCGTAGAAAAGGGTTTAAGTTAGCTCGGTTACATTCTGACTGTGTAACGCCAGTCTGTAGGACCGGATGTACAATATAGAAAATGACACAAGTTAGCTTGAGTCCCAACTAGCTAGTTAACTACATTTTAAAAAGCCATGTTGGCTCATTTTGAAGACTAACCCACAGAACGCTCGCTGCTGTGCCTTGTTTGGCGTCTGAAATCAGTTGCTTTAATCTCACACATGAGTGAAGTACAAAATGATTAATTATACTGTACTATGTGCCAGAAAATGGCTCTTGAGTGGTAAAGCAATGCTACTACAGTAGGCTATGTTACAAAAAGCTTTCACAGTTTGACCCTACAAACCAAAACCCCAGTATTGACTGGTGTACTTTACTTTGAGCAAGTTTGTCCAGTTCTTGTTTTCTTCTAATCGTCTTCTTTCTGTTTCTCTCGGTCAGATTGATCATGTCAGCCAAAGACACGGTGATATGTAATAAAATAGCCATTCAGACAGCTTTGTGTGCAGACCGCAGGTTTATCCTTAACAAAGTTCATGAGAAGAACCTGATAACTCAACGTGAGTACAACAACCTTAAAAACATCAACAAAGAAGATGAAGAGGGGCACGTCATTGAGCTTGTGGATAAGATCATCAATAAGGGAGAGGACACCTGCCAAGCCTTCCTGGACCTCCTGCAAACTGATGAGAACATTAAATTGACTTACCCAGAGCTGAAGAACCTACAGTTGAACAACAGCTGCTTTTTACCTAACCCTGTCCAAGCTTGTTCAAGTGACACCAGTGGTACGTTAACATATATGACCTTGGTATAGGAACGACTGTGTCTAGTATTCCTCATATGTCAGCTAATTGTGTGTGTGTCACACGAAGTTGCCTTCTTATGGCTTCATCAAAAAATTGTCAGAGAGTGTTACGTTAGGAGGTGTAATTCTGTTTCACTCTGATTTCCTCAGATGTTCTGTCACGAGAGAGCAAGAGGCGAAAGGAGGTGAGGTTTTTGGGGTTTTTTTAACCTAATTTTGAAATAGCTTTTGAAACGCTTGAGTCAGTGTTTTTGGTTAGGCTTTGTTAAAGAGACACAAGAAGCTGTAACACTTTTTTTTCCCTCACAGATAATTACAAGACATATTTTAACCTCAAAGCCTGCGGACACATGCTTATTAGCCTGTATTAACATATAGAATATTAGCTTTGTGATATTGTAATACCTCATAAACTAGTACAGAAAAGTACATTACATGTTAAGTAAAAGTCTTGGAGCATAAAATATTGAAATGTCAACAATGAGCCACTCCAGTTAGTTTTTTCATTATGTGTTTGTGTCCAACTGTTTGCCTTGTTTTTAGGACTTGCAGTATCAGTTGAACAGCCAGCCTACCGGCCTCTGTGTGATCATGAACAACGAGAATTTCATGCAGAACAAAACAAGAAGTGGAACCAACAAAGATGCTCGTATGTTACAGAGCAGACAGATTTGCAGTTTTACACTATTCCTGTCCTTACTGTTGGTAGTTGAAGCTTAACTAGGTTGTTTTTTTTGTTTTATTAAAATTTCCTGCAGAAAGTTTGGCAGAGGTGTTCAGCTGGCTGGGGTTCAGAGTGCTGATGTGTAAAGACCAAACCAAGGACCAGATGGATCGGGCACTGAAATGCTTTGCTTCTCTGAGCGACCTCTCTCAGCTGCAGGAGTTCAGTGTTAAGGAGTGGTCCGGCAGCGGATTCACTGATCTTCAGCAGGCTCCTAAGCATGGCGATGCCTTTATCTGCTGTATTCTTAGTCATGGAGAAGAGGGTGTAGTCTTTGGGTGCGATGATGAGGCCCTCTCCATTAAACAAATAACTCGAACTTTCAAGGCCTCCAACCGATCAGCCCTCACCGGCAAGCCCAAAATGTTCCTGATCCAGGCCTGCCAGGGAGGGAACATTCAGTGTGGAGTGTTATGTAAAGATCTGCAGGCTGATGATTGTCATTCACTCCCCATCCCTGAGGAAGCCGATGTTCTAGTTGCCATTGCCACTGTTGAAGATCATGTATCATTTAGACACAGAATAGATGGGAGCTGGTTCGTCCAATCTGTGTGTCAGCAGCTGAAGGAGGGCTGCCCGAGGTAAATGTAAAACTCAAAATGAAATATCGAGTTAGTCTTGTGACTTGAAATATCCAAAAATCAATAACATCCACAATATTTAGTATTTTGTAGATCTGATGATAAGATCGTTACTATGCAGTGTATACTGTGCACTGTATTTGATCATAATATTGGGATCATAATGGGTTTTTTTGTACACTGTATATTGTTTTAGGGGTGAAGACATCGTCACCATCCTCCACCGCGTGAACAATGAAGTAGGCCAGAAAGAGGCCTCCAGGGAACCTGGTACAGCGAAGCAGATGCCTCAAGTTAGGTTCACCCTGATGAAGACACTTGTGTTGTCACCACATCACAACTGAAGCTTAATCACCACAAATCATGTAAACACAGCATACTTTATGTTTTAATTAAGGATGTATAATTAACTCAGGGGAAGAGTTTTCTTGAAAATGTACTCTTTTTATCATTCTAAATCTTTTATTTTTAAATCATCACATTGAATCATTGTCTTTTATATATATTTTATATATCAAAGATTTTTGTCGCAGTATAAACCTGTTTTTTGATTGGTGGTGGGTCCAGGTTTTAATGAGTGGCGGTTAACATAAGCTTTATGGAGTTATACTACTTCACCAGAACTTTTTAACCAACATAAGCCCTGAATACTGGTGACATTGCAAATTAGTTCATAATGTAAAAAGGTATTTTTATTGCCTATGCATATTTAGTATTGGATACTGTTCCAAAAGCAATATTTTTTATTGCTTTAAGTAAGTAAGTTATTCTTCTTTTTATGGCTTATTCAAACACAACCAGTACAGCTTTAGTTAATTTATATGAAAAACGTAAAATAGATGCCAAAAAGACCAATAACTGCATAATAAAGAGAAAAGCCATTTAAGGACTGCAGTTGAAAATTAGCCAGCTGATTAAACACGGACACATTTAAAGAAATGTTGATTCATGTGCGTAGTCCTTATGAATAAAGACATGAAATGAAATGTATGAGTGTATTTCTTCACTTCCTTTTAAAAACAATTACCGTTTATTGCTGTTGTTTTGAACTTTCCCTTTTTATTCTTAATAGCTAAAAACACAAGATTTTATAGAATAACATTTTAATAGAATGTATTTGTGCGCACTTCAGTTTACTTTTTGGATTCGGCTGCGCACGTACAACCGTCTTTACGGTACTACAGCGTCGTTGCCATGACAACTCGGATTTGTTCGTCTTCTTTTCCGTTTTGGAAAAGGGGCCGTTTATAGAAGTACAGATAAGGACTGCTTGACAGAAAAATGACAATAACAACCTATCTGTCACAATAAAAGTCTGTCTTATAAAGCTGTTCCAACTACGTAGGGACTTATTTTACTACCGGGAGTGTCTGCCATTAAATAAAGGCAGCGTTAATGATGGAAGCCCCGCTGGAAGACGAGACTCCTGCCGGTGCCTTAGCGGGGATTGAAGGACCCGACCACGCAGAGGAGTTGAAAGCCTCTGACGAAGCTATCACATTCATGTCCAGCATTGGTGAGTTGTCAGTATTCTTTATAGGCGAGTCTGGAGTGTCAACAGGAGACAGAAACTGCGTACGACTGAGAGGTAGCACCACCTGGTTTTGGCACATCTTGAGTTGGCCCAGACACATAGACAGAAAATAAGCTTTAGAAATATATTTTGAAACTGTCCATTGTGGCTCATATCCAAACTTAAGTCTTCTCTCAGAGCCTGCAGAGCTGCAGAAGTGTGTGTTTCCAGACTCTCTGGTGACTGTGTCAGAGGGCGGCCGAGACCTGGGGAAGTTCAGTGTGACGGTGGAGTTTGCCCGTAGACTCCAGCAGCCCTGTCTGCTGCTGCATGCTCAGAGCCAGGGAGCCATTGATGACTCCCCCTGTGGAACAACAGTGACAGGTGAGGGGAGGCTGCAGCTGCAAACACAGGTTGATCTTTATTGTTTTGTCCATTTACTGATGTTTCAGTCTCTTCATGTCCTTTGTCCTGCCTTCATTGCCCATTTAAGCCTATCTAACCACGGACCTGGAGGTGCTGGAGGAAGATTACCGCGAGTATATCAAGGTGAGTCATCGCAAGCTTCCCATACTGTCTCATTTTAACACACATGGATCAGCTGTTGTGAAAACATTATACCCTGGCGCTTGCCTGCCTTTCATTCTTATGCCACATCTTTCTGTTTTTATTTTGCACTCCGTGCCTTCAAACACATTTGAATCCCTTTCAGCTTGAGGGCCACAGTTTGGACAAGAGGTGTCAGTTGGTGCAGCATGACAGGCAGATGGTGATCGACAAAGTTACCACTGTAGGAGAGGTGAGAGAAGAAACGAGAAGAAAGTTTTCATTATATCATCTTATGACAATGTGGTTTTTGTTTTGCACAGTGTTACACCACCATCCATAAAAGTCTTGCTCGGAGATGTCAACAAACCTGCTGTTGGGAAATTACTGTAAAGTGTAATGTTTTTGTGTGTGAACGTGTGTGTGTGTGTGTGCAGGAGGTGACGAAGGAGAGCGTTTCTTATCCCATGTCTGTCCTAAGAGGGCTGGTAACAGAGGGTTCCAACTTGCTGCTGATGCGCCTGATTGCTCTTAGGAAGAAGTTGCCAGAACACATGACCTTCATCTCCTTCAACCAGGGATTACGCATCATCCACACCACTTTTGTAAGTAGCTATGCCAGTGAGACCTCTTGCTCATTCTGTGTGTGGCTTGAATAGCGAACTCCTATTATCTGTTTCTCTGTGGTCAGAGCGAGCTGGGTCTGAAGCAGCTGGAGGTTGGGGATGAGACGGTCGAGGTATTTGGGGTGGAGAGGATTGTTCACTCTATGGAGGACAGCCCCACTACCTGGCAGTGCTACTTCCTGGCTGATGGGTAAGCTCAATGACTATACCTCTTCAGGTTCTTACACTTGTTGGACAGTCTCACTGCCCACCACTGTGGATCCCTGTTGATTGTACACTAATACAATTCTTTGTTTGCAGCGTGTTTAGGGCTGCATGATTAATCAAATTAAAGGTTTTGGTAAGTTTTAGTGCTGTATTGTGGTAATACACTGAAATCTGGTCAATAGCAACAACTGCATATGACTTAGTATAGTAGTTAGTATTTAAGATGACTGTTTATACCACTGTTAATGGACACAGATGGAGACATTGTATGGGCATAAAGACAGACAAAATTAAATCATCAGTGACATATCAAAAGGGACTTGACATTGAGTTTTTTTTCTGTTCTTACTGTGTAACATGTCAGTTGCAGATCCAGGTTTGTGGATCTTTACTCTGCAAGTTACGAATAATTAGCAAGGCATTTTCTTTTCCACACAATTATACCTAAATAATGTCCAAAAACTGCAACCATTTATTGACATGGCCTAGGAAAGTTATTCCACACTTTTGACTAAATAAGAAACCACATCATAACTAATTATTATGATCTGTGCATTTTGCACAGGTTGAGAATTTATTGGTGGTAATTGAGCATCAGCATTGCGCATCAAGCGATGGCTGCAAAACAGCATCAACTTTAACAGCTTGATATCTTGTATGCAAAGTTTTTCCTTGTGTCCTTAGCGAGCTTTGGCTGTGGTATGAGAGAGCAAGAAAGAGAAAAAGCTTTAAAGTTCATGTTATTTCTGTGCTTGTTTTTAGTTGTTTTTCATGTATGTGTGCATGGGGTACTGTTCGGCCATTGGTGAAACACCCCTGCATCCACGACGAGTGCACGCATTTATGACTTTAATGCTCTGTAAATCATTTAAAATAACTGTTAACATGACTTGATAAATGAATTTTTGAGCAGTTTATGTTCTCTGATCAGGCACTTGGCCAGCAGAGTGCAGGTGGGATCACCAGTCACCATGAGGCTTCTGCAGCTGCCATCACAGCTAGAAAAAGGTAACCATTCCCACACACATAAAAGCAGTTTCCCTAATGAAACAGATTCAGTTATGATGTTTGTATGTGTGTGTGCATGTTAGGTTTAGAGAAGAAGATACCCCTGGTTTGGGAAGAAGACATGCAGATGCAATCCAAGCTCTTGGACAGAAAGGTGACCAATAATGTTCTCATATGATAAAGACACTGGCTTAATATTTGAGTCATTTCTTCAGACTGACTTTACCTAGAATGGATACTACTGTTTCCTCCCATACATCTCATTTTACGCTATAAATCATTTGAACAGAACAGAATATGAATGTGTGTTTATGTCTCATTGGGGCAGGAGGAGCTGAAGGCGGACCATGCCTCGTACCTGAGACATCATCCAGAGGTCCGTGCCCTCATATCTGACTTCTTGCAGTTCTTGCTGCTGAGGAAACCAGATGATGTCTTCCAGTTTGCCAGAGAGTACTTCCTCCCTTTTGCCTCCCACCGTCCTCCAGAACCAAGCCTGAAAGCCCCCTCACTCTGAAAGCACACCTGAGGGCACATCTCACATGCTCCATGCCTTTTTATAGCTTTCTGTTCATTTATCATTTTAACTTGAGATTAAATTTTAAAATAACATTTGGTTACGCTCTTGTCTTTTCTCCTGAGTGACTGATGACTAGTAGTATAAAAGGAAACATGGTGGAGATGCACAACAACTTTCAAACCTGAGACTCCACCTGAGCTGTGTAATCTTGCTATAAAACTTTAGTGACCTGAATAAAGTGGTTTGTTTCAAACAGTGGTTGTAGTTTCATTTTGTTACCCTGCCAATCTTATCTGGGTAAATCAGTTACAGTTTGTCGGAACAATGAGATTTTAAGGTTTGTTTAACTCACAGTCAAACTCAAACTAGGAGAAAACGAGTGTTTCTTCAAAATAAAAGTGTAAAATGTAAAACAGACAAACAAAAAAGTTACATAATCAAAGACGTGCTACAGCCTTCTCCAAATAGGTAAAACTGGAGCAGTATGACAATCGTGCAGACTGGTCTTGGGTCACTACTTTCGTAGGCTAATCCGAAATACGAATTACTTGGCAATATTTCAAATCCCTTGTGTCTTCATTATCTACAAACATGGCTTTTATACTGAAGGGTTTAAGCGGAAGCGACAACTCTTAAAAACTGGCGCTCATTTCCTCTTAAAATGAAAGCAACTAGTGGTAAGCGTACGAACATGACGCAAGAGAAGTTACTGCCACAGCTAAAATTTAATTTGTGAATTTTTCGCACTCAAAAAGGATTTTGTTTGACAGAGTTACAGAAGACGCATCTTCTAGCTTCTTGGACGTAAGCTGAGAACGGTAACGTTAAGTTTTAACGTCGAAGTTGACTCGCTGACAGAAACGTAGTTAATGTAAGTTAGCTTTACAGTTTGTAACTTACCCCTAGCTATTGTACATTATGTCAAGTCTATGGAGTAACCTAAAAGTTAGGCTGTTGACTGAAATGTAATGTTAACGTTAAATTGACTTGACGTTACATCATTTTTGTAGTGCTGTCCAGGCTTGAGTCAAAACTTTTTAAAAGTTTCGTGAAGTTAAACAAACGTCAGAACCCCGGCTGGCGTTCTCAGTGACGTCACCGCAGCATATTCCCGGCTTTTAGCACTCAGTGGTTAAAAAACAGGCCTACTATATAATAATAGTAAATCGTATTTACATAGCACAGAAAATATGACAAAGTGGTTTCCAAAAGGCAAATATAAGACAATAATAAAAACCAGTAGTAAACAGTAAAAGTTAAAATCAAGAACAAAATAAACAAAAGCTCTGTCCCCGTTAGTCTTAAACCTATTCAGCCAACATGTTCCTGTCTGAAGACTCAGACTGCCTACAGGTTGATAAAGGGAGAGCAACTCTTTTAATCTGGGACCAGGCCGTGAAGTGCTTTAAAAGTAACGTGTTAAAAATATGTCTACAGTGATCTTACTGTACTTTCTGATTATGTTTTATTACCTACGGTGTAAATTATTATTTCTTTAATATTCGTGTAGCCACATCAAGTATAGAGGTGGATTTTGGTAATGCAAAAATGACTTTTTATTGTACTGCATGGTTTATGTGGATTTGCATGGTCTTACAGTGATATTTGATATTGCATTTTTCTAAAAATCCATCAAGTTTTTTTCTGTCAAAGGTAGTTTATCAAGCCAGTCTTTCAAGTTCATGTAATGTTTAACTTATTCCATTTTACTTTCCCCAACAAATGCACACTCCTGCTTTCTGCCTCTCTGATAGCACCAACCTGTAGAGCGCAGTGAGCTGAGCACCAGGCCTGTGCTGGTGGGAGTGGGTCTGTGATGGATAGGCTTAGGCTGTCCCGCATAGATGAGGAGCTGGAGTCCTCTGAGGTTGCAGCTCTCTGCTTCTTGTGTCGTGATGTAGTCAACAGGAAACGCCTGGAGGGGGTGAGCACCATATACCTCGTAGTGTTTTTGCACTTGTCTAACAATATTTTGCGAAGCTTTACCAAAGCCAAATTCACAAAGTGCTTCATAGTCAGGACAAACTAAAGAAATGGAGACAAAGGAAAGAAATCAGCAAAAGGCAAAAGTAGAAAAAAAAAACACATTGTATCAAAGCATAGCTGTAGAAACAGGCCTTAAAGGATCATTATCAGTGAAACTTGATTTTTTTTTTTTGGTAGCAGTCATAGTTGTGACTTATTTCTTTACCTCCAAACATCACTCCCACTCTTTTAAACTCAAAATATAGTTTTTGTGGCAAAATGTAAGTCACTGTCACACTGTCTATGAAGGAGATGTGTTTAGACAGCTTTTCTCTCCCATTGCGAACATTCTCAGCTGTTGCACCTTGTTTCCTTTGAAGGTTTGTCTTCTCAAAGGTTTGTTTGTGTATTTCTTGGTTGTTCTCATACAGGTCAGGGATGCAAAGGGGCTGTTTTTGAGACTAGAAGAAAAATGTCTGCTGGAGAACGATTTCTTCCTTTCTCAGCTGCTCCAAACTATCCGTCGAGCAGACCTGCTCAGCCTCCTGGAGGCAGACAGCAGGCAACCAGAAGAAACCGACGCAAATCCCATCCTGTCAGATTACAGGTAAAAGCAGAAAGAAATTTACTGTAACTAGAAGAGATAACAGTATGGCAGGATTACAATACAGTCAGTTTTATTCCCAAAGTTTTAGTCTTTTTTCCCCTTTTTTTGTCTGTCCCTCTCTTTCTCCTTTCCACTCTTCTGCTCGTTGTGTCAGGGTGATGCTGTACAAAATATATGAGGACATGACTCAGGAAAATCTCAACAAGATGAAGTTCCTGTTGTGCAGCAAGCTGGGCAGAAGACAAGTTGAGACATGCCATGTGAGAACACACCCGCCCACCTTGCCAGTTATATAAGAAATTATGACATGTAGGCTTCACTAACATCTAATATACAACATTAGACACTAAATGTATAGTTAATAGTAAAAAGTTAAACTCTCTTAACTGCAATCAGCATACCAAAATGATTGCACATTTTTTCTGTGAACAGTGGTGCACTAACCAAAATTCATAACTACTTCAAAATGTTCTATGTTACATTTCCCTGCAACTTAAGTGAAATCCTGTTTTTGTTTTTTCTTAATAAAGTGTCCCCAATATGTTTTAATGTGAATTTATCAGCTTCATAATAGGAACATTAAAAACTAGAAGGTTTTGCCAAGGTTGTATCAAACAAAAATGTACAGTTTAGTTTGGTAAATACACAGTTTAGTGCATTCAGTAGATTTCATCATGGGTTCTCTAAATTTAAGTGCAATCAGCAGGGAGGACTTCAGTTCCATATAAAGTATATGATGATGTAGGATCCTCTGGTGGTCATTTTGGACATCCTCAGCTTTGATCAGCGATGGCTGGTTGCATGTCTTAACACACATACAACCTTCCTGTATCAAATTAAAATAGATTTTATTTTATTTAATTTTTTTTGACTACTAGTTAGACGTTAGCATCATTTGATTTGCTATGTTAGTGTGATGGCTAATTAGCTTTACATACAGTATTTTATTACTGAAGTGACCTACAGCCATTTTGCATGTTTTTATATTTTTTCTGTTTTTATCTACTATTTGTGTATATTCATTCAACATGAACACTAGGCTTCCATAGGAATGCTCACCCAGCTTTTGGCACATTTACTGTGTATTGATAACTCTACCAGACAGTTATTACTGCACCAGTAGTGATTTCTATATTTTCGATGCAGCTGCAAAGCCTCCACACACGCACAGACACAAACAAGTGTTCTCTGTTGATTACAGACAGCACTGGATGTGTTTGCTGAAATGGAAAAGACTGGTTTACTGTCAGATAAAAATCTTCGTGAGCTGTATACAATACTGCAGGAGTTGGATCAACAACTGGCATTGACTGTAAAGCACTACAGTCTAGGTATTAGACGCACTTACACGTACAAGCACAAACGCATTTAAATTTTGTGTTACAATGAAATTCATCAAATGATGTTCTCTTTTCAGGTGTAACCCCGCCAAGTCAAACTACATTACCTTCTCATATCAGCATGGATTACCAGGTGTGTGTGTATAAATGTGTGTTTGTGTACAGCTAATTCTATAATGAGCCAGTTTACTGAGGACTGGGACTTCTTCTTCCCACAGAGGGACAGCACCACCCCTCAGCCGACTCAGCCTGTTCTGTCGATATCTGAGACTCGGTCCAGCTGTAAGTCACTCTTTTTCACTCACTGACTCCCCGTTCGTTTCAGCACACAGCCATTGAATAATTACCGCTAATGGCTTGGTTACAGCTTCATAACCTTCCACTTACTGCTACAGATATCCACTCTCATGCTATTATTTTTATTGTACACATACAAGGGATGTAAGTTTCCGCTGTCTTTGTTTTTCAGATGAAAGCGAGAGTGTTTTCTCTGATGCAGAGCCCTGCTCTCTTGCTGATCAGGTAACCGTTTACACAAACACACATTATACATTCATTCATCCATCCATCAGAACATTAATGTTTCTGCTTTGTCTTTGTGGGTGTGATTGTGCCCTTTAGACAGAGTACTACGCTCTGATTCATAACCCTCGTGGTGTGTGTGTGGTCATCAGCAATGAGAAATTCCTGGGAACACAGCTGAAAGATAGAGGAGGGACTAAGCAGGATGAGAGTACGTATCCTTGTGTTTGAACAGCCATGTGATCTGATTTGTATGCACTGCTTATCTGTTAATTACCCAGCACCAGTCAGGGTTGTGGATGCTCAGAATACTTATCACATATCATCACATATGATATGATGATGTAAAGTTAAAAAATAAAAAATCTACCAGTATGTTTCAATACGTCTCTCTTTTATGTGACACAGAGGCTCTGCACATGGTGTTCACCAGCCTTGGCTTTACTGTGATGGTATACAACAACTTGACTGCAGAAGCCATGCGGCGTGAGCTAAAAAATCTGAGCACAAGGAATTTTTTGGATGATGATGCCTTGGTGAGCAGTGTCACACGCCTTCAGAGCTGAAACATCAGTGATACTTATTATTATACTTTATTTTTTACTCTTAAAAAAGGTTGACATTTTGGAAATACCCCTGTTGCTTTATTGCAGAGAGTTAGATGAGAAGATCAATGCTAGTCTCATGTCTGTACAGTTAATATGAAGCTGCAGCCAGCAGCCCGGCCAAGAAATAGTCCGGCACATACATTTTTACACAGATTAAAACAAACAACATATAAAATGTTAATTAGTGAACTTTAGAGGTGCTGGTAGGTGGATTTTGTTTCCTTTGGATGGAGCCACGCTAGTTTTTTTTGGGGGGGGGGGTTTCTCCCTGTTTCCAGTCTTTAAGCTAAGCTAACCAGCTGCTGGCTAAACAGCGTATCGGCAAGTCTTAAAAAGCATTGAAATATGTTTCCTCTTAAAAAGGTATTTAAAAGTCTAACATTGTCTCTAGTAATGTTAGTCAAAATGTTTTTGCATCTGATTGCGGGCTGTCGGGCAACGTTATAAACTGGAAGTGGGATGGTTGTGACTAATTTGTGTGCACACGAAGATGTTCAGTCCTTTTTTAATAGAGTTTCAGTCAGAACCATCAGACCTGCAGCAAACACTGTCACTATTGCTAGCTACAAGCTCGATTTTGTGTCGATTTTAGCAAAAATTTAAAATGAATTTATCATTTTCAGCTGGTTAATCCATCCATCCATTTTATGCTTCTTATCCAGGTTACATTAATTTAATTAATTCTATTGTTAGGAATTGTTATACTGCTGTGAAGTACTGAAAAATGTGATAATAAATAATTATAGGCCACATTGTTCCGAATTTAACTTGGTGAACCCTGCTATAGCTTCATGTTTACCGTAGAGATGTGAGAGTGGTATCGATCTTCTCATCTAACTCTCAGCAAGAAAGCAAATAAACACGTTTCCCAAAACATTGAACTATTCCTTAAAGACAGTATGTTTACAATAGTCCTGTCAAACAGTTCATATTCTAAAAAGTGTAGTTAACCTATGTATTTCTGTGATTAATTGTGATTGCTTGCATACAAAATCATCTCGTGTTTAACTCCAGCTAAATTGTATTAAGTGTCATTGGGAATCATATCTAAAATCCATGTTAAATTGAGACGTAACACAATTTTTAAAAACTGCCTCTGATCTTAGGTGGTATGCGTGCTTTCCCATGGAGAAAAGGGATGCGTCTTTGGGACCGATGAGCAACAGGTGTCCTTGCGGGAACTGACACTGCCCTTCACGAGCGGGCGAGCTCCCACCCTGGCAGGGAAGCCCAAACTGTTCTTCATCCAAGCGTGTCAGGGAAGCAACTACCAGAGAGGAGCCGTGCCGTGTCCCCCGAGGCCGAGTCAGGAGAACGGGGACAGAGAGAGCCGGCTGGAGGAAGATGCAGGTCGTGTGCACGGCGAGACGGTGCCTTGGGATGCTGACTTCCTGCTGGGCATGGCCACCGTGCCAGAGTGCAAGTCCTTTCGAAACACTTCCACAGGCTCCATCTACATCCAGGAGCTGTGCACGCAGCTGATGAAGTCTGCAAAAAGGTGAGAGCTTAAGATGACGCTTGTAGAGCTTTTTGTCCGCTAGCTAGAGTTTAGGCAAAGCTTTGGCCATCTAAAGGGACGATCACACAGAGATGCGCTGCTAGAAACGCGTCGCCAGCAAAACCATTGTTTTCCTATGGTACAGCGCACGCTCCTCTTGCGCCGCGCTTGAAATTAAATTGTTTCCTGCATAGTGTGGATTTTCTATTTATTTATTCAATCAAATCTGAACATAATGTACACAATTTTAATAAAGGAGCTGCATATAGCCGGCTGTTAGTTCTGCTCTTTTGCATTCTTGCTCTGAACACAAAGGATTTAATGTGGAGATGTACTTTGAATTACAAAATGTTTTCCAGCTGATGAATAGAGACTGCCACACAAAGTAGGACCTAAGATTCAGGGAGTGTTTATAGAAGGCACTTTGTGTTGGCGACAACTCTCCCTTTTTCCAGAAAAGAATGAACATAGATTGTTTCCCTTTTCCCAGATTAGGCAACATGGTTAAAATTCATTCTGCTGTGCTGTTGATGTGATATGTCAGAGGGCATGATGTTGTTGTATTTGTTTGAATATACCCACAATTTTTAGTACGATTTTATAATTTGTAATGTGTTTCTGATGTTTTCTGCGCAGCTCAGAGAAGGATGATATACTCGCTGTCCTGACACGTGTGAACAGGGAGGTCAGCAAGGGAGAATATTTAAGATACAAACAAATGCCGGAGCCTAAGTACACCCTCACCAAGAAGCTCGTCCTCAAATGTGTGTGAGCTGACTGGGACCAAGTGCAAACGTGCCATATTCCTGGATTAACATAGATCCAACTGGTTTACAGTGTGTATGAGTGTGGTTTTGTGTGAGTGTGTGTTTTTAATCTCTCTGTATAATGCAGCTGGTTGGATGAATTTGAATGTCCATATCTTTGTAGTTATCTCAAGAAGCTGATGTCTCTCAATCTTCAGAACAAAAAAAGCATAATGAAAAATAAAATGTTTGTAATTCTTCCCATGTGATTTAGGAAAAATAAACAATAAGACGTCATTTGGAAAGTTTCTTTTTGTCACAGTATTACAGATCAAAGCAGTTGCACTTCAGCGAGTAATGAATGTCACTTATTTCACAAACCCTCCCTCCCTTTTTAAATTGAAACACAATGAAATCAATATAACACATAATAGTTCTCAATGTTGTTATTTGAGCAGTGTCATTTAAAGGGAAAATTAACACAATTCTTCCCTTAAAAATACAATTGTATTGGTGGTTGTATGGAGTCAAAAGTATTCAAATCCTTTGCTTAAGTAAAAGTAGCAATACCAAAATGTAAAAATACTGTTATAGGTAGGGCTGCGCATTTAATCGCTTTATCGTAGAAGCTGCAATTTTTTTAATAAGTAAAATGTGTGACAAAGCAGCATTATAATGAAGCACTGTAGGGCTGCAGAGATGCCCTGGCCTACAAATCTCGCTCTCCAGATGGAAGAAAACATGTTTGGTACAGACCCCAGCAAATGTCACATCATCATGATTTTAATAGTTTGTTTTTTTTTAGTGAAAATGAAAACTGATGCAAAAATGATCATTCCCACTAATTGGGAATAATCGTAATATCTGTCAAAATAATCGCAATATGATTTTTTTGACCATATCGTGCAGCCCGTGTTAAAAGGTAAAAGTATTTCATTCACATCCATCTATCCATTATCTACACTCTCTTATCCTTTGCAGGATCATGGGCTTTTATTCACAATTTAATTGAATTAAAAAAGGTATGGACATAAGGGTAACATGTACAACGTAAAATAAATGATAATGTTTATGTAAAATTGACATGTACACAATATTAGTGTTGAAGCTCGTCCAGTTTACTGACTACTTTGTCAGTGTTGGGCTTATCTAGTTTCAAATGTAAAATCTTTATTGCAAAATAGTAATTGCTGCCGTCAGATCAATGCAAGAGAATATATTGGTAAACTCTAAAATTGAGGGGGAAAAACGTACTAAATGGAAACTTAAGTACAGTAAAGCGTTTTTAAAAATTGTACTAAAGTGCAGTACTTGAGTTAATGTACTATGTATGTAGTTGTAATGCACCTTTATTCAGTAACATGATAAGTAACTGTAGAACATGAGTCAGCTAAAGGAATTGTTGCGCGCGCGCACACACACACACACACACGGTGTGCCAGATTCCTCTGGACTCCACCCTGCTCTTCACTCTTCCAGGAAATTTCCTTCACTGCTGCTCCACAGCTGTCTACCGCTGCTCA